>NC_071657.1:137958593-138272698 GCF_014839835.1 Dryobates pubescens
GCTTTTAAGGTAGTAGGATCTGAGGTGCTTCTTAAAAGAAGAGCTGTGACACCTTTTTAAATACATAAATACTTAAGTATCTGCCTAAACCTGACCAAGGACTTGACTAGCATGGAATGGGTCATCTGGTATTTCTGAGGAGATCCAGAAGTCCATTAATTAGAGAGAGAGCAGCCCAGAGGTGCCATGGTGAGGCTGAGCACAAATGAAGTTGCAACAGCTTTGAGTCCATCCTATGTTAGTCATCGAAACGAATAACCAAAGACTATTGCACAGCTTCATCTCTGTGGATGGTTTTTCTCTTTCAGGGGGATATTGCCTATGAATCCTAGGAATATGATGAACCACTCCCAGGTTGGTCAGGGCATTGGAATTCCCAGCAGGACAAACAGCATGAGCAGTTCAGGGTTAGGCAGCCCCAACAGAAGCTCTCCAAGCATAATATGTATGCCAAAGCAGCAACCCTCTCGACAACCTTTTACTGTGAACAGGTAAGGCTGTTTAGTTGGACCATCCCTGTACAGCCATGGATATGCTCAAATGCTGCTCTGGAAATCTGATTCTTATCTATCAGCTTGAGAGCTGCTTTGTGCATTTCTAATCTGCTGGCAATAAACATCAAAGCCACTTTTAATGTTCCCCCAAGCTGGTGGAGGCCCTTAAGTTAAATTCTGTTTGACTGTTGGATTTCTGCTGCTGCTGCTTTAAAATGTCTGATGTTCTCCTCTGTTTGCAAGTTTGGTTTTGAAACATATCTTGACTGGGGGTTTTTTTGGTATATGCATCCATTTTAAGACTGTTCATCTGTGAATTTGGGAAGAAGTAAGTTAAGCCCTATGAGGAGAGGCTGAGAGAGCTGGGGGTGTTTAGCCTGGAGAAGAGGAAGCTCAGGGGAGGCCTCATTGCTGTCTACAACTACCTGAAGGGAGGCTGTTGCCAGGTGGGGGTTGGTCTCTTCTCCCAGGCAACCAGCAGCAGAACAAGAGGACACAGTCTCAAGCTGCGCCAGGGGAGGTTTAGGCTGGAGGTGAGGAGACAGTTCTTCCCAGCAAGAGAGATTGGCCATTGGAATGTGCTGCCCAGGGAGGTGGTGGAGTCAGCATCACTTGAAGTGTTACAAAGAGGAGCCTGGATGAGGCACTTAGTGCCATGGTCTGGTTGATTGGATAGGGCTGGGTGATAGGTTGGACTGGATAATCTTGGAGGTCTCTTCCAACCCTAAGAATTCTATGATTCTATGATTAAGATTTCCAAACACAATAGCTATTCTGGAAGAACAGTTAACTGATTCCTACACAATAGGAACCTAGGATTGGACTTGTCAAATTCTGCAATGACCCAGGGAAGAGTGGGTTTGCCATTCATTTCAGGGTTTAGGGCTTAATGGATACCAAAAGCTTCTCAATCAGTTCTATTCTTTGTCTAACTGTGGTCAAGATCCTAACCTCATAACTCATTAGGCTGTGCTGCTTTGGTGCTGTTTATGCTTAGTTCATATTAATAAACTTACAGTAAAAAGTGGGGGAATTCTGATGATTTAATGTGTGTAGTCATGATCTGTTCTCCCAGTTTTACCCTTTTTCTCCCTTCAGGCCCTTCTTTAGGTAACTGGCTCCTAGGCAGAGCACAGACAAGCTCACAGCAGCCAGGCACCACCTCCAAGCCAGTCTAGTATTTGACCAAACAGATCAAGGGAGGGGCAAATTACAGCAGTTACATGAAGCTTGGTGAGGCTATTACATTCTGTAGCTTCACATTGGTGTAAGCATAAAAAATACTTTCTCAGTCACAGCAATTGAGATTTGGTAGTAGTGGTTTATGTTCTTGGAGTGTGAGAAGGTTTTCCTTTCCCTTGATTATGTAGAATTTGCCTGTCCTGTGATGCACAGCATCAGGCAAAGGAGATAAGGTAATTCTGTATTTTAAATCAGTTTTGAAACTTGGGCATCACAAAAAAGGTGACACAGTAATGTACTTTGAAAATCTACATGCAGAGCACAATGAGTTGGGATCTTGATGCATGCAGAGGAAGTACTTGTTTAGATTTCATCCAGCTGGAGGGGTAGCTAATGAAGCATTTGAAATAAACTCCTCACCTTCCACTGTTTGCACTGTGGAGCTCAATTTGGAGGAGCTGCAGCCTTTACAAATGGAGAAGGAACAAAGACAAGTTCTTCTTCCACAGTTTAACAACTTAGAGAAGTACAGTAGGGTGCTTCCAGTCATTAATTAATTTATTAAACAAGGCTTCCAAATTACACTTGAGGGAAAATCAAAACCATTTATGATGCTTCTTTGACAGGTGCATGGATTAGGTGACTTGACCAGGTTGGACTTGATGATCTTTGAGGTCTCTTCCAACCTTGGTGATACTGTGACTTCCAAGAAGTGTTTTCTGAATGGTTGCCTTAGTTGGAGCAATACAATGTTAGGGTTTTGACCATAAAAATACTCCACTTTCCCTTTCTTAGTTACACTGGTAAAATAAGCTGCCAATACTTCACAGAATCATAGAATGGCTTTGCTTGGAAGGGCCCTGAGAGATAATCTACTCCAACCTCCCTGCCATGGGCAGGGATGCCTCTCTGTTTTGTGGCCTGATCACTTTCTTGTCCCTAAAATTCACATTATTTCTAATTACTTCAAAGGCCCAAGAAAATCCATTGGAAATACTGTGTCATCAGGCCAGATTATGTGCCCTTAAGGTCAAGTTGTCTCCTGTTGGTACTCTTACCATGTCTGGAATTCACAGGTGACACTAGGAATGTGTTTCTCAAGATGTGCGGGGTGTCAAATAGGTGTCCATCAAATACTCCACCATTGGGAAACAAACCAGGACAGGATTCTTCCCCATGAGGGTGGTGAGAGCCTGGCACAGGCTGCCCAGGGAGGTGGTGGAAGCCTCACCCCTGGAGGTGTTTGCAGCCAGGCTGGATGTGGCTGTGAGCAACCTGCTGCAGTGTGAGGTGTCCCTGCCCATGGCAGGGGGGTTGGAACTGGCTGATCCTTGAGGTCCCTTCCAACCCTGACAATTCTATGATTCCTTTTCTTGAGGTCTCAATCCAAACTGAAGCATTTAGGACTGTTTCAGAGTGGAGTGAAATGCTTCAGGATTCTAAATGTGGAAAAGGCCTGCCTAAGTAAAACTGCCACTAGGAAAACATTTGACATTTTTATTCATGGAGACTTCTGAAACATCAGCTTCCATCCTGTGAATGGTGAAAAATTCATGTTGTAGGGGGCCAATCATATCCTAGGCTGCATTAAGAGATGTGTGGCCAACAGATCCAGAGAGGTGATTCTGACACTTTGCTCTGCTCTGGAGAGACCTCAACTGGACTACTGCATCCAGCTCTGAGAGGAGATCTGATCAATGTCGATCAATAGCTGAGGGTCAGGAAGGAAGGGACAGGGACAGGCTCTGCTCACTTGTGCCCTGGGATAGGACAAGGGGCAATGGATGGAAACTCCAGCACAGGAAATTCTACCTCAACATGAGAAAAAACTTCTCTACTGTTATACCCACAGAACACTGGAGCAGGCTGCCCAGAGAGGTTGTGGAGTCTCCTTCTCTGGAGCCTGTCTGGATGTGTTCCTGTGTGCCCTGTGCTGGGTTCTGTGGTCCTGCTCTGGCAGGGGGGTTGGACTCCAAGATCTCCAGAGCTCCCTTCCAACCCCTAACATCGTGGGATCCTGTGATCCTGTAATGATTCCACACCATAACTGTTCAGCTTACAGCAGAGTCATTACAAACTTAATCACTTCCAGCTTCCCACCTGCAGCTGGGTGGATTGCAGGCTGACTTTTCACTACTGTATTCAGTGATGCTTCATTTTCCTGTATGAAATTACTGAGTAACACTCATATTTGTCATAACTTACTGATCAATGGCCATTAAAATCTAAGTTATTTTGAGGTCATTCCAGCTGTCTTGATTGAGCAGTGCCTGCTGCTCACAGTATTCAGAAGTGGGAAGGAAAATGATTACAAAGTGAGTTCAGGCTAATGTGGGTTGCTCAAGCTCGAAATAATGTAAGTGTCTTAGGAGGGTTTCTTTTTCCCCCCTTAATACCTTCCACTGGAAATTACAATGTATGCCTTTCTGTCTGACTTCCTGGATCTTTTTTTTTTCACAGTATGTCTGGATTTGGGATGAACAGAAATCAGGCATTTGGAATGAATAACTCCTTATCGAGTAATATTTTTAATGGAACAGGTGAGTTCGCTCTGGTTGATGTTAAAGTACAGTGTGGAGATTTTGGGGGGGCTAAATAAGTCTAATTGGAAGTACTTCCTTCTATGGGAGTGCAGCTTTGTTATCATTTTCAGTTGGTCCACAGAAATGCTGCTCCAGGAGTGGGGCTGTGGAGCTCTTAATACTTCACACAGTGGATTTCAATCCTTTCAGAGTGAAATTGTTCTGTAGAATGCTCATGTGACTATAGGTGGTACCTACTTGGTTAGAAATGCCAAACAGCTCATGGAATTGAGAAGGGGATCAGTGAAGAAAAGATTTATCCATTCCTATCAAAACCCTCTCTAGGTTAAAAACAGCAGGAAAGCATTTCTGGAAAGCTCAAGCTCCTTTTGAACAACTGCTTTACAATGTGATCCTTCCCCTTGGTTGTTTCAGTTGTGAGTTTTCTCTGGGCATTACTTCCTTCACCTTACTTTATTAAATGTGAGAGAGGAAAATCTTCTTCTGCATAAATGCCTTAGGTTTGTCCATGCTGACATTTGTGTATGTGAAACAACCTGAGGTGCTGGTGACATCAGAGTGGAAGGGTTTGGGCATCCCCTGGGACTTTGTGACACCCCAGCTCTGGCCTCACCATTTGCAGTGTTTCCTGCTTCACACCAGAAAATGTTCCTATGGATCTTGCACTGCATTGGCTTGGCAGCTGCTTCAAATTTAGCTTACCTTATCTCAGGACAAAAGAGCTCCCTGATGCTGCTGCTAATACAGGGTTTTATCTTCTCTCAGGTTTCTTCTTGGTGGCTCCTTAAATTGTAAACAGGCTACCTATCCTACTACCTATCCTACAGTAGTAACTGTAGTTACTACTGTAACTTCAACAGTCAGCCTGTGTTTTTATGCATGCAGTCTTTAATTGAGAACTGGTAAACCTTGGTGCAGAGTACTGTTGGCTAGCTAGTGTGTAAAACCAAACTTCAAACCTCTTGATGCTCTCTTTAGTCTCATAACACAGAGGCCACAGTTGTCTGTAATCATTAAAATAAAAGTACAAGCACCATCTTGAAGGAAGAAAATGTGTCCTACATTTAATGTGTCCTACAGTTAATCTTGCACCTAATGAAATCTTTGAGTAAAAGGAAAACACAGAAGGAAATTTAAAATATCTGCTTTTGTTGTAGATGGAAGTGAAAATGTGACAGGACTGGACCTCTCAGATTTTCCAGCACTAGCAGACAGAAACAGAAGGGAAGGAAGTGGCAATCCAACTCCATTAATAAACCCTTTAGCTGGAAGGGCACCCTATGGTAAGACTATACTTTGGAAAGCTCTTTGAATGAAAATCAGTGTTTGCTTGATGCAGCTTTTGCTGTTCATAAGATAGTAGGTGCCAGACACTTGAGCTCCTAAGTCTCATTAAAAATAAAATAAATAATCAATATCTGTGTGATTGGATATTCCCTGCAGGCTTTTGTAAGTATTAGAACTCATCTGCTTCAGTTTCACCATCAGCAGAGGTTGTTGGGGTTTGCAGTCTGTCTAGTAGGTTGCTCAGAAGCTGCTCACTCTAGGCGTTTCCAGGGGGGTTAGACTCTCTATATCTTCCAAGCCCTAACATCCTGTGGTCCTAATCTGCTGTTTTCTAATGGCATGCATTTTTTGAGGTCAGAATAGCCCATTTCAGAAATGATATTTGATTACTGGAGGAGTTTCTGTGTGACAAGCCAGCAGCTGTGAATCTGCTGTGTATTTTCTCTGTTCATTGGTAGTGTCTGCTGCAATACTGTTCACTGCCACTTAAAAGCACCCTCACAGTTCAAAGAACAACCTGTGAGCATCCACTGTTATCAGTCAGATTCCAAGTTCTGTGTCTTGGGTAATTCTTGCTGAACAGCTTAAAAAACCAAACCAAACCAAAAACAAACAAACAACAACAACAACAAAAAAATAGAAGGCCAGTCAGTAGTGGTGTCCCCCAGGGGTCAGTGCTGGGCCCCATCCTGTTCAATATCTTTATTGGTGATCTGGATGAGGGGATTAAGTATCTCATCAGTAAATTTACAGATGACACCAAGCTGGGGGCAGGAGTTGATCTGTTAGAGGGTAGGAGAGCTCTGCAGAGGGACCTTGCCAGGCTGGACAGATGGGCAGAGTACAAGGGTGTGAGACTAAACACATCTAAGTGCCAGGTTCTACACATTGGCCACAGCAACCCCAGGCAGTGCTACAGGCTGGGGTCAGAGTGGCTGAGAGCAGCCAGGCAGAAAGGGACCTGGGGGTGCTGGTTGACAGCAGACAACGTGAGCCAGCAGTGTGCCCAGGTAGCCAAGAAGGCCAATGGCATCCTGGCCTGCATCAGGAACAGTGTGTCCAGCAGGAGCAGGGAAGTCATTGTGCCCTGTGCTCAGCACTGGTTAGGCCACACCTGGAGTCCTGTGTCCAGTTCTGGGCTCCTCAGGTTAGGAAAGATGTTGAGATGCTGGAAGGTGTCCAGAGAAGGGCAACAAAGCTGAGGAGGGGTCTGGAGCACAGCCCTGGGAGGAGAGGCTGAGGGAGCTGGGGTTGCTTAGCCTGCAGAAGAGGAGGCTCAGGGGAGACCTTCTTGCTCTCTCCAACTGCCTGAAGAGAGGTTGCAGTCAGGTGGGGGTTGGTCTCTTCTCCCAGGCAAGCAGCACCAGAACAAGAGGACACAGTCTCAAGCTGTGCCAGGGGAGGTTTAGACTGGAGGTGAGGAGAAAGTTCTTCCCAGCAAGAGAGATTGGCCCTTGGGATGTCCTGCCAGGGAGGTGGTGGAGTCCCCATCTCTGGAGGTGTTCAAAAAGGGATTGGATGTGGCACTTGGTGCCATGGTTTAATAATCATGAGGTGTTGGGTGACAGGTTGGACTTGATGATCTTTGAGGTCTTTTCCAACCTTATTGATTCTGTGATTGTGAGGATACAAATCTTACTGTTTGGGGTCTGGAGAGATTTCAGGTAAGCTTAGAGTGAGGCACAGCAGCTCTTTTTGTTAATGCTTCAGTGATTGTTGTTCTTCTCACATCAGCTCCTCTGAAAAGTCACTTTTGTAACCTCAAGTTATTTTTGTGACACTTGTCAACTTTCCAACCAAAAATAACCCAGTGTTTTCTAACTGGAAAAAAAAAGCTGGTGTTCTGCAGAGATATCTCCCAACTTTAACTGGGGAGAAATGAGAGAGAAGCACTTTATCAGGAGCAAGGAGCCTCATGGATTGGCTGTAACCAGAGCTCTTCTGCTTAAGATAGCTGTGAGAGAGCTAAATGAGTTAAAACTGAAGCACTTCTCAGCACAGGGAAAAGTCACTTCCCCAAATAAAGACACTGAGAAGTCACACTGAGAGTGGAGAGCTCATACAGCTTGTGGCTTACATGAGATTTTCTCTGCCTCTGAAATAGAAGCCATAACCTGGAAACTTGATAGGAGCTGGGATGGAGATCCATCCAAATGTACTTCCAGCATGGAGCTGGTGTTCAACATTCAGCAACGCCACCACAGAAAACCCAACCCTGCAGCTGCTCTCGTGCTTGCACCATTTCCCCATTTCGGTGCTAGCAAAGCTGTTTGCATGCCTCTGTGGTGAGCCAGGAAAGAAATTTCTCTGTCTGAAGAGTAATCTTCAGCATCTGCTTAATGCAGAGGATGGGTTTGGTGGTAGCAACAGGCAAGAAATGGGGACGTGAGGTGCGCTGAATGCTGCCTCCAGCAGCAAGAAGTAGAGAGCACTTCTGGTTGTGGTCCAGAAAAAGGAGGTTTGAAGGTCAGCAGCTGAGACCTGCTTCCTTCATGTTGAGCTTGGGCAGGCAAGTAAGTTTAGCTAGATTAAGTGCAACACAGATAATTCATAATCAACCTCACTCATCCAGGGGAATAATTCTGACTAACTCTGCATGAAAAGGAGGAAGAGCAGAAACAGCATGAACTCAGTAGGGCTTTGTCTTAAAGAAACTTTGATCTCTAGCTTGAGGACACTAAAGCAGGTCCTACGTAGTCACTGAGCGAAGCATTTTAGATCCCATACATCTATTCAGAATCTTTGAAAGGCAGGCCCTCGACTTCCTTCTCTCTTTTCCTTATCTAGTGCCATGTTGTTTGGAACCAAATCACTGTATTAGTTCTGTGTCTCAGCAAGGAACCTTTCCCTCTGGGTGCTCCGCGTGGGAGCCTTTCCCACGGGGTGATCCGCGTGGGAGCCTTTACTTTGCGTGGGAGCCTTTCTCGCGGGGTGCTGCGCATGGGAGCCTTTACTTCGCGTGGGAGCCTTTCCCTCTGGGTGCTCCGCGTGGGAGCCTTTCCCTCGGGGTGCTCCACGTGGGAGCCTTTACTTTGCGTGGGAGCCTTTCCCTCGGGGTGCTGCACGTGGGAGCCTTTACTTCGCGTGGGAGCCTTTCCCGCAGGGTGCTGCACGTGGGAGCCTTTACTTCACGTGGGAGCCTTTCCCTCGGGGTGCTGCACGTGGGAGCCTTTACTTTGCCTGGGAGTCTTTCTCTCGGGGTGCTGCGCGTGGGAGCCTTTCCCTCTGGGTGCTCCGCGTGGGAGCCTTTACTTCGCGTGGGAGCCTTTCTCTCGGGGTGCTGCGCGTGGGAGCCTTTACTTTGCGTGGGAGCCTTTCTCTCGGGGTGCTGCGCATGGGAGCCTTTACTTCACGTGGGAGCCTTTCTCTCGGGGTGCTGCGCGTGGGAGCCTTTACTTTGCGTGGGAGCCTTTCTCTTGGGGTGCTGCGCGTGGGAGCCTTTCCCTCTGGGTGCTCCGCGTGGGAGCCTTTACTTCGCGTGGGAGCCTTTCCCGCGGGGTGCTGCGCGTGGGAGCCTTTACTTTGCGTGGGAGCCTTTCCCACGGGGTGCTGCGCGTGGGAGCCTTTACTTTGCGTGGGAGCCTTTCCCGCGGGGTGCTGCCTGTGGAAGCCTTTCCTGCGGGGTGCTGCGTGTGGAAGCCTTTCCCGCGGGGTGCTGCGCGTGGGAGCCTTTACTTCGCAGGGGAGCCTTTCCCGCAGGGTGCTGCACTTGAAGCCTTTCCCGCGGGGTGCTGCGTGTGGGAGCCTTTACTTTGTGTGGGAGCCTTTCTCTCGGGGTGCTGCACGTGGGAGCCTTTCCCGCGGGGTGCTGCACGTGGGAGCCTTTCCCGCAGGGTGCTGCACGTGGGAGCCTTTCCCGCAGGGTGCTGCGTGTGGAAGCCTTTCCCTTGGGGTGCTGCGTGTGGGAGCCTTTACTTTGCGTGGAAGCCTTTCCCGCGGGGTGCTGCGCGTGGGAGCCTTTACTTCGCAGGGGAGCCTTTCCCGCAGGGTGCTGCACTTGAAGCCTTTCCCGCGGGGTGCTGCGTGTGGGAGCCTTTACTTTGTGTGGGAGCCTTTCTCTCGGGGTGCTGCACGTGGGAGCCTTTCCCGCGGGGTGCTGCACGTGGGAGCCTTTCCCGCAGGGTGCTGCACGTGGGAGCCTTTCCCGCAGGGTGCTGCGTGTGGAAGCCTTTCCCTTGGGGTGCTGCGTGTGGGAGCCTTTACTTTGCGTGGAAGCCTTTCCCGCGGGGTGCTGCGCGTGGGAGCTAAAGGCCTTTACCTCTGGGTGCTCCACGTGGGGGCTTTTCTTTGGTTTGGTTTGTTTGTGTTGGGGCTTTTTATTCATTTCTTCGAGGTTTGGGTTATTTTCAACGGGCATTAAAGAAAAGAAGACAAAGAGTGTCGCTTTTCAGTAGTGGGAAACCATGTTCCAATGGGACCGGCCTGCTCTTTTTAAAGTAGGGTCAGAGCACCGAGGGTTGCAGGCTGCATGCATTCAGCTTTCATACTGAAAGTAGGAGGCATTCTTATGTCACAGGCAGGTATTTCCCTGGTGAGAGGTTCTGCTGCAAGTCAGCTGGGCACCCTTTAACAATATGTGCTTCTAAAGAGACCATGCTAAGAAATTCTTCATGCAGTTAGGAGATGGAGGAAAAATGTATTCTGATGTTGCAAGCAGTACATCCTTCCTGCTTTAATAATGCCTGTAAGGATTATTTGATTCTTGAGATGTGCAGACCAGGTGCTGGTCCTGGTACCAAATAGTGGTGGATGAGAAGCTCAACATCGGCCACCAGTGTGCATTTGCAGCCCAGAAAGCCAATCCCATCCTGGGCTGCATCAAGAGAAGAATAGCCAGAAGGTCAGGGAGGGAATTCCCTCCCTCTGCTCTGGTGAGACCCCACCTGGAGCACTGTGTCCAGTTCTGGAGCCTCTATTACAGGAAGGATCTGGAGGTGCTGGAAGGTGTCCAGAGAAGGGCCATGAGGATGAGCAGAGGGCTGGAGCTGCTCTGCTGTGAGGACAGACTGAGGGAGTTGGGGTTGTTCAGTCTGGAGAAGAGAAGGCTCTGAGGAGACCTCATTGTGGCCTTCCAGTATCTGAAGGGGGCTCCAAGAAAGCTGGGGAGGGACTTTTGAGGGTGTCAGGGAGTGATAGGACTGGGGGAAAATGGATCAAAACTATAAGTGGGTAGATTGAGATTGGATGTTAGGAAGAAGTTGTTCCCCATGAGGGTGGTGAGAGCCTGGCACAGGTTGCCCAGGGAGGTGGTGGAAGCCTCATCCCTGGAGGTGTTTGCAGCCAGGCTGGATGTGGCTGTGAGCATCCTGCTGTAGTGTGAGGTGAACTGGCTGATTCTTGAGGTCCCTTCCAACCCTAACAATTCTTATCATTCTATGATTCTTAAAGCAGTGGATGTGTCTGTGGATTTAACCTGGAGTGTTTCTCAGCTCACACTTAAATAAGAGGCTTTAGTCTAATGTGTGTGGATGTTTTAAATGAATCTGCTTTGGTTATGGTTTCCCTGTTGTGGGTTGGGGTTTTTTTTGCATCATTTCTGCTGTACAGCTTGCACAGAGTGAAAAGAAAGGGCAGGAAGTAAGATGGACAGCAGGAGAATCCTTTCTTTTCAGTCATTTAATGCTGTTTCTGCTTTCATTTCGTGGCAGTTGGGATGGTAACAAAACCAGCAAGTGAGCAGTCCCAGGACTTTTCAATACACAATGAAGACTTCCCAGCATTACCAGGCTCCAGCTACAAAGACCCAACATCGAGTAATGATGACAATAAATCCGTAAGTACACTTCTTTCCTTTTGACTGCACAGACTTCTTGTAGTGATCGGATGGAAAATGGCCAGATCCAGAGAGGGCATTCTGCCGCTTGACTCTGCTCTGGTGAGGCCTCATCTGGAGTGCTGCATCCAGCTCTGGAGCCCTCAGTACAGGAAGGACATGGACCTGATGGAGAGGGTCCAAAAGAAGGACACAGAAATGATCAGGGGCTTGGAGCACTTCTGCTACAGGGACAGGCTGAGGGAGGTGGGGTTATTCAGACTGGAGAAGAGGAGGGTCTGGGAAGACTTAGCAGCCTTCCAGTACCTAAAGGGGCCTACAAAAAGGATGGGAAGAGATTGCAGTGACAGGACAAGGGACAATGGCTTTACACTGGAGAAGAACAGATTTAGATTGGCTGTTAGGAACATGTTCTTTACCATGAGCATAGCAGAACACTGGAACAAGTTGCCCAGGGAGGTGGTTGAGGCCCCATCCCTAGAGATACTCAGAGTGAGGCTAAATGAGGCCCTGGACAGCCTGATCTGGTTGGGGATGTCCCTGCTGACTGCAGGGAGGTCAGACTGGATGACCTTTGGAGGTGTCCCTTCCAGCCCAGCCCATTCTATGATTCCTTTAAATGAATGATAAGTTTGTTTTGTATATGGAGGAGAGGCCAGCACAGCTCTTGCAGGAACCCCTCAAAACTGGAGAGTTTACATCTCTCTTTCAAGTTTTGCACTTGACAGTTTCCACCAATCCCAGGTCATTTCTTGGCACCTCTCATCAGGAGTAGTAACTTGCACATTGTAACATCTCCCTTCAAAGCTGTCCAGTCCTTTAAGAGTTAGGTGGTGCAATATCCCTTCCAGGTAACACTCTTGATGGGGAAATGAAATCAAAGGCAACAAAGTCTTTTAATAGAGACCAATTTATTCATGGGGATGTTGTAAGCTAGGGGGATACATTGCATAGATTCGTAGACTATCAGGTTGGAAGGAACCTCAAGGATCATCTAAGTCCAATCTTTCAGGGTAAGAATCTTAAGTGCAGTTGTATTTATCACACATTAGGTAGATGGCTTAGATCATGAGGTTATGGGGGGGAGGCCTTTTCACAGTGTACTCTGAAAGATATGCAATAAAGTTTGCCCTTTTTCATTACAAATGAATAAAAGTGACTAAAATGTGATGGCAGAGAACAGTTCCCTGCAATGCTGGACAAAATGTTCTCATTTCTGGGGGGTTTATTGGTTATGATTACAGAAAAATCTGTTCATCAGAGTGGCAGAAATACTCCTGAGTAAGGAGCAAATGTGACTACAAACAAGTGAAAACCAAACAATGCAGCTGCTCAAACCAGGGATGGGAGGAAGACTCACTTCCCAATGTGGCCAGATGTATTGTGTGGGAAATATTCTGATACAAGTCAGAGCTGCATATAGAGGAAGGGAGGAAGGAAGGAAGGAGTAAATGTGATTACATTGTGTTAATGCAGACTTGTTTTGAAGAACAAGGGTAAGAAATAACAGTTAGGAAAGATCTATTTTGTCAGTATATGAGCTCCTGGAGTGCAAGCAGACTTTTCTTGCCAGCCATAATGTTTACATCTCTTCCCTGATAATTGCAAATGTGCCAACTGTATGTTGCTTGCACCTGAAATGGGCTGGAGCTGTTATCTGCATGGAGTGGTATGTGGGAGCAAGACTGTATGGGAGAAATCCAATGTGATGAATCCAAACATCATCTAGTCACAGGCACCTGGGATAGCCATGGTGTATTCACACCCAGGTGTAAAAGGTTTTCTTACCCATTTACATTGCAAGCTGTTGGCTGATTAATAGCTCTTACTGTTAAGGGAGGTATACTTTAGGAAGTGCTAAATGTTACATAAAGGTTTGTCAGCAGAACTCAAGAGAATCACAGAAACAGTCAGGTTTAGCCTGGAGAAGAGGAGGCTCAGGGGAGACCTTCTTGCTCTCTACAACTACCTGAAAGGAGGTTGTAGCCAGGTGGGGGTTGGTCTCTTCTCCCAGGCAAGCAGCACCAGAACAAGAGGACACAGTCTCAAGCTGCACCAGGGGAGGTTTAGGCTGGAGGTGAGGAGAAAGTTCTTCCCAGCAAGAGAGATTGGCCATTGGGATGTGCTGCCCAGGGAGGTGGTGGAGTCCCCATCCCTGGAGGTGTTCAGAAAAGGCTTGGATGTGGCACTTGGAGCCATGCTTTAGTTGTCAGGAGGTGTTAGGTATTGGGTCTTAGGTTGGACTTGATGAGCTCTGAGGTCTTTTCCAAGCTGGTTGATTCTATGATTCTATGGAAAATACTTTGAGGGTCACCAAGTCCAACCCAGAGCCCTACTCTACAAGGCTCACCCCTAAACCATAGCCCCAAGCACCACAGCCAAGCCACCTGCAAACACAGCCAGGCTTGGGGACTCAATCACCTCCCTGGGCAGCACATTCCAATGCCTGCAAGAGCTTCAGCTTGGTTCCTCTCTAGGGCCTAATTCATCAGAGTTTTAGTCTCGAGCGCTCGACTGAAAGAGATGCTTAAGCAGTTTTCTATTTCTGCTGTGTTTCCATCATACCAACTCTGCACATTATTTTTGCTAGAATTTGAGTACATCAGGCAAAACATCATCCAGCACAGATGGGCCCAAGTTTCCTGGAGATAAAAGTTCAACTACGCAAAACAACAACCAGCAGAAAAAAGGGATCCAGGTGTTACCTGATGGTATGTGTCATTCTGGTTCTTCTGCTTCTCTAGAAGCTTTGGCAGACATCTAGATCACATTGCTGATTCCTCCACTTCTTGAAAGGGGAAAATTAATTTGTTCTTCTTGCCCAGGTCGGGTTACCAACATTCCTCAAGGGATGGTGACGGACCAGTTTGGAATGATTGGCTTGTTAACATTCATCAGGGCAGCAGAGACAGATCCAGGAATGGTACATCTCGCATTAGGAAGTGATTTAACAACACTAGGTCTCAATCTCAACTCTCCTGAGTAAGTTTCTGCTTTTCAGTACTGTCTTCAGCTTTGATTTTTACCATGCAGTCATTCTTCATAAACTCCCTTAGCTCACACCTCTGTCAAACTCACAAACAGTGTCTGAAAATGGCAGTGCAATGAAATGGTCATGAATGAGAATTGGGCTGCAAGGCACCCTTGTTCTGCCAGCTTTCAGTAAATGTAGTGGCTCTGCTCATCCTTCTGACTTCTTCAGAACTTTCTTCAAGGAGTTGATAATATATTGTTGACAGATTTCATGTGTGTGTTGCCTTTCAAGCAGTAATGCTCCTTGAGGATAGCTGTACTTCACTCTCAGCAGTCTGGGGGGTGGATTCAGTTTATGTTAGGGTGATAATGAGCAGAGCATCTGCATTCCCAGAGACCTCACTTGTTAGAAATTGCCACTTCCAGAAATTCTGTTTAGAGAGCTTGCACTCAAACTGCTCTGGCACTGGCACCTCTAAAAGTGTTCCAAAGTGATCACCCAGAGTCCATTGTCTGTTGTAGATAGTTGCAGAATGTGTTATATTGACATAGTGTCTTCCTCAGATGCAGTGGCTAATCTCCTAAGGCAATTCTCCAGTTGAATTCAGTACCTACCCTACTCCTATCTCCTTTCACAACATCTTGAGCATGCATAAAGAACAGTTACTGGCCACAGGTGGCTACTTTTCCCTGGTAGTCCTAGAGATTGCAGCCCTTAGAGGGAGACTGGTCTCCAGTCTCTACACACTAGTTAAATAGTTTACTGTTCTTATTATGGATTGTTTGAACAGCTGCTTTGCTCATTGAAATTCATTCAGGTACATCCATATCTGAATTCTAGAGCTGTTCCTGGACACAGGTGAAACCTGGTTATGTTGTTTGGTTATAGAGCTGCTGTCCCTGGGTACTGGCCTGCAGAACAGCAGCAGCGGTGCTGCCTTTGGTGATAGAATTCATATCTCATTCAGTGTTATTAATTCATTTTATTGACTGGCATAAAGCTTAGGCTAATGGAATCTCTACATAAAACCTCATAGACTCACATCATGCCTCACTGAAGAGGAGCAGTAAACTTACTTGGATGAAGTGGTGACTTGGAGCAGCTCCTGCACACAGCATCTGAATATTAGCAGCTTGTATGGGAACAGCAGGGATGCCTGGCATGCTGCTGCTTTTCCACAGCAGCTCTGCTGTCATTAGCTGGATTTTTAATCATTTTTATATTTAATTACTGTATGTAAGGTATTTAGGGTCTTGGATGGAGGGGAGAGAGTGGTTAATATTTCACCCAGACAGTTACACTCCAGTTAAGCTTTGCAAACAGCCTTTGCAGTCCTTACTGCCTGGCCTGCCGTCTTGCCTTAGGTTACTAAACATCCTTTGTTTGCTTTAGGAGTTGTCATTTGAAATGCTAAGAGCATTTCACATGTGGAAGGCCTAAATTTTCTGCCCTGTGAGGTACTTCTGATGGTAAAAATACCTGTTTCCCTTACACACTCAGGACAATAAATGTGCCTTTAGAAACAAAGGATTAGAGTCCTGTGTATCTCTAATGGTTTGAATTAACCCTTTCAGCTCCTTGGTTTATATAGATTTTCTGTACAGATAGGTTAAAACTTATTTTGGTTGCTGAAAAGAGTGATTATGCATTGCCTGTGCAGCCTGATGCTTCTTTAAGAAACATGCTCCTAGTTCCCTAGAATAACTTAGGATTCTCCAGCAACAAAAATGCAAAAAATGCCATTACATCATTTAATTCTTTAGAGATTGTGTAGCTGTTTGCTGATGTTCTAAAGCTTTCTGAAATATCCATCAGATAGGCTGTAGGCTGTCCAATAGCTCCTTAAAAAAATATGTTCAATTAATGGAGTCATATTTGTAACATGGAGGGAACACTGCACAAACTCTTCAGTTTTTATTGCATACAGAGATGCAGTCCAAGGCTAAATCCTGGATTCTTTGCCCTGGGAAACCAAACCTCTAGGGCACAGAATCACAGAAACATTCAGGTTGGAAAAGAGCCTCAGGATCACCAAGTTCAACCTAGAGCCCTACTCTACAAGGCTCACCCCTAAACCACAGCCCCAAGCACCACAGCCAAACCCCCTGCAAACACAGCCAGGCTTGGGGACTCCACCACCTCCCTGGGCAGCACATTCCAAGCCCTGACCACTCTTGCCCTAAAAAAGCTTTCCTACTGTCCAGTCTAACTAAGCCTACCCAAGTGACACCCCTCTTCTTGGAGCAATTCCTATCCATGCTTCCAAGTGGGAGTGGTTTTGTTACTTCCAACATCTGCAGACTCTGCCACTGAACCCTTCCTTCACAGACTCTAAAGCATGAGGTTTTTGCTGACAGTAGGATCAGTTAGCCTAGAGCAAGATTGATGACAACTGATCAGCGTAGGTTTTGGCCCACAGAGCTGAGCTGGAAGTTTGTTGTGCTGAGGTAATTTAGTAGATAACTGATTTATGGTTTTTTAAATAGTAATTATTAGACTTTTGACCAAAAAAATAAGCAAGGATTTGACAGGGTGAACCATGCTCAGGTTTCATTTCCTGAAGCTGCCAGAGCAGCATGCTCCAATTGATAATTAAAAGCAGGCTGCAGCTACCTGCCAAAAGGACAATTTGCTCATTCCTTTTTTTTTGACCTCTTTACCTGTTGATTAGAAAACTCCTTCCTGAGTACATCAGCCATGGTAGTACAGTTGGAAGCTTCATCTTTTTCTCTTTGTTAAACTATCTGCACCTTTTTTTTAATACAACATCAGTAAAATCTCCAGGAGAGAGAAACATTAAATCATCCTAAACTTCAATTTGATTGTTGTGCTGGGATTCCATTTATTTTTCTCCTCACTCAAAGTTAGAAGAAAAGTAAAATCTTCACTGGTTAGTTTAAAAGCTACCTGGCAGTGTAAGCTTTTCTTCCCCTTTTTGAAACAGGGTGTTGAGTCAGAGCCCACCAGGCTTGTGGCAGCTGTTCCCATGCAAGCTGCAAGCTTGTGTAAAACTGGATCCTGGGAAAAGGTTGGGAGCGCTTAAGCTGAAGGATGCTAGACTGAAACAGAGATCTTGCCCCTGTAGTTCCCCCTAGGCAGTTGAAATGCAGTTTTACTTTGCATATCAAGAAGAAAATGAACAAATGTATGTGATAGAGGAAAGTGGGCTGGAAGATTCTTTGTCTCCTTCCTCCCCTCTCCAGCAAGATGTTTTTAGGTTTGTGAGGTTGGTTATGGAGGTTGTTTTTTGTTGGGTTGGTTGCTTTGGGGCTTTTGGTGTTAACTTGGCAAAACCTCTGCTTTCCTGCAGCAATCTTTATCCCAAATTTGCATCACCCTGGGCATCCTCACCTTTTTCAAACAGGGTATTGAATCAGAGCCCACCAGGCTTGTGGCAGCTGTTCCCATGCAAGCTGCAAGCTTGTGTAAAACTGGATCCTGGGAAAAGGTTGGGATCTCTTAAGAAGGTTGGGATCTCTTAAGAAGGTTGGGATCTCTTAAGCTGAAGGGTGCTAGATTGAAACAGAGGTCATGCCCCTGTAGATCCCCCCTGGCAGTTGAAATGCAGTTTTACTTTGCATATCAAGAAGAAAATGAACAAATGTATGTGGTAGAGGAAAGTGGGCTGGAAGATTCTTTGTCTCCTTCCTCCTCTCTCCAGCAAGTTTTTGGCTGTGTGGCTGTTTTTAGGTTTGTGAGGTTGGTTATGGAGGTTGTTTTTCGTTGGGTTGGTTGCTTTGGGGCTTTTGGTGTTAACTTGGCAAAACCTCTGCTTTCCTGCAGAAATCTCTATCCCAAATTTGCATCACCCTGGGCATCATCACCTTGTCGACCTCAAGACATAGGTAAGAGAGCTCTAGCTGTTCAGCTGAAGGTTAATGTTTGCAGATGATATTCATTTACATGTCTTAATAGTTGCATCAATTCCGATTCTCTTTTAGACTTCCATGTTCCATCTGAATACTTAACTAACATTCACATTAGGGATAAGGTGAGTACGTGTGTGTGTGTGTGTGTGTGGCTATTCCTTTGTTCATTTGTTACCAGCAGTTCTCTAAATTCTCTTTCAGATAGGCAATGTCCAAAAATCTGTTGTGCTTGATGGGTGCTCTCAGCCTCTTTAGGATTGAACCAGCTAATGGTGCACCCATTCCACAGAATGCTAAGGGTTTAGCCCTTCATGCAGAGCAGAAGTTTCTTGTAGTTCATACATATCAAACTTATGCTGTTTCTTCTTGAGAGAAGCTTGGAATTGTGGTTCAGTCTCTTTTCATACAGATCTGTTGTTGCATTCCATACCTACACAAGTAGGGTTTGGTTTGGTAGCTACAGTTCCTTTCGACCATTGCAGTTCTGCAAGAGGGGTCACTGAGAAATGCTGTAAGACACTTTGGTGAGGTTCCTTAGAGGGTGAAGTGAGCAACTCCATGTAAATGTCTGGGGGTTTAAATAAAACCAGGCAGATGAGGATGCCCATAGCTGCAGGGAGAAGATTCTGGTTTGCTGATTTGTTACTTCCAGTTTGTTTCCTGTGGTATCCTTTAAGGTGGAAAGGTTAGAAGTGAAGAACAATTGATTGCTTTGCTAGTAGTTACTCTGTAATATTAGAGTGTCATTTGCAGCACCCTTAGGATGGAAGTTCTGGCTGTAACCTTGTGTTATTTAAGTGGGATTAGCATGTCTGAAAGCCTTTCTCTCTTGTGATTTTTCATCCTCGTTTTCTTCAATCTCTTGCAGCTGGCTGCAATAAAACTTGGCCGATATGGAGAAGATCTCCTGTTTTATCTCTATTACATGAATGGAGGAGATGTATTACAGCTATTAGCAGCAGTAGAGCTGTACGTTCAAACTGTTTTATCAGTCTTGTGTGATTCAAACTCTTGCAGTAGTGAAGCAGTAGATGGCAAAACAAAAGCCCGGCACAAACCAAACCGCGAGCAAACAAACCCAAAACGAAAACAGAACAACAAAGCACAAAAGAAAACAAACCAGAGAGCAGCAGAGCCAAAGCAAACATCAAGTTAGAAACAAGCTCAGGCAATTTAAAGCTGGAAGGAAGCCTTTTGCAAATGCCTCCTCCAGCCTTGGTTCCGTTGGGTGTTGATTGATTTTTGTTCGTGGCAACCCAAAAGTCGGCGTGGTGAATTTTGCCTTTCCGAAGCAGCACTGAAAAAGTGGCAGGTGCCAGTGGTTGTCAAGTGTCTGACTTGTCTGTCTGCAACCAAAGGGAAAAGCAGTAAAAATAATGATTAAAAGACAGATTGTAGCTTGCACCTACCACACTTCTTGAAGTTCCATACATGATCAGTCTGAGGTCTAACGAATCAATGGCAGAGGTATGAGAGCACAGGTAGAGTGACCTCCCAGAAATCGTGGCTTGCTTTGGAATGCTTTTTGTCTAGTTTGGATGGGAAAACTTAAAAGTTTAGTTAATTAAGTCAACTTCAAGATGAATAACACTAACTATTCTGATTTCTTTTTTCCCCCTGCCTCCTATGGGAAATGGAAGATTTAACCGGGATTGGAGATACCACAAAGAGGAACGAGTATGGATCACCAGGGCACCCGGCATGGAGCCGACGATGAAAACCAACACCTACGAGAGGGGAACATATTACTTCTTTGACTGTCTTAACTGGAGGAAAGTAGCTAAGGTATCTTTTCCCTTCTGCAGAATTTCTAAGGCTATCAACCACCTGTTTTCAGAAGGAGAAAAGTAAAACCCAAGCCCCACCCTCCAAAAAAAACCCTCAGCATTTTGTCTTCTTGCTGTTGAAGTTTGGCATCCTGGCCTGCATCAGGAACAGTGTGGCCAGCAGGAGCAGGGAAGTTATTCTGCCCTGTACTCGGCACTGGTTAGGCCACACCTTGAGTACTGTCTCCAGTTCTGGGCCCCTCAGTTTAAGAAGGTCATTCAGACACTTGAAGGTGTCCAGAGAAGGGCAACGAGGCTGGGAAGGGTTTTTAAGCATAGCCCTGTGAGGAGAGGCTGAGGGAGCTGGGGGTGTGTAGCCTGGAGAATAGAAATAGAATAGGAATAGACTAGACTAGACTAGACTAGACTAGACCACACCAGGTTGGAAGAGACCTTCAAGATCATTTCGTCCAACCTATCATCCAACACCATCTAATCAACTAAACCATGCAACCAAGCACCCTATCAAGTCTCCTCCTAAACACCTTTAATGAGGAGGCTCAGAGGAGACCTTATTGCTCTCTACAACTAACTGAAAGGAGGTTGTAGGCAGATGGGGGTTGGTCTCTTCTGCCAGGCAACCAGCACCAGAACAAGAGGACACAGCCTCAAGCTGTGCCAGGGGAAGTTTAGGCTGGAGGTGAGGAGAAAGTTCTTGCCAGCAAGAGAGATTGGCCATTGGGATGTGCTGCCCAGGGAGGTGGTGGAGTCCCCATCCCTGGAGGTGTTCAAAAAGGGTTTGGATGTGGCACTTGGGGCCATGGTTTAGTTGTCAGTGTTAATGTCCTAGGTTGGTTTTCACAAAGCACTGCCAAGTGAACTGAATAACCTCTTTGAAGAAAGCATCAAATTATGCATTAATCTTTTCTTATTAAGCTGTAAGCTCTATTTTTATATTCCTAACAGATAATAGGCTCAGGAAGGAAATGCAGCAAAACAGCTGAGCAATGAGGCAATTCCTAAACTGTTAGGGCATAAAATCAAATTAATTCTGCTGGTAGTTGGTATTAAATAGTGGAAAAAATATGAGTGACAATAAACCTCAAGTGCATCTGAAGTGCAGCCCAACATCGAGGAAGACATGGGATGCAGATACGTCTGTGTATTTGATTTCTTTATCCCAGGGCACATGGAAATTACAGTATGGGCTAACAGAATTTGTGCCCAGGTGGCCAAGAAAGCCAACAACTTACAGAATACAGAATTAACCAGGCTGGAAACCAGCCTCAGCCAGGCTCCTCTTAAACACCTCCAGGGATCATGACTCCACCACCTCCCTGGGCAGCACATTCCAGTGGCCATTCTCTCTCTCTGGGAAGAATTTCTTCCTAACATCCAGCCCAAACCTCCCCTGGCACAGCTTGAGACTGTGTCCTCTTGTTCTGGTGCTGCTTGCCTGGCAGAAAAGACCAACCCCAACCTGGCTGCAACCTCCCTTCAGGTAGTTGTAGAAAGCAATGAGGTCTCCCCTGAGCCTCCTCTTCTGCAGGCTAAGCAACCCCAGCTCCCTCAGCCTCTCCTCACAGGGCTGTGCTCCAGACCCCTCCCCAGCTTTGTTGCCCTTCTCTGGACACCTTCCATCATCTCAACATCTTTCCTAACCTGAGGAGCCCAGAACTGGGCACAGGACTCAAGGTGTGGCCTAACCAGTGCTGAGCACAGGGCAGAATGACTTCCCTGCTCCTGCTGGCCACACTGTTCCTGATGCAGGCCAGGATGCCATTGACCTTCTTGGCCTCCTGGGCACACTGCTGGCTCATGTTCAGCCTCCTGTCAACCAGTACCCCCAGATCCCGTTGTGGCTGGCTGTGACTTCCTGGCTTAGATCACAAACTGTGGCCAGCAGGAGCAGGGAAGTGATTGTTCTTCTGTACTCAGCTCTGGTGAGGCTACACCTAGAGTACTGCATTCACTTTTGGGGCCCTCACTCAGGAAGGACATTGAAGCATTGGACTGTCTCCAAAGAAGGGCAGTGAAGCTGGTGAAGGGACTAGAGCACAGGTCCTGTGAGGAGCTGCTGAAGGATCTCATGTTGAAAAGAAAAACCTGGAGAAAAGGAGGTTGAAAGGAAGCTGTAGCGAGGTAGAGACCAATCTGTTCTCCCAAGTTGCACATGATAGGACAAGAGAAAACAGCCTCAAGCTGTGCCAGCATTGGTTTAGGTTGAATATTAAGAAGAAATTTCTCCCTGAAAGGGTTGTCAAGCATTGGAACGGACTGCCCAGGGAGGTGGTGGAGCCACCATCCCTGGAGGTATTTAAAAGATTGTGTAGATGTGGTGCTGAGGGAGGTGATGTAGTGGTGGACTCAGCAGCACTGGGTTCATGGTTGCACTCAATGATCTCAAAGAGCTTTTCCAACCTACAAGAGTCTATGATTCTGATTTTTCACTGAGGTTTGCCTGAATAGTTTGCTGCTGCTGTTGGGAAGAGATGAGAGAGGAGCAGAAGTGGGCATGACATCAAAAATGCTTCCTCCAGTTGCTTCTCTTTTGAGATCCTGATGGAAATGATCTGAAGTAAACTGTCTGGAATTTCTCCTCTGAGAAGTAGTCTTGCATGGAGGTCTTTATGGGAGCCAAGGTTTAATTGCCAGGTGGTTATTTGCTTGTAAGGATGGCTGCCTATTTTAAATTACCTTTAAGGTCAATATTAATTGAAATACTTTTATAATACTAGGAAGCTAAATTTGCTTCTCAAAGAGTGATGTGCCATAGCACTTTCATTCAGCCTTAATTTAAATCTGGGTCTTTGCTTCCATCTTTAAGCCAGTATAAATGCTGCTTTTTCAGTCCCATTTGGAGATTTTGGAGCTAGCCATATTTCTACCACCTCCTTTGATGGTCTTGCACAGGTCAGAGTATTTTGTCCTCCCAACACTTCCTACTCTTCTGCCTTCTTTCCTGTTTTACCACAGTAATGCTGTAGATCAACTTGAGCAATTCTCTTACCTCTTTAATCATAGAATCTCAGAATGGGCTGGGTTGGAAGGGACCTCCAAAGCCCATCCAGTCCAACCCCCTCTGCAGTCAGCAGGGACATCCCCAACTAGATCAGGCTGCCCAGAGCCCTGTCCAGCCTCATCTTGAATATCTCCAGGGAAGGAGCCTCACCCACCTCCCTGGGCAACCTGTTCCAGTGTTCCACCACCCTCACAGTAAAGAACTTGTTCCTAACATCCAATCTAAACCTGCTCTGCTCTAGTGTGAAGCCATTGCCCCTGGTCCTGTCCCTGCAGGCCTTTGCAAATGGTTTCTCTCCATCCCTCTTGTAGCCCCCTTTAGATACTGGCAGGCTGCTATTAGGTCTCCCCTGATCCTCCTCTTCTTCAGGCTGAGCACCCCCAGCTCCCTCAGCCTGTCCTCATAGCAGAGCTGCTCCAACCCCCTGATCATTTTTGTGTTCCTCCTCTGGACCCTCTCCATCAGCTCCATGTCCTTCCTGTATTGAGGTTTCCAGAGCTGGATGCAGCACTCCAGGTGAGGCCTCCCCAGAGCAGAGTCAAGGAATGCTCTTAACTATTGTTTGTACATGAGCAGGCTGATGTAACTTCACCATCAAGACAAGTTTTCAGGATGGTTGATTTCTTGGCATTAAACAGTTTATTAACTGTCACACCTGCTGTCAGTTGCCACACACATTTAGTACTCCTTGATTACTAGCAGGCATTTCATTTTTAATAATTACTTCCATGTAGAAAGCAAGAGGGCTTTGTCAATGGCTGAGTGGCTTTGCCTTTACATATTTGTATCTCTTCATATTAAAGATCTTAGTCCTACTGTTCACATCCTAAACCCTAGTGGCCCCTGGAATCAAAAGCAAAACCAAAAAGCATACCTGCAAAACGTGTCTTTTTCTCTCTGTAATCAATAATTGCCTCTTAGTTTGCAAAAACTATTTGGTTATTGAGTTCTGGTTTGGGTTTGGGTATGGTCAGGTCCAGCTTCAGGTGCTCTTAGACACTACTGGATGTTGGACTCCAGCACTGCTGACAAAGGGATGCAAATCAAAGAGCCTGGCTGTGTTTGCAGGGGGTTTGGCTGTGGTGCTTGGGGCTGTGGTTTAGGGGTGAGCCTTGCAGAGCAGGGCTCTGGGTTGGACTTGGTGATCCTGAGGCTCTTTTCCAATCTGAATGGTGCCACAGTTCAGTTGATGAGATGGTGTTGGGTGACAGGTTAGACTTGATGATCTTGGAGGTCTTTTCCAACCTGGTTAATTCTGTATTGTGGAGAGTTCTGAGAGGAATGTAGTATTAAAAAGGAGAGCCTGCATGTTGCAGGTGCAGTGGCTCAGGATATTGACTTGTTGTTGTTGTTTTTCTACTTAAAATACAGAATCCAGGACAGTGAAATCATGTGTTTGTGCCTTAAGGTAAATTAGGACTTGTTCCCTTCTGTGTTTGTGCTTTTCAAGTGTGGTACACAGACCTGGTCTTGCCTGGTCACTGATTTGTTGTTTTCTTTGCTTTTGTCTTTTTCAACTGCAGGAGTTCCATCTGGAATATGACAAACTAGAAGAAAGGCCTCATCTGCCATCAACCTTCAACTACAACCCTGCTCAGCAAGCCTTCTAAAGACTTCCCTTTTCTTGGGGTATGGCTGTCTCAGCACAATACTCAACATAACTGCAGAACTGATGTGGCTCAGGCATCCTGGTTTTAATTCCTTGAGGATCTGGCAATTGGCTCATGCGAAGGGGTCACCATTTGAGGTCCTGCCTTACTAATTATGTGCTGCCCAACAACTAAATTTGTAATTGGGTTTTGGTTTTTTCCCTTTAGTTTGAGCAGGGTCTGAATTTTGCTTTTCTGTTTCTTTTCTATTTTTTTTTTTTTTCATTTTTTTTTAACCTTTTTTCCCTTTTTTTTCCTTCTTTTTTCCCCCCTTTTTTTGGTTGTTGTTTTTCTTTGCCAGCAGACAAGCTTGGGTCTGTAAAGACAAGCAAAGTACACACTGACAAAAAGTGTGGCCACTTGGTTTTCCCAAAATGTGTTTAAAGAAACATCCCAAAAACAACCCAAAACAACCCAAAACAAACTAACCTCAAAAAGACTAAAAGGAAAATTCAGGCAGAAGGAAAAAGAGAGTAGATGGGAAAAGAGGGTAAAAGAGTAAAAGAAAAAAGACACTAAAAGAGAAATTAAGGCAAAAAGAGAAATTAAGGCAAAAAGGAAAAAAAAAGGAGATTAAAAGGAAAAAAAAGAGATTAAAAGGAAAAAAGAGATTAAAAGGAAAAAGAGATTAAAAGGAAAAAAGATTAAAAGGAAAAAAGAGATTAAAAGGAAAAAAAAAGAGATTAAAAGGAAAAAAGAGATTAAAAGGAAAAAAAAAGATATTAAAAGGAAAAAAGAGATTAAAAGGAAAAAGGAGACTCAAAGAAAAATTAAGGCAAAAAGGAAAAAGAGACTAAAAGGAAAAAAATGGCTAAAAGAAAAATTAAGGCAAAAAGCCAGAAAGAAACTTAAAGGAAAAAAAAGACATTAAAAGGAAAAAAAGAGCCTAAAAGAAAACAGTTAAGGCAAAAAGAAAACAAGAGCCCAAAAGAAAAATTAAGGCAAAAAGAGGCTAAAAGGAAAAAAAGAGATTAGAAGGAAAGAGAGACTGAAAGGAACAAAAAGAGACTGAATGAAAAATTAAGGCAAAAAGAAAGAGACCAAAAGGGGGGAAAAAAAAAGAGAGTTATAGGTAAAGACCAAAAGGGGGTGAAAAAAAGACAGAGGGGGGGGGGTAAAAAAAGAGATGAGGGGGGAAAAAAAGGAGACAAAACAATTAGCCAAACCAAATTTGCATTGTTCACCCTGGCACTCCTGGTAGCCGAGCAGCGCTCGTGCATCGTTAGGTGCAGATCCTGCTCCTTGGAAAGAGGAGCAAGGTTTGCTCCCGTCAGAGTTTTTGGGTTGTTTGTTTGTTTCTTGCCATCCCCCTTCTGTTGTTTCTCTTTGCTTTTCCCCTTTTTTTTTGAGAGAGGGGTTTTTTTTCCTGATTTTTTTTTTTTTCCTTTTTGGAGAGGCTTTTTTTTTGTTGTTTCTTTGTCCTTTTTTTTCCCTTCTTGGAGAGGCTTCATTGGTTTCCTTATCCTTTTTTTTTCCCTTCTTGGAGAGGCAGTTGGTTTTCTTACCTTGTTTTTCCTTCTTGAAGAAGCTTTACTGGTTTCCCTATCCTTTTTTTTTCCCTTCTTGGAGAGGCAGTTGGTTTTCTTGCCTTTTTTTTTTATCTTCTTGGAGGGACAGCTGGTCTTCTTACCTTGGGTTTTTCCCTTCTTGAAGAAGCAAGTTGGTTTCCTTACCCTTTTTGTTCCTTTTTGGAGAGGCTTTTAGTTTTTGTTTCCTTATCCTTTTTTTTCCTTCTTGAAGAGGCTTTCTTACCTTTATTTTCCCTTCCTGAAGAGGCAGTTGGTTTCCTTACCCTTTTTGTTCCTTTTTGGAGAAGCTTCTGTTTTTTGTTTCTTTATCCTTTTTTTCCCTTCTTGGAGAGGCAGTTTTTGGTTTTCTTACCTTTATTTTCCCTTCTTCAAGAGGCAATTTTTGGTTTTCTTACCTTTTTTTTCCCTTCTTCAAGAGGCAATTTTTGGTTTTCTTACCTTTATTTTCCCTTCTTCAAGAGGCAATTTTTGGTTTCCTTACCTTTATTTTCCCTTCTTCAAGAGGCAATTTTTGGTTTTCTCACCTTTTTTTCCCCCTTCTTCAAGAGGCAGTTTTTGGTTTTCTTACCTTTATTTTCCCTTCTTCAAGAGGCAATTTTTGGTTTTCTTACCTTTTTTTTCCCTTCTTCAAGAGGCAATTTTTGGTTTTCTTACCTCTATTTCCCTTCTCAAAGAGGCCATTTTTGCTTTTCTCACCTTTTTTCCCCCTTTCTCAAAGAGGCAGTTTTTGGGTTTCTTACCTCTATTTTCCCTTCTCAAAGAGGCCATTTTTGCTTTTCTCACCTTTTTTTTTCCCCCCTTCTCAAAGAGGCCATTTTTGCTTTTCTTCCCTTCCATTTCTTTTTATCCTTTTTGAAGAACCTTTTTATTTTGGTTCCCTTACCCTTTTTTATCCCCACTTCTCAGAGAGGCAGTTCCCCCCCCACACCCAGCCCCGAGCTTGACGCAAAGAAACCTTAACCTTTGTGGACCGTTTAGGAAGAGGAAGAGATTTGCTCCCCCCGACACCCCCCTTACCCCCCGGCGGCGGCGGCGGCCCTCTGGGTGTTGAGTTTGGGCCCCCCCTCCCCAGAGCCTGTTGTCTTTTCCTGAGCTTCATCTTTCCAGAATGAGCAAAACACTGTCCAGTCTTTGTTACGATTTTGTAATAAATGTGTACATTTTTTTTAAATCTTTTGGACATCACATGAATAAAAGGTATGTATGTACGAATGTGTATATATTATATATATGACATCTATTTTGGAGAAATGTTTGCCCCTGCTGTACCTCATTTTTTAGGAGGTGTGCATGGATGCAATATATGGTTAAAAAAAAAATAAAGAAAAAAAAAAAATAGTAAAAAAAAAAAAGAAAACGAGAAAAAAAAAAGGAAAAAAAAAAGTTTAAAATTAAACAACAAAAAAAAAGGAGAAAAAAAAAACCAACAAACAAAACAAAACCAAAACCAACCAACAGCAACAACAAAAACCAAACCAACAACAACAAAAACCACCCCACCCCACCCCCAACCAATGGGACATTGTGGAACTGCTGGTCAGGGGCTCTGACTTTTGTGTCGCTCCTCCCCTGCACACACTCTAAAGGGCCAGATTGTATTCCTGATTTTTTTTTTCAGCAGCCAAGGACATCCATACCCAAGTGAATGTGATGGGACTTAAAAAAACAAAACAAAACAAACAACAAAAAAAAAAGAGACACACACACAAAAAAAAAAAAACCCTAAACAAAAAAAAACCAACCCAACAAAAGAAGCGAAACTGAGACAAAACTCACTCGTGGCTGTTCGAACAGCAGCGTTTCATAGGAAGAGAGAAAGGAAAAAAAAGATAACAAACAACAAAAAAAAAAGGAGAAAAAAAATAAATAATAAAAAAAAATACATTAAAAAAAATGGGGAAAAAAAAAAAGGAAAAGAAAAGGAAAAAAAAAAAAAAAAAGAAAAGATCAATCTTGTATTTTCTGACCACGTAAAGGCTTCTTCTCTTTGTAATAAAGTAGAAAAGCTCTCCTCACTGCAGTGTTGGCTTTGATTTGAGATTGTGAAGTTATTTCTTCAGCAATGAGAAATGGAAAAGAGCAATCAGCAACAAGAACCAAAACCCAGCCCACCCCCAGCGCTGAGGTATTGAGAAGCTATGGAAGCTGCAGGGTGGTTGAGGCACTCCCCAGAGTCCTTTTGCTGCTGCTTTTTGCTGCTGACGAGTCAAATTGCCTTCCCACGGCCAAAAACAGGTTTGTTGGAAGCTTGATGTCCCATAGCAGGTAGCAAAGTTGTTTTCAGGGAGGTGGGGGTGGGGGGAGGGGAAGGTTTCTGGGGTGGTTTAAAGTGAAGCCAATTTGAAAGGCCAGAAAGAGGCTCCCAAGAATTCACCACAGCAGCACACAAGGAACGCATTGGAAGGAGTTTGGTTTAGAACTGATCGTAGCTTAGTTCCAGGTTGGTGTTTTCCCACTTTTCAATTTAGGGGTCACTAGTACTTGAAATTCCAGACACAGACATGCTGGAGTATATACTGGTACTGAATACTAGGACTTCTCTATAGTGAAGGAGGAAAAACCTGAACTGTTTGGATAGCTTCCTGTGCCCTGGATGTGACTGCCACGTGTCGTGGTGGAGCAAACCATTCCAAAGTGTCTGAAATTACCAAAGCAATAAAAGACAGCAAAACCTGTGTCAGTGGCCTGGGGGTTGGCAGGGGGGCACTTTGTAGGGCTTGACCCATTTGTCTGTGTACCACAGAATGGGCTGGGTTGGAAGGGACCTCCAGAGGTCATCCAGTCAGCAGGGACATCCTCAACTAGATCAGGCTGCCCAGCCTCACACTGAGTATCTCCAGGGATGAGGCTTCCACAACCTCCCTGGGCAACCTGTGCCAGTGTTCCACCACCCTCATGGTAAAGAACTTCTTCCTGACATCCAATCTAAATCTGCTCTGCTCTAGTTTGAAGCCTCTCATGCTCCAGTCTCCATCCTTCTTGCAGCCCCCTTCAGGTACTGGCAGGTTGCTCTATGGTCTCCCTGGAGCTTCCTCTTCTCCAGACTGAACACCCCCAGCTCCCTCTGCCCGTCTGTGTAGCAGAGGTGCTCCAACCCACTGATCATTTTCATGGCCTTCCTCTCCATCAGGTCCTGTATTGAGTGCTCCAGAGCTGGATGCAGCACTCCAGGTGAGGTCTCACCAGAGCAGGGTCAAGTGGCAAAAGGATGGCGGAGCAGCATGTCCTGAACCATGCTGCAAATGCTGTGGTTCTCCAGCAGGTGTTCTGCAGTTCTGAATTCTGCACTTGGGCCCTGCCTGGTTTGAGGTTCTGGGCACAAAAACCTGAGGCTATTACTGGTTATCTTTTTTTGTTGTCACTAAATTTGCTTTCTCAGCAAATGGCTGATGGCTAACCCAGCTGAAAAAGAGGGTGACTGACTTTTTCTCAGCTCAGAGCAGATTCAAAGCTACATTTGACTATTCCAGCAAGTTTTTACTTAAAGGATCCCTCTCCAAAAATGTCTTTCTCAAGCCACAGTTAGTGTTCCGTTTTGTTTTCCCCTTTTTGCTGTCAAGAGGTCTGCTCTGATCTGCTGCTTTGTTATTGTTGTTTTAGGATCCTGAAATGATGTTTCCCTCTGCAGATCAAGCATGATTATGTCTTACTGTATGGGCTTTGGGGTGGTTTGAATGTCAGTTTTCATCTGCATAGCCACTGTCATGGAAGTGAGCAACAGAGATGGTAAAGAGACCAAGATAAGTGAGACTGAGGCTGGTGGTTTATCCTGTAAAAGACCTATGGCACTTTAGAAACAAGTTTAGTGTGGAGAAGAGAAGGCTGAGAGGGGATCTGATCAATGCCTGTCAATAGCTGAGGGCTGGAGGGCAAGTGGAGGGGGCCAAGCTCTTTTGGCTGGTGCACAGCAATAAGCCAAGGAGCAATGGAGACAAACTTGACCAGAGAAGGTTTCAGCTCAGCATGAGGAGAAACTTCATTGCAGTTAGGGTCCCAGAGCCCTGGAGCAGGCTGCCCAGAGAGGTTGTGGAGTCTCCTTCTCTGGAGCTTTTCCAACCCCACCTTGATGCATTCCTGTGTGGACTGCCCTGGGTGCTGCTGCTCTGGCAGGGGGTTGGCCTGGATGAGCTCTGGAGGTCCCTTCCAACCTCTAACATTCTGTGATTCCATGAAAATAGGAACCTGATCCCTCAAAAAACAGAAGACTGACAGAGTTGCATCAGCTGCATGGTGCTGAAAAGATATCAGCTGCTTCATTTTAGCCAGCTTCTCACCTCTGAGCCAGGAGCTGATGCTTCACTCCTTCCAAGGGGAGGAACAGGGCTGCCTCTCCTTCGGCCATTCAGTAAGCATGGAGGGGGACTTGAGATTCTGTTGCACTCTGGCTTGAAGCAGGTGACACAGGCAAGGTATGAAACTGAAAGCACTGCTTAGCTGCTAACACACTCAGTAAAAAAAGCAGTGGGGATAACCAAACACACTGCCTTTTGTCCCCTGAAAGGAAGAACACTTCAGCCCTCATTTACACTTGTGGTAAATTGGCAGCTGAATCGACCTGAAGGTTTTCAACACTGACAATTAAGGTCTGAGGCTCACTTAATGTGGTTTTATGTTCCACTCAGTAGAATAAGGCCACACAGGAGGTTAGAGGTTGGAAGGGACCTCTGGAGAGCTTCCAGTCCACCCCCACTGCCAGAGCAGGAGCAGAGAATTCAGCACAGGTCACACAGGAACACATCCAGACAGGGCTGGAAAGGCTCCAGAGAAGGAGACTCCACAACCTCTCTGGGCAGCCTGCTCCAGGGCTCTGGGAGCCTCACAGCGCAGAAGTTCCTCCTCATGTTGAGATAGAACCTCCTGTGCTGCAGTTTATGTCCATTACCCCTTGTCCTGACCCAGGATGCAGCTGAGCAGAGCCTCCCCTCCCTCTTGAACCCCAGCCCTCAGCTATTGATAGACATTGATTAAATCCCCTCTCAGTCTTCTCACTTGAAGGAAAAGCAGCCTGGAATCCTAGAATCACTAAGGCTGGAATGAATGGTGTTTTAAAACTGCATTTGTTAGAGGTGTTTGGGGTTTTTCCTCCCTGTAACTATGGTATCCTTCAGCAATGTGCAGAGTATGCTGGGAGCAGTAAGCCCATGGTGTTCTTGGAAACAAAATAGAAGCATTCCTGCTTCTGGCTTGGTTTTCCTGCTCCTTACAGCATATTGTCTGTAGATTCAGATTGGATGTCAGGAAGGAGTTGTTCCCCATGAGGGTGGTGAGAGCCTGGCACAGGTTGCCCAGGGAGGTGGTGGAAGCCTCATCCCTGGAGGTGTTTGCAGCCAGGCTGGATGTGGCTGTGAGCAACCTGCTGTAGTGTGAGGTGTCCCTGCCCATGGCAGGGGGTTTGCTGATGCTTGAGGTCCCTTCCAACCCTGGCAATTCTGTGGTTCTGTGATTCTAAATCAATACAGAGTAGTTAGCTCCAGTTTCAACGGCAGCCTACTACTCTGGATTTCCAGGGTTAAAATGGATTATCCCTAGTATTGCAGAAAACACTTGCAGTTGCTGTAGCAGCCACTCCTCGAATCACCCAGCTCCTGGGGAAACTGAGGCTACCAGGAAGTCATGGAGGAAGGAAAGATCCTGCTTAAAATTGAACAATAAACACACAAACCACCCAAGAGTCAATATTCTCTGCCTTAGTGCCTGGTGCCACAAATACTGAAGTGCATGAGAACCTTTGTGGACTTGATTAATCTCAGACCCAAGTAGTCCAGGGAAGCCTGCAGGCACTCACATGAGGAGCTGGAGAGCAGCCAGGCAGAAAGGGACCTGGGGTGGGGGTACTGGTTGAAAGCAGCTGAACATGAGCCACCAGTGTGCCCAGGTGGCCAGGAAGGCCAATGGCATCCTGGCCTGCATCAGGAACAGTGTGGGCAGCAGGAGCAGGGAAGTCATTGTGCCCTGTGCTCAGCACTGCTTAGGCCACACCTTGAGTCCTGTGTCCAGTTCTGGGCTCCTCAGTTTAAGAAGGACATTGAGAGACTTGAAGGTGTCCAGAGAAGGGCAACAAAGCTGGGGAGGGGTCTGGGGCACAGCCCTGTGAGGAGAGGCTGAGGGAGCTGGGGTTGCTTAGCCTGGAGAAGAGGAGGCTCAGGGGAGACCTTCTTGCTCTCTCCAACTCCCTGAAGGGAGGTTGTAGCCAGGTGGGGGTTGGTCTCTTCTCCCAGGCACCCAGCACCAGAACAAGAGGACACAGTCTCAAGCTGTGCCAGGGGAGGTTTAGTCTGGAGGTGAGGAGAAAGTTCTTCCCAGAAAGAGAGATTGGCCATTGGGATGTGCTGCCCAGGGAGGTGGTGGAGTCCCCATCCCTGGAGGTGTGCCAAAAAGGCTTGGATGTGGCACTTGGAGCCACGGTCTGGATGATCAGGTAGGGTTGGATGATCAGTGGGACTTGATGATCCTGGAGGTCTCTCCCAACCTGCTTACTTCTGTGGATCTGTAACTGCTTTGCATGTGGCTGTGACCTCCATCAAAGTGTGGGCTGCATGTGTGTCTGGGTCCATGAGTGAGCACAGTGCCCTTTCCCAGATGGGACCCCTACAGGATAGGCAGAGGTGTAGCCATCCCACACAGACACCCTTGGCTGTGTGTCACCTCTGAAATCCTCTCTCTCTGTCAGTAGTTTTTGTGCCTTTTTTTTCCTTCCTTTTAACAGTTTTCATGAAAAAAATTGCAACTGATAGCCTGTTAAATGAAAGCACCTTTGTGCTGCAGCCAGATGTGAAACTCTTATTGAGGATGCCTGCAGAGTGCTGAGGGCCTCTTGCTGTTGGCCACCAAAAGACCATACACTGTGCAAGCTAAGCTGTGCTAGAAAGCATAGAAGTGTGGGGGGCAGGCAGCTCAATCCAGTGTGACTTGCAGGTCATGATATGGTCCTGCCCTGCCCTAGCCAGGCCCCACCTGCAATATGGCATCCAGGTCTGGGCTCCCCAGTTCCAGAGGGACAGGGATCTGCTGGAGAGAGTCCAACAGAGAGCCACCAAGATGCTGAAGAGACTGCAGCACTGCCTGGGGAGGAGAGGCTGAGAGCCCTGGGGCTGTTTAGTCTGGAGAGGAGAAGACTGAGAGGGATCTGATCAATGTCTATCAATAGCTGAGGGCTGGGGGTCAGGAAGGAAGGGACAGGGACAGCCTCTGCTCACTGTGCCCTGGGATAGGGGCAATGGATGGAAACTCCAGCACAGGAGGTTCCACCTCAACATGAGGAGGAACTTCTTCACTGTGAGGGTCCCAGAGCCCTGGAGCAGGCTGCCCAGAGAGGTTGTGGAGTCTCCTTCTCTGGAGCCTTCCCAGCCCTGTCTGGATGTGCTCCTGTGTGACCTGTGCTGGATTCTGTGGTCCTGCTCTGGCAGGGGGCTGGACTGGAAGCTCTGCAGAGCTCCCTTCCAACCCCTCACATCCTGTGAGCCTGTAGGAGGCCATGGCTGTTTTCCAGGTAACATTGGTTCAAGGATATTTGTCACTTAAAAGGGACACGTTGAATTTTACCTTTTTTATTGTGTTCTCCACAATATGATTGAAAAGGAGGCTCAGGGGAGACCTTCCTGCTCTCTCCAACTCCCTAAGGGAGGTTGTAGCCAGGTGGGGGTTGGTCTCCTGTCCCAGGCAAGCAGCACCAGAACAAGAGGACACAGTCTCAAGCTGTGCCAGGGGAGCTTTGGGCTGGAGGTGAGGAAGAAATTCTTCCCAGCAAGAGAGATTGGCCACTGGGATGTGCTGCCCAGGGAGGTGGTGGAGTCCCCATCCCTGGAGGTGTTTAGGAAGAACCTGGCTGAGGCACTTGGAGCCATGGTTTAATTGATGAGATGATGTTGGGTGGTAGGTTGGACTGGATGATCTCGAAGGTCTTTTCCAGCCTGGTTAATTCTGTGATCCTGGGAAGGTACTTCCACAGCTGGGTACTGACTGAGACAAAGCATTCTGGTGGGCAGGTGTCACACTTGAGCAGAGCAGCTGAATGCACAGTGGTCATCCTAAGCATCCTCAGCTAGATGGTGCTTTTCAGGTGCTGAATGCAGCAACTGCTTCTGCTAAAGCAGGCTTGCCTCAACGTGGTGAGTTTCCAAACACAAAGCTCCCTCATCACCTCCCTCAGAATCTGCTGCTGCCTGAAAAGGAGACTGAGTTCTGGTGAAGAAGGCAGGTGGGGGCTGAGCAGTGAGTTTGGGTTGACAACTGGATGCTTTTGTTTTCATATAGTGGAAGTGGTGTAACTGGTTTGGGTTTCCTCCTGTGAGAAAGGTGCCTGCTCTCCTTTCTGCAGATCTGACAGTTTCTGGTACATTTGAAAGACCTGGGATGGAGCCTAGTTGGAGGCCTGTACCTAGTGGAGTCCCTCAGGGGTCAGTACTGGGACCAGAGCTGTTCAGTATATTCATCAACAGCTTGGATGAGGGCACAGAGAGCACTGCCAGCAAGTTTGCTGGTGGCACCAAGCTGGGAGCTGTGGCTGACACGGGAGGGCTGTGCTGCCATCCAGCCAGACTTAGGCAGGGAGAAACTGAATGAAGTTCAATAAGGGCAAGGGAAGAGTCTTGCACCTGGGAAACAGCAGCCCCATGGAGCAGCATGGGCTGGGGACTGACCTGGTGGAGAAAAGTAAAAGGGAAAAGGACCTGGGGGTCCTGGTGGGTGGAAGGTTGACCATGAGCCAGCAATGTGCTCTGGTGGCCAAGAAGGCCAAGGGCATCCTGGGGTGGATTAGAAGGGCTGTGGGCAGTAGGTCCAGAGAGGTTCTCCTGCCCCTCTGCTCTGCCCTGCTGAGGCCACATCTGGAATATTGTGTCCAGTTCTGGGCCCCTCAGCTCAAGAAGGACCTCAGGGAACTGCTTGGAAGAGTCCAGCACAGAGCCACAAAAAGGATGAAGGCAGTGGAAGATCTTCCTTATGAGGAGAGCCTGAGGGAGCTGAGGGCTCTGGAGCTTGGAGAGGAGCAGCCTGAGAGGTGACCTCATTGCTGTTGCTAAAGCTGTGCAGGGTGAGTGCCCAGAGGCTGGAGCCAGGCTCTGCTGGGGGATGCCCAATGCCAGCACAAGGGGCAGTGGTGGAAGCTGAGGCAGAGGAAGTGCCATGGAAACAGGAGGAAAATGTTTTCCCTGTGAGGGTGCCAGAGCCCTGGAGCAGGCTGCCCAGGGGGGTTGTGGAGTCTCCCTCTCTGGAGCTATTTAAGCCCTGCCTGGATGTGTTCCTGTGTGACCTGCTCTGGGTGCTCCTGCTCTGGCAGGGGGTTGGCCTGGGTGAGCTTTGGCGGTGCCTCCCAGCCCCTAACATTCTGTGATGCTGTGAAATTCAGCTGGATGACTTACTGGGGTGGTTTGAATTACTTCAAGTAGGTTTACCTCTTAAAACCACTTTACTCTTCTGTTTAAAATAACCTCAAAGCACCTCAGACACTACTTCTGAACACTGCTAATTCAAGCCACTCCAGAATTAGCTGCACTACCTGAGCTTGCACACCGGTCTCCTCACCTTCCTTGTTTGCATTTCATGTTCCCCTGTCGGCTTTTTGGTGCCAGCACTGGCCCTGGGCATGCATCAGGATTCTCCTGCTGAAGCTGCCAAAATAACCTTCTGCTAGAAGCCACCGTTTGGGTTTACCAAACAAACCGTCCAGGGAAAAGAGCCAATTTTCATGGGCGCACCGCCCTGCATCACCTGTGAAATGGTCCTGATGAGGAGCAAAGGGAAGGCAGGCACCCCGCAGCTGCTGGGATGCAGCCATTGATGGCATTCCATGGGAGTTCGTCAGCTTGCTCCTCAGCTCTTCCCTGGGACAAAGAGGCTGCTCTGATTGTTCCCCCGCCCCTGGCTGTGTTTCTACCAGCTGGCTGTGATCTCCCTGCCTTTGAAGGCGAATTTGCTTTCTGCTGGGCATCACAGCTTTGGTTTCCAAAAGGCGTTTTGTCGCTGCTGTCTGCTGGTGCTGGCACACTGACGGAGTACGATGTGAGTCAGCTCCACGGTGGACATGGTGAGCACCACCCCTAGGCTGCAGCACAGAAGCAGGGACCCCGTTCCCATGGGCATCTGGTAACAGAGCCCCACCACAGCCTGCCAAGCCCTCGGCTTCCACAGCTGAGTCACAGAATCAGCCAGGTTGGAAGAGAGCTCAGAGATCACCAAGCCCAACTGATCACCCAACCCTAACTCATCAACCAGAGCATGGCACTGAGTGCCTCATCCAGGCTCTTCTTGAACACCTCCAGGGATGCTGCCCCCACCACCTCCCTGGGCAGCCCATCCCAAGGGGCAGTCTCTCTTTCTGGAAAGAACTTCTCTCTCAGATCAAGCCCAAACTTCCCCCTGCACAGCTGTATCCCACGCTCACCACATGTCCTGCAAGCTGCCTTCACGTGGGTGATCCGTGGTTGGCCCCAGGTAAGCCTGCCCCTAGGCTGCAGGGCAGCAAGGGCCCCTCAAAAAGAAGGCAGCAACCTCTTCTCCTGTGTGTTAGATTTTCATCCAGTAATTTAACTTCTTGTGCCACCTTTCTCTGCCCTGTCTGCTCCTGCTGCAGCCTGTGGTTGTGGAGCCAGCAGCCTGACTTGGCTGACAGCAGAGCTAAAAGCTTCACAACCTCAGGTGTTGTGTCCAGTTCTGGGCACCTCAATACAGGAGAGCTGTGGAGGTGCTGGAGCCAGGGCAGAGGAGGGCAAGGAAGCTGGGAAGGGCCTGGAGAAGAAATCTGATGAAGAGCAACTGAAGGAGCTGGGGATGGTTAGTGGGAAACAGGAGGCTGAGGGGAGACCTCCTGGCTCTCTACAACTACCTGCAAGGAGGTTGTGGAGAGGTTGGTGCTGGGCTCTGCTCCAAGGTCATTAGTGACAGAAGAAGAGGGAATGGCCTCAAGCTGCCCCTGGGGAGGTTCAGACTGGACATGAGGAAAGCTTTTTTTCAGGCAAGAGTGGTGAGGGCTTGGAATGTGCTGGGCAGGGAGGTGGTGGAGTCCCCAAGCCTGGCTGTGTTTGCAGGGGGTTTGGCTGTGGTGCTTGGGGCTGTGGTTTAGGGGTGAGCCTTGCAGAGTAGGGCTCTGGGTTGGCCTTGGTGATCCCGAGGGTCTCTTCCAACCTGACTGTTGCTGTGATTTCCATGACAATCAACCCAGCTTTTCCTTTCTTACAGAGTGGGCAGTGATGGTGATGATGATTTTTCACTTCCCTCTGATCCAAATAGCCTTGAAGTCCTGAAGGAGTTATTTGCACAGGACTTCAAAAGCAGTGAGGTTACTTGGTGAGTGTGTAATGCCATTGCCAGGAAAAGCAGAGTCTCAGCATCTCCTCCAGCTATGGATGATGTAAGGGTTTGGATGCATGTAGGAGAACTAACTCTCAAGGTTACTGTGTGGCCCAGTGAGCTGTTGCCTTAATTCTTGGTTGACAGAGCTTTATGTGCAGGAGAGAGCAGAGAACTGAACCAAGTACCAGACACAGGGTGACCAACACCAGCTGCTCAGAAGGGAAGAAAGATCACAGTCTCACAGAACATGAGAGGTTGGAAGGGACCTCCAGAGATCACCCAGTCCAAACCCCCTGCCAGGGCAGCAGCACCCAGGGGAGTCCACACAGGAATGCATCCAGGTGGGGTTAGAAAGGCTCCAGAGAAGGAGACTCCACAGCCTCTCTGGGCAGCCTGCTCCAGGGCTCTGTCACCCTCACTGCAAAGAAGTTTCTCCTCATGCTGAGCTGAAACCTTCTCTGGTCAAGTTTGTCTCCATTGCTCCTTGGCTTCTTGCTGTGCACCACCCAAGAGAGCTTGGCCCCCTCCACTTGACCCCCAGCCCTCAGCTATTGATAGACATTGATCAGATCCCCTCTCAGCCTTCTATTCCCCAGACTCAACAGCCCCAGGGCTCTCAGTCTCTCTTCACAGAAGTCCCCTAAGCATCCTCCTGGCTCTCCCTTGGGCTCTCTCCAGCAGGTCTCTGTCTCTCTGGAACTGGGGAGCCCAGAACTGGATGCAAATGAGATGTCACAGCCCATCTAAAATAGAAAAGTGGGGCTGGAGCTTTCCTCCAGGTAGCTTCAGATGGCAAGCCACAAATCTATCTGATTTAAAAAATGTATTACTTGTGGTATGAAAGTTCTATGCAGCAAGCCCAAGCATTGAGACTGCTGTCACCACAAGCACTGGCAGCAAAGCCTGACTGATGGATGAAGAGAGATGAGGACTAACCAAGCTGAGTTCAGTTTCTAGTACAAAGACCTATTGCAAGCTTAAGGAAAAACAAAAATAACCACAGGATTGTCAGGGTTGGAAGGGTCCTGAAGGCTCAGCCAGTGGCAGGGACACCTCACACTACAGCAGGTTGCTCACAGCCACATCCAGCCTGGCTGCAAACACCTCCAGGGATGAGGCTTCCACCACCTCCCTGGGCAACCTGTGCCAGGCTCTCACCACCCTCATGGGGAACAACTTCCTAAGCTAAATCTCCCCTCCTCTAGGTTGGATCCATCCACCCCAATCCAATCTCTACCTGACACCCTAACATGTTCCTCCCCAGCTTACTCCCAGGCTTGGAGCTGGTATCATTTTGTGAGCCCCGTTGGTGTTAGTGAAGGCTGCTGCAGAGCAGCTGGCCCGAGGGGAGGAGCACCCTGGTGCAACCAAGGACAGGATTTGCATCCATTTATATGCATGTCACAGTGTGGGCTCTTAACAGCCCTCCTGACAGCCCTCGCTCGATAGTCCATTTGCAGGGCCTGTGGATCAGCTTCAGTTCTGACAATTGGGCTGTTGCACCCTGCAGCAGGACAGGGATGGGGAAGGCTGGCCAGGGGAAAGGGCCATTTCCAGTATTTATTCCTCTCTCATCTGCTGTATCATCCACTTCAGCTCTCAGCTCCAAACCCATCACATTTTGTTCTACCTAATTGCCTATGGTAGAGACTACAGCATTAAAATGAGACTTGCTCATGGTGCCTTGGCACTGAAGAGCTTCTTCTCGGTGTTGCCACAATGGGAAATGCTGTGTAAGAACCAAACTTCATTTGCACAAGATGTGTATTTTCTTGGATCCACAACTGCTCTGCAGAGCTGCTCTCCAAGGGAGCACTTCTGAGGGTATCTCCTCAAAGGTCAGTACCTGCTGGAGAGAGTCCCAGGGAGAGCCACGAGGATGAGCAGGGCATTGAGCATCTGCTGAGGGAGCTGGGGTTGCTTAGCCTGCAGAAGAGGAGGCTCAGGGGAGACCTTCTTGCTCTCTCCAACTCCCTGAAGGGAGGCTGTAGCCAGGTGGGGGTTGGTCTCTTCTCCCAGGCAACCAGCACCAGAACAAGAGGACACAGTCTCAAGCTGTGCCAGGGGAAGTTTAGGCTGGAGGTGAGGAGAAAGTTCTTCCCAGCAAGAGAGATTGGCCATTGGGATGTGCTGCCCAGGGAGGTGGTGGAGTCCCCATCCCTGGAGGTGTTCAAAAAGGGATTGGATGTGGCACTTGGAGCCATGGTTTAGTTGTCAGGAGGCATTAGGTAATAGGTTGGACTTGGTGATCTCTGAGGTCTTTTCCGAGTTGGTTGATACTTTGATTCTGTGATCTCCCCTGTGAAGAGAGGCTGAGAGCCCTGGGGCTGTTGAGTCTGGAGAAGAGAAGGCTGAGAGGGGATCTGATCAATGTCAATCAATGGCTGAGGGCTGGGGGTCAAGTGGAGGGGGCCAAGCTCTTGTGGGTGGTGCACAGCAATAAGGAGCAATGGAGACAAACTTGACCAGAGAAGGTGAGAAGAAACTTCTTTGCAGTGAGGGTGGCAGAGCCCTGGAGCAGGCTGCCCAGAGAGGCTGTGGAGTCTCCTTCTCTGGAGAGCTTCCAACCCCACCTGGATGCATTCCTGTGTGGATTCCCCTGGGTGATGCTGTTCTGGCAGGGGATTGGACTGGATGAACTCTGGAGGTCCCTTCCAACCTCTAATGTGCTGTGACTCTGTGATACCTTCCTGTTGAAGGCAATTCCTATCTCCTTTCTGGACATATTCAGAACCTGCCTGGATGTGTTTCTGTGTGATCTGCTCTGGGTGATGCTGCTCTGGCAGGGGGTTGGACTGGATGATCTCTGGAGGTCACTTCCAGCCCCTAATGTTCTGTGATTCTATCATCTTGCTTACCTATTGCCTTCAAACAGTGATGGAAGAGGCTGGGTCCACCCCTGCTGTGCAGATGCTGGGCTGGCCAGAACAGAGCGCTTGCTCCCAAAGGGTGGTGTTATAGAATCACAGAATTATCAGGGTTGGAAGGCACCTCAAGGATCATCTAGTTCCAACCCCCAACTCTCCTAATTTCCCTTCTCAGTTAATAAGGTGAAGATAACATCTGCTTCCTCGCTTCCAGATGTTTAATTTGGGGTCTGGTCCAATGTTTATGCATAGCACATTTCATGCAATCACAGAACATGAGAGGTTGGAAAGGACCTCCAGAGGTCATCCAGTCCAACCCCCCTGCCAGGGCAGCATCACCCAGGGTAGTCCACACAGGAATGCGTCCAGGTGGGGCTTGAATGTGTCCAGAGAAGGAGACTTGGACACATGGAAGTACTGAGCATGTCTTGCCAGGTGGTCTCTGGGTCTTGAGCAAGCCAGCAGTGAGAACTGGGAAGCACAAACTCTTGGGAAGCTCAAGCTGTGATTTTATACTTCTGAACTTACCTGCAGGGTTGCTACCTTGTAAGGGAGACACTGGCTTAGAGGGAGGCAGGCAGATGGGGGGGCTGCAATGCACCCCTGGAGTGCAGCCCCCCCCATCTGCCTGCCTTCCCCCTCCCCCCCCCGAGGTATTGCACCTTGCACAGCACTCGGGATTAATCCAGACTCGTCCTCCCCACAGCAAATCTCCCGCTCCAGATAATCCCCGTTGCAAGCTGTCCCTTCCACCCCCGGAGGGGACCTGAATTAGGTCAGCTGGGTTTACACTTGCATTTGATTTCTCTGCTTTGTTTATTTATTTATTTATCTGTGTATTTATTTCCCCACCCTCGTGGGTCCCTCAGCCCCGGAGGAGGCGGGGAGGGAGGCGGGGAGCGGCAGCAGCTTTAGCCGATGGCAGCGGCGGCGGCTGCCCGGCGGCTGCTGCCATCGGCGACCGGGCGATGGCGCGGGGCCGGGCGGCTTACGAATACACGGAGGCGGAGGACAAGAGCATGCGGCTGGGTTTCCTCCTCATCGCCGCCGGTTTGCTTTCCCTGCTGGGGCTGGGCTGCTGCTGGCTGCGGCCGGCGCTGCAGGAGCGGGGCGGCGGCGGCTCGGCCAACTGCACGGTGCTGGCGGTGCGGCAGCTGGGGGAGCGCTTCCCCTGCACCTTCTCCTGCGGGGCTGCCTGCCGGGGTACGGCCCGCTACCCCTGCCTCCAGGTGCTGGTCCGCACCTCCCGCTCCTCCGCCCCTGCCCTGCTCCATGAGGACGAGCGGCAGCTCCGCACCAACCCCAAGGTGAGAGAACAGCGCAGCGCCGAGCATCCCCCCAAAACAACATGCGGGAGAGGAGAAGGGGGAGAGCGCAGGGCAAAGCACAGAATCAACCAGGTTGGAAGAGACCCCCAAAATCACCACGTCCAACCGATCGCCCAACCCTGACTAATCAACTAGACCATGGCACCAAGTGCCTCATCCAGTCTCTTCTTTCCCCCGTCCCTGGAAGTGTTTAAAAAGAGCCTGGGTGAGGCGCTTGGTGCCACGGTTTAGTTGGTGAGATGGTGTTGGGTGATAGCTTGGACTCGATGATCTCAGAGGTCTTTTCCAAACTGGTTAATTCTGTGATTGTGAAACACCTCCGGGGACGTCCAACCCCCCCACCTCCCTGGGCAGCCGCGGTGCTGGGTGCCCTTTCACCGGCCCTGGTGCCCGGCTGTGGGGTCTGGGGTCCCCTGCAACCGCTCTGCGTTCAGGTGCGGAGTTTTCTCTGGCAGGGGCGTGGATGGAGTCTCGGAAGCATCCCTCCGAAGTTCTCCTGCGCTCTTACTCAGCAGAAAGTGTCTGTATGTCCTCGCACAGATACCTGGTGCGTCCGGACACAAATCCGGGGTGCAGCTCCAAAGTGCGTGTGCGTGCCGGAGCGCACAGACAGACAGACGGACACGCCGTGTATCGGCGGTGTAACGCGGGGCTGGGTCTGCATACTCGCACACGTACACGCACTGGGTGTATGCATCTTGCCCTGGAACAGCCTGGGTGTATGCACCTGGGGGTATTTAGCCTGGAGAAGAGGAGGCTCAGGGGAGACCTTCTTGCTCTCTCCAACTCCCTGAAGGGAGGCTGTAGCCAGCTGGGGGTTGATCTCTTCTGCCAAGCAACCAGCATCAGAACAAGAGCACACAGTCTCAAGCTGTGCAGGGGGAAGTTTAGGTTTGGTGTTAGAAAGAAGTTCCTCACAGAGAGATTGCCCCTTGGAATGTGCTGCCCCGGGAGCTGGTGGGGTCGACGTCCTCGGAGGTGTTTAAGAAAAGCCTGGATGAGGCACTCAGTGCCATGCTCTGGTTGATCAGTTAGGGTTGGGTGATTGCTTGGACTCGGTGATCTTGGAGGTCTCTTCCAACCTCGTTGATGCTGTGATGCTCTTTCCCTTGAACAGCACCAGCCCCCGGCTACCCCTCCCGCAAGAGCGGAGCCTCCGCGGCCCCGGGCAGCCCGGGCGCGGCGGGGAGCAGCGGGCAGCCCCGCTCCGCTCCGCCGGCAGCCTCGGGACGCCGGGGAGAGCCTCCTGCTGCCGGCGGAGGCTCTGTGCCCGAGCCGAAACCGGCGCAGGTGCGGGGCGAGTCTCTGGGGGTGAGAGGCTTCCCCGAGCAGCTCCCCGCAGCGCCGGCAAAACCCGGAGCGGAGCCGCTGGGGAGAGCGCTGCACCCAAACAGGAGTTCCCTCGGTGCTCTTTAGATTCTTAAACTTTTCCATCCTCCAGTGGAAGCATCTTTAAAGTTGCACCTTCTGACAGACTAGGATAGTCTGCAGACAATCTCTGACTTGAGCTTTTTTCCCTTTCCTTAAAGGCAGTTGCCCTGCTTGCTCCCTTTTCTTTTCGTGCTGAGTGAAGAGCCCCTTGCCAGCGTGCTGTCTGCATGGAGGAGATTTTGTTAGGTAGCATCCAGGACATAAAAAGTGTGCCAGAATCTCCCTTCCCCCTGAACGATGCTGAAATCGGGGAGTGCATCGGAGAAGCGGATTTCAGGTCTCCATCTGAGATGTGGATGCAGCTCAGCACCAAGTGTTGTGCTAAGCATGATGCAGGGGGCTGCAGGCAGGGGCTAGGGAGCAGACCCGCAAGTACATCTTGGGATGTGCAGCCTCACACCTCCTCAGTCATAGTTACACCAGCGTGGATCTGTCCCTTGGAAGGTGGATTAAGCTGCAAGCTTGGGGCTTAGGGGTTGCTCTTACCCCTTGGTAGCTTGTGGGCTCGGAAAGTTGATTGGAGCAATCAGCAGAGCAAGAACCAGGAGAATAAGTCTGCCAGGACTTGGATTAAATTGTTGGCACCACTCAGGAGCAATGAGCAATGAATCTGCAGTGCTGGAGGGTGCCTCTGAGTGAAGAGGGTGAAACAGTGGCCTGGGAAGGAGCTTTGTGACCTTCACCTTTCTCTGGGGGAGCCTGCTGACCTCAGAAAGGGTCATGGTTGCAGAGAGGTGCATCATGGATCATAGAATCATAGAATTGTTAGGGTAGGAAGGGACCTCAAGGAGCAGCCAGTTCCAACCCCCCTGCCATGGGCAGGGACACCTCACACTACAGCAGGTTGCTCACAGCCACATCCAGCCTGGCTGCAAAAACCTCCAGGGATGAAGCTTCCACCACCTCCCTGGGCAGCCTGTGCCAGGCTCTCACCACCCTCATGGGGAACAACTTCTTCCTCACAGCCAATCTCAATCTCCCCACTTCTACTTTTGCTCCATCCCCCCCCCCCCGGTCCTATCCCTCCCTGACACCCTCAAAAGTCCCTCCCCAGCTTTCTTGTAGCCCCCTTCAGATACTGGAAGGCCACAATTAGGTCTCCTTGGAGCCTTCTCTTCTCCAGACTGCACAACCCCAACTCCCTCAGTCTGTCTTCATGGGAGTGGTGCTGTACACAGCTGTCCAAGCACCAGGGCTTCCCTAAAACTCTTTCCATCTTCAGGTGGGCAGGGTGGAGTTGGTGAAATGCCTTTTGTTATGGTTGCTGTGGAGGGTGCAGTGTGCCTGTCCCTGAACACAGCCCTGATGGTCCTTTTGTGGCCACCTGCAGCAGGGATGGCAGCATGGGAGGTGGGTGCTGAGCCATGCCACCAGCATCCCTACGCCCAGCAGCTCGTGGAGCATCCCCAGTTTGGGCAGAGGCTTCCAAACTGGGCTGCAACCACAATGTCTCTGAGTAGTTGCAGTGGTTTGGGATTTGGGGTTTGGTTTAGGTGGGGTTTTTTTTACTTCTTGATCTCATCCTCTACCTTTCTGCAAGTCTGGAGGGGAGAGGAGGACTGCACCTGCCCAGGGATTTGATGTCAGTTCCTTCAGGAAGGCACCAGAGCTTCAGGAGCCTCATCCTGGAGGTGTTTGCAGCCAGGCTGGATGTGGCTGTGAGCAGCCTGCTGCAGTGTGAGGTGTCCCTGCCCATGGCAGGGGGGTTGGGACTGGATGATCCTTGAGGTCCCTTCCAGCCCTGACAATTCAGTGACTCTGTGACCCAGAAATGTGATGGAGGAATCTGTTTTTCATGAACTATCACTAAGGGTGCACATGGCTGCGTGTTGGCAGCACCTTGTACCTGCCTGCTCTTACAAACAGACTCTGCTTTCTCTGGCTGGCACTGTGCATCTCTGGGTGCAGGCTGTTCGCCCTGGCACATAGTTTGCTGAGGGACTGAATCTGGTCTGCCAAATGAGACAAGCAGAAAGGATGCAACCACATTCTCTGATTTAAGTGGGGGGGGGGGGGGAAAGCTGCACAGGGGGAAGTTTAGGCTTGATCTTAGAGAGAAGTTCTTCCCAGCAAGAGAGATTGGCCATTGGGATGTGCTGCCCAGGGAGGTGGTGGGGGCAGCATTCCTGGAGGTGTTTAGGAAGAGCCTGGATGAAGCACTCGGTGCCATGGTCTGGTTGACTAGATAGGTTTGGGTGATTGGTTGGACTTGGTGATCTTGGAGGTCTCTTCCAACCTGGCTGATTCTGTGATTTTCCCTACCTTAAGGGAAACCATCACAAGAGAAGATGACAACTTGTTTGTTTAGATCTCGTTAGGAAAACATAACTTTAAAGGAATGGTGCATGGGTGGCTGCTGCTTTGGGTTTCCCCTTTCCCCCCAGGTTTAATGCCTGTGCAGCTGAGCAGTTAGAGTCTCTTCTTCATTTTTGTCCTGAAGTCTCCCTGCCTTGAAAAGCTTTTAGGATTTTATGCTGAAACAGATTAGCCAGGCTAGGAATCTTCTGGCTTTAATGCTTGGGCTCCAGCATGTCTTTATGAATGAACACTTCAGCAGCCCTTTAAGCTCTTAAGCCCAGCCATTCAGCTGGGACTCGGTGATCCTGAGGGCCTTTTCCAACCTGAATGTTTCTGTGATTCTGTGATTAAACCTTTCCCGTTCCCATCACTTTCTTGCAGCACACCCATATGTGCTCATGCAATTAGATGTACCACAGGCTAATCAGTTCCAGCTAACTGGAAGGAAAGAGAGGAAAAAAAATCACCAGTTCTGTCTTGGACAGCCTTTAAATGTCACACTCTGTGTAGCTGTTTGTGGCCAGGCTGGGTCAGTGTGCTGAGGCCAGTGGGTTGAGAGTCAACAAGGCCAAGGGCAGGGTCCTGCACCTTGGGCACAGGGACCCCATGCAGTGCTGCAGACTGGGGATGAGTGGCTGGAGAGCAGCCTGGCAGAGAGGGACCTGGCAGTGCTGGGCCACAACAGCTGAGCATGAACCAGCAGTGTGTCCAGGGGGCATGGAAGGCCAATGGCCTCTTGGCTTGGATCAGGAAGAGTGTGGCCAGCAGGAGCAGGGATGGAATTCTGCCCTGTGCTGGGCACTGGGGAGGCCTCACCTGGAGCACTGTGTGCAGCTCTGGGCCCTCCCTGCAAGAGAGATCTTGAGGTGCTGCAGCAGGTCCAGAGGAGAGCAACCAGCCTGGGGAAGGGACTGGAGGGAAAGTGATGAGGAGAGGCTGAGGGAGCTGGGGGGGTTCAGCCTGGAGAAGAGGAGGCTCAGGGGGGACCTTATCACTCTCTACAAGTCCCTGAAGGGAAGCTGCAGTCAGGTGGGGGTCAGGCTCTTGTGCCAGGCAGCTTGTGACAGGAGGAGAGGGCATGGCCTGAAGCTGTGCCAGGGGAGGGTTAGGTTGGATGTTAGGAAGCACTTCCTGATGGAAAGGGGAATGAGAGACTGGGATGTGCTGCCCAGGGAGGTGGTGGAGTCGCTGTCCCTGGAGGTGTTTAAGGCCAGACTGGATGTGGCACTTGGTGGCATGGTTTAGCTGATGTGGTGGTGTTGGGTCCCAGGCTGGGCTTGGTGAGCTCAGAGGTCTTGTCCAGCCTCAACAATTCTGTGATTCTGTAGCAGTTCCTCCTGGTAGATGGACAGGGTGGAGAAGGCACAGTGCAGGCTCCTTTGCAGTACACAGCAACACTGAATCAGCTGGCAGCTCTGCTCCACCCCACAAACCTGCAGCGGATCAGACTCAAACCGCTCTGCTGCCTGGAGTCCCACGGGCTGGCACACACACAGCAGCACTACCAACCTGGCTGCTCTGCAGAGGGCTAGCTGCAGGAAAAGGAAACGTCTCTCTTTTTTATGTTTTCTCCTCTCTCTTGCTTCCCAAGATAATCACATCGTTGTACGGCCCAGGATTCATTTTAGCTCTTAAAAGATTATGGAGCTGGGTCAGAGTTAATCCAGAAATGTATATATAAAGCACCAGGCATGATTGCACTCCTGCTCAGATGGAGTGATTGGTGCAGCCTTGGTCCCTTTTTCCCTTTCCCTTTCTTTTCCTTTTTCTCTTTTTCTCTTTTTCTCTCCTCTTCTCCTTCTCCATCCCCCCTTCTCCTTCCCCCCTTCTCCTTCCCCCCTTCTCCATCCCCCCTTCTCCATCCCCCCTTCTCCATCCCCCCTTCTCCTTCCCCCCTTCTCCTTCCCCCCTTCTCCTTCCCCCCTTCTCCTTCCCCCCTTCTCCTTCCCCCCTTCTCCTTCCCCCCTTCTCCTTCCCCCCTTCTCCTTCCCCCCTTCTCCTTCCCCCATTCTCCTTCCCCCCTCCCCCCTCCCCCCCTCCCCCCCTCCCCCCTCCCCCCTCCCCCCTCCCCCCTCCCCCCTCCCCCCTCCCCCCTCCCCCCTCCCCCTCCCCCTCCCCCTCCCCCTCCCCCCTCCCCCCCTCCCCCTCCCCCCCCTCCCCCTCCTCCTCCCCCCCTCCCCCTCCTCCTCCCCCCTCCCCCTCCCCCCCCTTTCCCCTCCCCCCCTTTCCCCTCCCCCCCTCCCCCTCCCCCTCCCCCTCCCCCTCCCCCTCCCCCTCCCCCTCCCCCTCCCCCTTCCCCTTCCCCTTCCCCTTCCCCTTCCATTTTTCATCTTTTTCTTTTCCTTTCTTCCTTTCCCTCTTTTATTTTTTATTTTTCTTTTCCTTTCCCCCCCTTTCCCTCTTCCTTTTCCCTTTTTCCCTTTCCCTTTCCCTCTTTCTTTTCCCTTTCCCTCTTTCTTTTCCCTTTTCCTCTTTCTTTCCCCTTTTCCCTTTCCCTCTTTCTTTCCCCTTTTCCCTTTCCCTCTTTCTTTTCCCTTTTTCCCTTTCCCTTTCCCTCTTTCTTTTCCCTTTTCTCTTTCCCTTTCCATTTTTTCTTTCCCCCTTTTGCTTTTTTTGGCTTTAACAGTTGTCCCAGAAGTCTCTGTGGAGGGCCAGCAGGCTTTCTTCAGCTGCCTCGAGAGCAATAACAATCTTTGAGATGAGGCTTAAGGGAGATTAATTCCAAAGTCAATTTGTGGCCATCATTCCGGCCGTGGAGCGCAGTGCTGCTGCAGCCAAGCCAGCACGGGGCCCAGGGCCTCAGAGCCTTCTCCTCTCCAGCCTGCACAACCCCAACTCCCTCAGTCTGTCCTCACAGCAGAGCAGCTCCAGCCCTCTGCTCATCCTCATGGCCTTCTCTGGACACCTTCCAGCACCTCCAGATCCTTCCTGGCACAGAAGCTCCAGAACTGGACCCAGAGCTCCAGCTGTGGTCTCAGCAGAGTGGAGCAGAGGGGCAGAATCCCCTCCCTGGCCCTGCTGGCCACACTTCTCTTGCTGCAGCCCAGGCTCTGCTTGGCTCTCTGGGCTGCAAGTGCTCACTGCTGGCTCCTGTTGAGCTTCTCCTCCCCCAGCACCCCCAAGGCCTTTTCTTCAGGGTCCATCTGGTGATGCCAGATCTGTGTTGGGGCTGGTGCCCGTGGGGGCACACTCTGCAGATGCTGTCTCATACTTCCACTGGAAGCAACTCCAGGTACCATGCACAAACCCCACCACCCTCCCACCTCACCTGGAGTGCCCCTTGCTGCTTCAAGCCTGTGTGAGGGGTTGTGGTTTTGGTCTGTCCTGATGGGTTTGTCTGTGCCAATGAAAACCAAATGTGGAGCTCAGCTCCAGCTCCCTCAGTATGTTCATTATTGGAGGTGTTCAGGAGGAGACTTGATGGGGTGCTTGGTGCCATGGGTTAGTTGTTTAGGTGGTGTTGGTTTGGTTGAGGGGTTGGAGGTGATGATCTTGAAGGTCTCTTCCAACCTGGTCTGGTCTGGTCTATTCTATTCTATTCTATTCTATTCTATTCTATTCTATTCTATTCTATTCTATTCTATTCTATTCTATTCTATTCTATTCAGCTGGGAGAGAGGAAGGTTTTGGTACTAAGGAGAGAATTCCCCCACTCATCTCCTGCCATGGCAGGGTGCTTGTGGCAGCCCTTCCTCCCTTCCTGGCCATGAAGGTAACCCAGTCATGCATGAAGATGCTCACACAAAAGTTAGGAGAAGCTCCTATGCTGCTAGATGTGGTGCCTTGTAGAAACTGTTCCTGCAGCTAAGCAACTGACCACAACCAACCCTACAGGGGTGTAAACAGAGCTCTGCTCTGAATCACAGAATCAGCCAGGCAGGAAAAGACCTCAGAGGTCATTGAGTCCAACCTATTGCCTAATACCCAACACCTCCTGACAACTAAACTATGGCTCCAAGTGCCACATCCAAGCCTTTTCTGAACACCTCCAGGGATGGGGACTCCACCACCTCCCTGGGCAGCACATCCCAATGGCCAATCTCTTTCTGGGAAGAACTTTCTCCTCACCTCCAGCCTAAACCTCCCCTGGCACAGCTTGAGACTGTGTCCTCTTGTTCTGGTGCTGGTTGCCTGGGAGAAGAGACCAACCCCCACCTGGCTACAACCTCCCTTCAGGGAGTTGGAGAGAGCAAGAAGGTCTCCCCTGAGCCTCCTCTTCTCCAGGCTAAGCAACCCCAGCTCCCTCAGCCTCTCCTCACAGGGCTGTGCTCCAGACCCCTCCCCAGCCTCGTTGCCCTCCAGAGGAGCACTCTCCCTCCTGCTCCACAGAAGCAGCCTTTAAATGAGGTCCTACTGATTTATGGCCATGCTCTGGATGCCTCCTTTGTGTTTTCCACGTGCAGCTAAAGAGCAAGAAGTGGAAATGAATGCAGAGTGTTTTCTGCCAGCTGCTTGTGCAAGGAATTCTAGTTATGGAAGAGCATATTCATTGTTCCCAACTTCCAGGTGTCCCTCCTTGTGGGTCCTGGCAGTACTCCCATGCACTGTGTGTCCTTGGCATAGGAGAAGACAGATGTGCTGACTGGGAGAGCTGTCTGTGGGCCCCCTTAAGTCTTCCAAATCAAGACAAATCTGTGCCCTGGTACAAACCCCAAGCTCCCATTTTCAGTAGCTTCATATTCAGCATGGAGGCTGATGTGAAACATTGTGGTGGCCCCTGTGAGGGAGCTGCCCTTGGAGACGCTTACAGCTCGCAGCTTCTCCATTCAGGTGCACATCTCTTGGGGGAAAGGAGAGCTTTGCAGTTGTTTCTGAGCCTGAAACTCTCAGGCTGAGCTTCAGCAGTGGCTCACCAGCTTGTGAGCTTTGTGAAGCACTGGTGAGACTGGCACTGGTTGCCCAGGGAGGTGGTGGAAGCCTCATCCCTGGAGGCTTTTAAGGCCAGGCTGGATGTGGCTGTGAGCAATCTGGTTCAGTGTGAGGTGTTTAAGAAGAGCCTGGCTGAGGCACTTGGTGCCATGGTTTAGTTGCTGAGATGGTGCTGGGTGATAGGTTGGACTGGGTGATCTCGAAGGCCTTTTCCCAACCTGGTTTATTGGTTTATCTGGCCATGGCAGGGGGGTTGGAACTGGATGATCCTTGAGGTCCCTTCCAACCCTGACAATTCTGTGAAGGATTCACATCATGTTTGGGAGGGGAGGACTGAAAGGTCTGGAGAAAGTCAGGCCAGCAGAGGGTTGGTGGGGTGGTCACATTGTCATAGCAAAGGACAGGGGGAGGAGTATGGTTTAGGGATGAACCTTGTAGAGCAGAGTTATAGCTTGGACTTGGTGATCCCAAGGGTCTTTTCCAACCTGAACCTTTCTGTGATTCTGTAAGCCAGAAGGTCAAAATAACATTTCAGGGGAGAGAGGGAAGCTGCACACTGCAGCTGGTACCACAGGAGAAAGAGTTTGCCAGGCTGCTCAGGAAATGTGAGCAAAGAATAGATCTTGGTATCCACTCATTTCCACAGGGTCACAGGATTAACCAGGTTGGAAAAGACCTTTGAGATCATCCAGTCCAACCTATCACCCAGCACCATCTGATCAACTCAACCATGGCACCAAGTGCCTCAGCCAGGCTCTTCCTAAACACCTCCAGTGATGGTGACTCCACCACCTCCCTGGGCAGCACATCCCAATGGCCAATCTCTCTCTCTGGGAAGAACTTTCTCCTCACCTCCAGCCTAAACCTCCCCTGGCACAGCTGGAGACTGTGTCCTCTTGTTCTGGTGCTGCTTGCCTGGGAGAAGAGACCAACCACCAGCTGGCTACAACCTCCCTTCAGGGAGCTGTAGAGAGCAAGAAGGTCTCCCCTGAGCCTCCTCTTCTCCAAGAGCATACCTAAAAGCTGGGGTCCTGGGGAAGAGATTACAGCCAGGTGCAGGCAGTGAGAGTGCAGCTGGTGAGATGTGGGACTGCTTCCACAGCAGGATCTGAAAGGCTTCATGAAGAAAAGCAGCTGGGTGGGGAAGGTTGGGTGTAGTAGACTTTGGGCTGAGCAGGGAGCACCAGGAGAGGGCCAGGTGTGGCACACTGGTGTCTGCAGGGACACAGAGCAGAGCCAGTGTTGCCTTGGGCTGTCTTTGTGCCAAACCTGTGCAGCTGCTGCACAGATGTGCCTGTGCACTGAGGGTGTGGAGGGAAGAGGAGGGTGCCTCCAGGCACTGGAATGTGCTGCCCAGGATGGTGGTGGAGTCCCCAAGCCTGGCTGTGTTTGCAGGGGGTTTGGCTGTGGTGCTTGGGGCTGTGGTTTAGGGGTGAGCCTTGCAGAGCAGGGCTCTGGGTTGGACTTGGTGACCCTGAGGGGCTCTTCCAACCTGAGTGTTTGATTCTGTGATGCTTCCAAACTGCACAAGAAAACCAAAACCAAGGCTGGACAAGGACTATGATGTGAGATGGAAATGACTGCACACAGTAAACTCTGCACTCTGCTTCCTGCAGCACAGTGCTGGTGCTGCTCATGCCCTTCAGTGTCAGCAGTGGCACTAACCTTGCTCAGGGTATCTGAACAGGCATTCAAAGGGAGTTCTGTGCTGTGGCAACACCAGGTGTGGGCCCATGTTGGGAACAGGGGCCCTGGCACTGAGAAAAGCAACTTTCAGCTCGGAAGCAACAAGCCAGACCTTGCAGATTGGCCCAGCCTGAAGCACAGGAGCTGCTGGCAGCAATTGGCAGTGCTGGCAGGAGGGAGGTTTTATGTGGTCAAGTCAATCAAATGCTGAGATTTCTCACACTCCCTTGTCTTGTGCTGGAGATGGATATATGGAGAGCAGTGAAGGGAAAGGACCTGGGGGTCCTGGTGGGTGGGAGGTTGACCATGAGCCAGCAAGAAGGTGGCCAAGAAGGCCAAGGCCATCCTGGGGTGGATTAGAAGGGCTGTGGGCAGTAGGTCCAGAGAGGTTCTCCTCCCCCTCTACTCTGCCCTGCTGAGGCCACATCTGGAATATTGTGTCCAGTTCTGGGCCCCTCAGGTCAAGAAGGACCTCAGGGAACTGCTTGAGAGAGAGTCCAGCACAGAGCCACACAAATGATGAATGGAGTGGAAGATCTTCCTTATGAGGAGAGCCTGAGGGAGCTGAGGGCTCTGGAGCTTGGAGAGGAGGAGCCTGAGAGGTGACCTCATTGCTGGTGCTAAAGCTGTGCAGGGTGAGTGCCCAGAGGCTGGAGCCAGGCTCTGCTGGGGGATGCCCAATGCCAGCACCAGGGGCAGTGGTGGAAGCTGAGGCAGAGGAAGTGCCATGGAAACAGAAGGAAGAATTTTTTCCCTGTGAGGTGCCAGAGCCCTGGAGCAGGCTGCCCAGGGGGTTGTGGAGTCTCCCTCTCTGGAGCTATTCCAGCCCTGCCTGGATGTGTTGCTGTGTGACCTGCTCTGGGTGCTGCTGCTCTGGCAGGGGGTTGGACTGGATGATCCCTTTCAGCCCCTAGCATCCTGTGATGCTGTGATCAGCTCAGTAACTCTGGTTTGCACCATGTGTTGGCAGTGCTCCTACATCCCCCCCTGTGCAAGGGACGACCAGGAGAACTCTGAGAACGTCACGTACAAGCAGAAATACTGGAAAGAGAAAGTGGGCTCCCAGCCATTTACCTGCTACTTCAACCAGCACTTGAGGTGAGTAGCCTGCAGCTGCACAGGCAGAAGTGCTCCTGCAGCTGGTCAGCAGCTGTCCCTTGGTTGTGTTTGCTGATGTCTGCAAATGGCATGGGTGTGCACACACACCTGCCCAGGCAGTGAGGTGGTTTGACACACGGAGCTGAGGGCAGAGCCGTGCAAGGCAACTCTGCTGGTGCAAAGCTGCATAGGAGGAAGTGCTGTTATCATCACAGCATCATCACAGGATGTTAGGGGTTGGAAGGGACCTCTGCAGAGCCTCCAGTCCAGGCCCCCTGCCAGAGCAGGAGCATAGAATCCAGCACAGGTCACACAGAACACATCCAGACAGGGCTGGAAAGGCTCCAGAGAAGGAGACTCCACAACCTCTCTGGGCAGCCTGCTCCAGGGCTCTGGCACCCTCACAGTGCAGAAGTTCCTCCTCATGTTGAGATAGAACCTCCTGTGCTGCAGTTTATGTCCATTGCCCCTTGTCCTGACCCAGGGTGCAGCTGAGCAGAGCCTGTCCCCTCCCTCCTGACCCCCAGCCCTCAGCTATTGATAGACATTGATTAAATCCCCTCTCAGTCTTCTCTTCTCACTTGAAGGAAAAGCAGCCTGGAATCCTGGAATCACTAAGGCTGGAAAAAGACCTTTAAGATCATCAAGTCCAACCATAACCAATCACGACCACTAACCCATGTCCAAAGCTTCTTGAACACCCCCAGGGATGGTGACTCCACCACCTGCCTGGGCAGCCCTGACCACTCTTCTAGGAAAGAAATGTTTCCTAATATCCACCCTACACCTCCCCTAGCACAGCTTCAGCCCATTTCCTCTCCTCCTGTCTCTGGTTCCTTGGGAGAAGAGATCAACACACCAGCCTCACTCCAGCCTCCCTTCAGGCAGCTGTAGAGAGCAATGAGATCTCCCCTTAGCCTTGCCCTGACTGCACAACCCCAGCTCCCCCAGCCACTCCTCCTATGATGACCTCCAAACCAGCCTCATCCCCCTGAGCAAGGAGTGTTTGGGCTTTCAACAGCCAGGTGGCAAATTTCCAGTGTGGACATTAATGTTCCTTCCTTCCATGGAAGGGGAATCCTCCTGTGCTCAGGAGGGGCTGAAAGAAAAGGGGAGGTCAGCACAAACCATCAGGGGCTGTGCTCACAGAGGATTAATGAATCAGACACATGGAATAAGTCTTCCCAGAGCTGCTGGTTGCCATTGATAGCTGAGGGGCAGCAACTGCTGTGGTTTACCTGGAGCTGAGCAAAGCCTTCGACACTGCCCCGCACCGCAGCCTGGGCTCCAGGCTGGTGACACAGGGGTGTGATGGGTGACCACCAGATGGATACAGAACTGGCTTGATGGCTGCACCCAGAGGGTGGCTGTCCATGGGTCCATGTCCCAGTGGAGGCCAGGGACAAGCAGAGTCCCTCAGGGATCAGCCCTGGGACCAGGCTTGTTCAACATCTCTGTGGGTGCCATGGACAATGGCATTGAGTGCAGCCTCAGCAGGGCTGCTGATGACACCAAGCTGTGTGGTGCAGCAGGCAGGCTGGAGGGAAGGGATCCATCCAGAGGGACCTGGACAGGCTGCAGAGGTGAGCCCAGGACAACCTCAGGAGGTTCAACCAGACCAAGGGCAGGGTCCTGCAGCTGGGATGAGGCAATCCCAGGCACAAATCCAGGCTGGGCAGGGACTGGCTGGAAAGCAGCCCTGAGGAGAGAGGCTTGGGGGTGCTGGGGGAGGAGAAGCTCACCAGGAGCTCTCAGTGTGCACTTGCAGCTTGGAAAGCCAAGCAGAGCCTGGGCTGCAGCAAGAGAAGTGTGGCCAGCAGGGCCAGGGAGGTGATTCTCCCCCTCTGCTCAGCTCTGCTGAGACCCCACCTGGAGTACTGCCTCCAGTTCTGGAGCTCCTATTCCAAGAGGGATCTGAAGGTGCTGGAAGGTGTCCAGAGAAGGGCCACAAGGATGAGCAGAGGGCTGGAGCTGCTCTGCTGTGAGGACAGACTGAGGGAGTTGGGGTTGTGCAGTCTGCAGAAGAGAAGGCTCCGAGGTGACCTAATTGTGGCCTTCCAGGATCTGAAGGGGGCTACAAGAAGGCTGGGGAGGGACTGCTCAGGCAGTGATAGGACTAGGGGGAATGGAATGAAGCTGGAGGTGGGGAGATTCAGGCTGGAGGTGAGGAGGAAGTTCTTCCCCATGAGAGTGGTGAAGCCCTGGAATGGGTTGTCCAGGGAGGTGGTTGGGGCCCTGTCCCTGGAGGTGTTTAAGCCCAGGCTGGATGAGGCTCTGGGCAGCCTGATCTAGTGTGGGGTGTCCCTGCCCATGGCAGGGGGGTTGGCACTTGGATCCTTGTGGTCCCTTCCAACCCTGACTGATACTCTGATACTCTGATAGCTGCTTGCAGAGTATCACAGACTGTTAGGGGCTGGGAGTTTCAGTGCTGTTTATCAACTGGACACACCTCTATGGTGTACATCTCTTGTGTACTGTGTACACATCCATTGCTTTTCGTAGCTCTAGAGTTTAGCCTGCTTGTAAACAGAGTTTTGTCTGCTTCCCTCCTGACCTGAGCTGCTCTGGCAATCTCACTGCGGGGGGCAGTGTCTCCTGCTTAGCTGGGGGGTAATTTCAACCCACCACAAGGTGAAACAGAGGTAGGTTTTGTTTTCTCTTCTGAAGTTGCATACTGCCCTTTGTGGAGGCTGAAAGCAGGGAACTGTGCAGCACTTGGGCAAGGTGATCTCCAGAGAGCTGCTGCATCCTGTGCCGCTGCAAAAGGCTGCTGTGACATGCTGCCTTCTGCTGCTCACACATCCAGCAACACACAGCAGGAGAAAGGCTGACTGCCAGGGGTGCCTGGAGATAGGCTAAGCCAAAATGTGTGCACCATCTATTTTCTTCTGGAGACAGGAATGAGCTGTGGCACATGAACATTGCTGACTAGGACTGTGCCTGCTTAGGGATGCTTCTAGAGCTCAGGGAGCTCAGAGAAGGCCAACAAAGCTGGGGAGGGGTCTGGAGCACAGCCCTGGGAGGAGAGGCTGAGGGAGCTGGGGTTGCTTAGCCTGCAGAAGAGGAGGCTCAGGGGAGACCTTCTTGCTCTCTACAGCTACCTGAAGGGAGGCTGTAGCCAGGTGGGGGTTGGTCTCTTCTCCCAGGCAAGCAGCACCAGAACAAGAGGACACAGTCTCAAGCTGTGCCAGGGGAGGTTTAGGCTGGAGGTGAGGAGAAAGGTCTTCCCAGCAAGAGTAATTTGCCATTGGGATGTGCTGCCCAGGGAGGTGGTGGAGTCCCCATCCCTGGAGGTGTTCAGAAAAGGCTTGGATGTGGCACTTGGAGCCATGGCTTAGTTGTCAGGGGGTGTTGGGTATTAGGCAGTAGGTTGGACTCAATGACCTCTGAGGTCTTTTCCAAGCTGGTTGATGCTGTGATTCTATTCTATGTTTCTAAGCAGCTTGTAAAGCAGTAAAAAAACCCCCACCAAGCCCCTGTACCAACTAAGGGAAGATCAGCTCACTTTAAGCCAGGAGTGTGCTGGTTTTCTGCCAGGATTTTGTTGATGAAGAGGAAGAGCTAACTCCTCTGAGGCAGGCTGTATAAAACACACAGAACACAGGGGTAGGTTCCTTAGAGAAAGGAGCATTTGCATTATTAATGCTCTGGCTCTTGAAAGGACAAGACTCCCCCTCTACACCACTCTGCTGAGACCACAGCTGGAGCTCTGGGGCCAGTTCTGGAGCCTCTGTGCCAGGAAGGCTCTGGAGGTGCTGGAAGGTGTCCAGAGAAGGGCCATGAGGATGAGCAGAGGGCTGGAGCTGCTCTGCTCTGAGGACAGACTGAGGGAGCTGGGGTTGTGCAGTCTGGAGAGGAGAAGGCTCTGAGGAGACCTCATTGTGGCCTTCCAGGATCTGCAGGGGGCTCCAAGAAAGCTGGGGAGGGACTTCTGAGGGTGTGAGGGAGTGATAGGACTGGGGGAATGGAGCAAAACTAGAAGTGGGTAGAGTCAGATTGGATGTTAGGAAGAAGTTCTTTACCGCTAGGCTGGTGGAACACTGGAAGGGGTTGCCCAGAATCACAGAGTGCTAGGGGCTGGGAGGGACCCCCAAAGCTCCTCCAGTCCAACCCCTGCCAGAGCAGAAGCACCCAGAGCAGGTCACACAGCAACACATCCAGATGGGGTTTGAATATCTCCAGAGAGGGAGACTCCACAACCCCCCTGGGCAGCCTGCTCCAGGGCTCTGGCACCCCCACAGGGAAAACATTTCCCTCCTGTTTCCATGGCACTTCCTCTGCCTCAGCTTCCACCACTGCCCCTTGTGCTGGCATTGGGCATCCCCCAGCAGAGCCTGGCTCCAGCCCCTGGGCAAACATTCTTGCACCTCTCAGGTTTTGCTCCTCCAGGAGTTTTTTGCTGCACTGCAGTTCTTCCCATGATGTTGAGTGATTACTCCAGAGGGTCTGCTGGAGACCTACTTTATCCAGTGCCTATCTTGGCAGCACCTATCAGGGCTGTGTTGCATAATGCAACAACTAATCCAGTTACTCCAGGTTAGAGTCCCACAGAGCTTTGGCCCTGAGCTCAAAGTCCTGCTAAAAATAAGTGCTGAGGTCAGGGGGAGAGGCAAGTTGCAAGCAGGCAGAAGTGACAGGGAAGAGAAGAGCAAGAACCATCTGTGGGACAAAATGTAAGATATTCAACAAGCCAAGGGGGTGAGGTAAACTTACCTTGCATTATCCTGTATCCAGTCCCTAACCTTGTTTATTCACAGGCTCACAGGATGTTAGGTGGAAGGGACCTCTGCAGAGCTTACAGTGCAAGCCCCCTGCCAGAGCAGGAGCATAGAATCCAGCACAGGTCACACAGGAACACATCCAGACAGGGCTGGGAAGGCTCCACAGAAGGAGACTCCACAACCTCTCTGGGCAGCCTGCTCCAGGGCTCTGGGACCCTCACAGTGAAGAAGTTCCTCCTCATGTTGAGGTGGAACCTCCTGTGCTGGAGTTTCCATCCATTGCCCCCTGTCCTATCCCAGGGTGCAGCTGAGCAGAGGCTGTCCCCTCCCTCTTGACCCCCAGCCCTCAGCTATTGATAGATATTGATCAAATCCCTTCTCAGTCTTCTCCCCTTCCTATCCCAGGGCACAGTGAGCAGAGGCTGTCCCTGTCCCTTCCTTCCTGACCCCCAGCCCTCAGCTATTGATGACATTGATCAGATCCCTCTCAGTCTTCTCCTCTCCAGACCAAACAGCCCCAGGGCTCTCAGCCTCTCCTCCCCAGGCAGTGCTGCAGTCCCTGGAGGTGTTTGCAGCCAGGCTGGATGTGGCTGTGAGCAGCCTGCTGTAGTGTGAGGTGTCCCTGCCCATGGCAGGGGGGTTGGAACTGGCTGCTCCTTGAGGTCCCTTCCAGCCCTGACAATCCTGTGGTTATTTTTGTTTTTCCTTAAGCTTGCAGTAGGTTTTTCACTGGAAACTGAACTCAGCTTGGTTAGTCCTCATCTCTCTTCACCCATTCCCATCAGTCAGGCTTTGCTGCCAGTGCTTGTGGTGGCAGCAGTCTGAATGCTTGGGCTTGCTGCATAGAACTTACATAGAGTCAACAAGTCTGTGACTCTGTGATGCAGTGAGTGTGAGGGCAGCACCATTCTAGCTCCTCCAAAGGGATTTCTCTCTTTGGGTGTTGTCATCTGCATGCCATGAGCTGGTTTGTTTGGGCCCATTAAGTTACCATTCATCCCTTTGTGGTCTCCACACCTGCCTGCTGATGTGCTTGGGGGGTTTTGGCTGAGCAGCTCTTGAACACACCTGGGTTGTTGGGGTGGGTTTTTTTATGTTGCTGAGTTTCATCTTTTATGCAGCTGAGCTCTGCATGATCAGAGTCCTGCTGCTCACTAGAAAAACAGAGAGAGGTGCACGGTGCTGGCTGTGGGGATGTGCAGGCTGGCACAGCAACTGTGGGGAAGAGAGCACAGAATGCAAAGGAAGGTGCAATCAAATCAGGGCTCAGGTGTAGCCTGGTGGTCTGGCTCCAGCAGCTCCTTGGGGATGGATAAACCCCTCTTAGATGTACAGGCATCTCTGTGTACCAACTTCTGAAGGAAGGAAGAAGAGTTTGTTTATGTTTCCCCTTCAGGGAATGTTTTCTCAGTGCTGCTTTCTGATCAAGATGAAGCTGTTGGGTTAGAGACAGCACAAGCATGGCACACAGGCACCCTGCCCCATGTGCCACTGCACCAGGAGAGCTCAAGTCCCAGAGCCAGGCTGGATAAGCCTGGGGTTGCCAGGGGTGCAGCAAGAGAAGTGTGGCCAGCAGGGCTGGGGAGGTTCTGCTCCCCCTCTGCTCTGCCCTGCTGAGACCACTCCTGCAATCCTGTGTCCAGTGCTGGGCTCCCCAGTTCAGGAGAGACAGAGACCTGCTGGAGAGAGGCCAAGGGAGAGCCAGGAGGATGCTGAGGGGACTTGAGCATCTCCCCTGTGGAGAGAGACTGAGAGCCCTGGGGCTGTCGAGTCTGGAGAAGAGAAGGCTGAGAGGGATCTGATCAATGTCTCTCAAGAGCTGAGGGCTGGGGGTCAAGGGGAAGGGGCCAAGCTCTTGTGGGTGGTGCACAGCAATGAGCCAAGGAGCAATGGAGACAAACTTGACCGGAGAAGGTTTCAGCTCAGCATGAGGAGAAACTTCTTTGGTGTGAGGGTGTTGGAGCCCTGGAGCAGGCTGCCCAGAGAGGCTGTGGAGTCTCCTTCTCTGGAGCCTTTCTAACCCCAGCTGGATGCCTTCCTGTGTGGACTGCCCTGGGTGCTGCTGCTCTGGCAGGGGGTTTGGACTGGGTGATCTCTGGAGGTCCCTTCCAACCTCTCATGTTCTCTGCTGCTGTGATTCTGTGCCAGATCTCTTTTAGCAAGCTGCACAGACTGTAGCCATAGGAGTCTGGCACTGAATGGGGCACAGGCTGTGTCCAGGTATTTCTCCATACATACAGTAAGACTTTTCCTGACCGATCCTTCTGACCTGGCTGGACAATCAATGTAAGTGTCCTTGTGTGTCTGCTGAGATGTTTTTCTCTTCTGACAATACATGCAACCAGCACCAGAACAAGAGGACACAGTCTCAAGCTGTGCCAGGGGAGGTTTAGGCTGGAGGTGAGGAGAAAGTTCTTCCCAGAACGAGAGATTGGCCACTGGGATGTGCTGCCCAGGGAGGTGGTGGAGTCCCCATCCCTGAAGGTGTTCAGAAAAGGCTTGGATATGGCCCTTGGAGCCATGGTTTAGTTGTCAGGAGGTGTTAGGTGTTAGGTCACAGGTTGGACTTGATGATCTCTGAGGTTTTCCCAACCTGGTTGACTCTGTGAGAGCCTCCATGTAGCCCTGTGGACACATCAGGGCTCAAAGCCACAGGGGAAGCTTCAACTGCACTTAAAACTCATTGCACAATGCCTGATGCCATTGGAGGTGGAGCTGTAGACCTGCTGCCTGGGGTTGTGTTTTGGGTGCAGTGGTTTTTCAACCCACAGTGTGTTATATGGTTTTTTCCTCTCCTGGCTGTTTGTGATGCCCACAAGCCCTGGCAGACCTACAGTACCAATGCTTTTAAATTCATGGCCTGCTGTTGCAGCCACTGCTCTGAGGGCAGCTGCTGGATGCCTGCAGACTGCATAGCTCCTTAGCTGACCAGTTCCTTAGCTGCCCAGAGCCAAACCATCACATTGCAGGTGTGCCAAGAGCAACAGCCTCACCTTGGCACCCTGGCACTGGAGCATAGAATCATAGAATCAAACAGCTTGGAAAAGACCTCAGAGATCATCGAGTCCAACCTGTTACCCAACACCTCCTGACAACTAAACCATGGCTCCACATCCAGTCTCCTCTTGAACACCTCCAGGGATGGGGACTCCATCACCTCCCTGGGCAGCCCATGCTGCAGAAGCCACCCCCTGGGCATGCTGGCACCGCTGGTTAGGGGATTGATAACAAAGAGTATAGGAACAGCCACTCTGAGCAAGAGGTACTGAGGTTAGGGACCTAGGTTAGGCCTTTGGGTAGGGACTTAGGCTAGGATCAGATTGGGGGTTTAGAGCTTTGCTAGGGACTTCTGCTTCTGTTAGTTAGCTGCTTCTGGCTATGCCTTTGGTGCAGGGATGCTGCTAGGGATATGCTCAGGACTTCTGTGAGCTGCTTCCTCTGTTAAGGGCTTCCAGGACTTCTGCTGTAAGTGGGACTCTGACTCTGTAACCATCTCTGCAACTCTGACTCAGTCACCATCCCTGGAAGTGTTTAAAAAGAGCCTGGATGAGGCACTTGGTGCCATGGTTCAGTTGATGAGATGGTGTTGGGTGATAGGTTGGACTGGGTGATCTCTGAGGTCTTTTCCAGCCTGCCTGATTCTGTACTCTGTAACGCTGGGGATTCTACAACGCTTCTGGGAGCACTTCTGAGACTCTCTGCCCTCTGCATTTCTGGGGTCTCACTGCTCTGTGGCAGCAGGGATTGTGCCTTCATTCATCACCCAGTGGCAGCCCAGGCTGGGAAGAAACCAGCAGCCTGCCATGGATGCTGGGGGTGGACAGGCAGACACAAGCAGTGAAGGAAACATTCTGCTTGATAACATCAGGACATTACTGCAAATGAGATGCCTGCCTTGTTTCCAGGGCAGGTGCTTTCCACTTGTGAAGAACTGATGATGTCAGGCTGGTTTGTGCTTTTCTCCTTCTTCTGCTCCTCCTCTTTCCTTGCAGGCCAGATGATGTGATGCTGAAGCGCACCCACGATGAGACTGTCCTCTTGCACTGCTTCCTCTGGCCTCTGGTCACCTTCCTGCTGGGAGTCCTCATCGTGGTCCTGACCATCTGTGCCAAGAGCTTGGCTGTCAGGGCAGAGGCAATAAAAAAGAAGAAGCATCTGTGAGCAGCAAGGCTCCTGATGGAAAAGACCCCAAAAGCAGTGAGGAGGCCTCGAGTGAGGCAGCCTGCCACACTGACAGGTCTGTGGGGTGCCCACCTGCGTCTCCTTCCACCTTCTCATCCCAGGGTGGAGCAGCTCTTGCCTCAGGATGCTTCTTGAGAGACTGCCCCATGAGATGTCAGCTAATTGCTTCTTCTGCTCTGGCAGTATAAATAAGTATATCCCACCAAAACCCAGAGAGGAGATATCTACACTGCACCAAGTGTGCTGTATGCTGGTAGTCCCCCAACAGCAGCTACCCAGCTCCCAGCCATGCTGAGACCCCTGATGTGTGGCTCCTTTCATCTCCACAAAGTGATCTTTACTCTTGTTTAGCAATGGAATATTTCAAAGGTCTATTTATGATAGATTGTATTTCCAAGGTAATAAAAGGTTGGCTCTTTTCTTTCTTTTTTTTCTAACCTTTGTTTGCTTTGGTTGGTTTGGTTGCTGTGTTTGGTTGGTTTGCTGGGTTTGGTTGGTTTGGTTGCTGTGTTTGGTTGGTTTGCTGGATTTAGTTGGTTTGCTGGGTTTGGTTGGTTTGGTGGGTTTGGTTTGTTTGCTGTGTTTGGTTGTTTTGCTGTGTTTGGTTGTTTTGCTGGATTTGGTTGGTTTGCTGGGTTTGGTTGGTTTGGTGGGTTTGGTGGGTTTGGTGTGTTTGCTGGGTTTGGTTGGTTTGGTTTGGTTTGTTTGCTGTGTTTGGTTGGTTTGCTGGGTTTGGTTGGTTTGCTGGGTTTGGTTGGTTTGCTGGGTTTGGTTTGTTTGGTTTGTTTGCTGTGTTTGGTTGGTTTGGTTGCTTTGCTGTGTTTGGTTGCTTTGCTGTGTTTGGTGTGTTTGGTTTGTTTGCTGTGTTTGGTTGCTTTGCTGTGTTTGGTTGGTTTATTTGGTTTGCTGTGTTTGGTTGATTTGGTTTATTTGCTGTGTTTGGTTGGTTTGCTGGGTTTGCTTTGTTTGCTGGGTTTGGTTGGTTTGGTTTGTTTGCTGTATTTGATTGGTTTGCTGGGTTTGGTTGGTTTGCTGTATTTGTTTGGTTTGGTTGGTTTGCTGGGTTTGGTTTGTTTGCTGTGTTTGGTTGGTTTGTTTGGTTTGCTGGGTTTGGTTGGTTTGCTGGGTTTGGTTTGGTTGGTTTGTTTGCTGGGTTTGGTTTGTTTGCTGTGTTTGGTTGGTTTGTTTGGTTTGCTGGGTTTGGTTGGTTTGCTGGGTTTGGTTGGTTTGGTTTGTTTGCTGTGTTTGGTTGGTTTGCTGGGTTTGGTTGGTTGTGGTTTGGTTGGGTTTGGTTTGAGTTGGTTTTTTCCTGTGCTGCCATCTGAGATCTGGACAGGCTGAGAGCTGGCTGCAGGCAAACCTCAGGAAGTTCAACAAGGACAAGTGCAGGGTCCTGCATCTGGGGAGGAATAACAGCAGGCACCAGGAGAGGTTTAGGGCTGCCCTGCTGGAAAGCTGGAGAAAAACCTTGGAGTGCTGGTGGGCAGCAAGTTCTGCAGGGGACAGCAATGTGCCCCTGTGGCCAGGAGAGCCAATGGGATCCTGGGGTGCAGCAAGGAAAGTGTGGCCAGCAGGGCTGGGGAGGTTCTGCTCCCCCTCTGCTCTGCCCTGCTGAGACCACAGCTGCAATCCTGTGTCCAGTTCTGGGCTCCCCAGGACATCAACTCTTTGCTGGGCTGTGGATATTGGCAGCTGCTGAACTGCCCATCCCACTCACACCAGCCCCATGCAGGCTGCCTCTAAGGGCATGATCCATAAAATGCAAGGCAGGCTGGGCATGGCATCTTGCTGGGTCACCTATCTGTGTATGGATGAGAGGAGCACTGGCCCCAGTCACCTTCCTCATGCCTGGCATTTCCCTGAGGACATCCATCGTGCCCTGGCACTCAGCTCTGGGCAGGCCACACCTCCAGTGCTGGGTCCAGTTTGGGGCAAGAGAGATGTGGAGGTGCTGGAGCCAGGGCAGAGGAGGGCAAGGAAGCTGGGAAGGGCCTGGAGAAGAAATCTGATGAAGAGCAACTGAAGGAGCTGGGGATGGTTAGTGGGAAAGAGAGGAGGCTGAGGGGAGACCTCCTGGCTCTCTACAGCTCCCTGCAAGGACGCTGTGGAGAGGTTGGTGCTGGGCTCTGCTCCCAGGTCATTAGTGACAGAAGAAGAGGGAATGGCCTCAAGCTGCCCCTGGGGAGGTTCAGACTGGACATGAGGAAAGCTTTTTTTCAGGCAAGAGTGTTCAGGGCTTGGAATGTGCTGGGCAGGGAGGTGGTGGAGTCCCCAAGCCTGGCTGTGTTTGCAGGGGGTTTGGCTGTGGTGCTTGGGGCTGTGGTAGAGGTTTGACCCTTGTAGGGTAGGGTTCTGAGTTGGAACTTGGTGATCCTGAGGCTCTTTTCCTGCCTGAATGTTTCTGTGATTTTCTGCTGCAGTCAGGGGCTGAAAGCAGAGCAGCTTCATGGTATCCACCCTCACCCCTCAGGGCTGTGCAGCCCTGGCACCAGCTGTGCCCCTCTGCAGGGCTGGCACGGAGTGGAAGGGAAAAGCCATGTGGCTCAGCCAGGGAAGTGGAGTCCCTTAGCATGTGATTTCCTGGTAGAGCATTTTAATCTACATTAAGGATTCTGCAATCCTAACCATACTGTTCCCTGCACTAATCTCTGATGGCATTATGGTTAAATACCTTGTGCTCTGTCCTGCTTTTAACACGTAGGAGAGGATGAGGGAAGCGCTAGATTGGAGAGCCTGAAAGCTTTGCTGGCACAAGGCAGGCTGAGAACCCTGCCTGGATTGCCTGGTGCCCAGCTCAGATTAATCCCATGGTGTGTGTAAGAACTGATTTCCAGGGAGCTGCTTAGTCTGCACAATTCTGCATCTTGTGGGCACTGTGGTGCTCAGGGATGAATGAGGGCAGCAGAGGGGCTGGAGGTGATTCCCCACTCTGCTGCTTACTTGCTGTGAGGGTGGTGAGACCCTGACACAGGTCTGTTAGAAGAAAGAGCTGGAGGTGCTGGAAGGTGTCCAGAGAAGGGCCATGAGGATGAGCAGAGGGCTGGAGCTGCTCTGCTCTGAGGACAGTCTGAGGGAGTTGGGGTTGTGCAGGCTGGAGAAGAGAAGGCTCTGAGGAGACCTAATTGTGGCCTTTCAGTATCTGAAGGGGGCTCCAAGAAAGCTGGGGAGGGACTTTTGAGGGTGTCAGGGAGGGATAGGACTGGGAGGGATGAAGCAAAACTAGAAATGGGTAGATTGAGATTGGATGTGAGGAAGAAGTTGTTCCCCATGAGGGTGGTGAGAGCCTGGCACAGGTTGCCCAGGGAGGTGGTGAAACTGGCTGCTCCTTGAGGTCCCTTCCAACCCTGACCATTCTGTGGTTCTGTGATTTTTGGAGAGCCCACTGGTCCTGGTCCACACTGGCATAGCTCTATTGGAAGGATGTTAAGGAACTCTGTTTGTGGAGGTTGGAACCTGATGCTTCTTGGTTACTTTGCATGACAGATCAGATCAGTGCTGGCTGCACATGTTCAAGCACCTCCAGTTCTGTGGATAAATGGATGGAGAGATAGATGGAGAGATGATAGATAGATAGATGGAGAGATCAGTAGGTAGATGGATGGATAGATGGAGAGATAGATAGACGGAGAGAGAGAGAGAGAGAGATGGATAGATGGATGGATAGATAAAGGGAGAGATGGAGAGAGAGGGAGATGGAGAGATGGGTGGGTAGATGGATAGATAGATAGAGATGGATAGATGGATAGAGAGATATATGGAGAGATGGAGAGATAGGTGAGTAGAATAGAATAGAATAGAATAGAATAGAATAGGACCAGGTTGGAAGAGACCCTCAAAATCATCGTGTCCAACCTATCATCCATAGGTGGATGGATGGATAGATAGATACATGGATGGAGAGATGGATGGATAGACAGGTATATGGATAGGTAGGTAGATAGGTAGATGGATGGATAGAGAGATAGATAGGTAGATGGATGGATAGAGAGATAGGTAGATGGATGGATAGACAGATGGATAGAGAGATGGATGGATAGATAGATGTATAGAGAGATGGATGGATGGATGGATGGATGGATGGATGGAGAGATGGATGGATGGACAGACAGATGGATGGATAGCTAGATGAAAGGATAGATGGATGGGTAGATGAAAGGGTAGATAGATGGATGGATGAATAGAGAGACAGACAAACAGATATTAGTTATAGCTAGCTATCTATCCATATCCCTCTCTCTTTTCTCACACTCTGCAAGTCCCAGCAAACTGTACCTGTGAGGTGGTTCAGTTACCTGGGTAAGGTGGTGGCAAGATCTCTGCTTCTGTTTCCCCTTGGTAACTTCTCATGGGCAAGGGGCATGACCCTGCTTTTCTGCACACACACTTCCCCTGTGCTCCCAAGGGAGAAGGAACTGTGAGGCAGCACAGATTCATTATGGATTTTTTAAGCCAGGAGCTTGAGGTTTACAAATCCAGATTAACAAAATCCTCTCTCTAGCTTTGCTCCAGAAGCTTCTTGTGGCTGAATGGCACAGCTGATTCACCAAGCAAAAGGCCAGGAGTGAATTGAGTTGATGCAGCTCCCCTGATTGGCAATCACACCTCTGCAGCCTGTTAGAAATGCCATTTGCAAAGGCCTCTGGAAGCAAGCAGTGCTTACAGGGATGGGGAGCCCCTGCTACAAGAGGGATCTGGAGGTGTTGGAAGGTGTCCAGAGAAGGGCCATGAGGAGGAGCAGAGGGCTGGAGCTGCTCTGCTGTGAGGACAGACTGAGGGAGTTGGGGTTGTGCAGGCTGGAGAGGAGAAGGCTCTGAGGAGACCTAATTGTGGCCTTCCAGTATCTGCAGGGGCTACAAGAAAGCTGGGGAGGGACTTTTGAGGGTGTCAGGGAGGGATAGGACTGGGGGGGATGGAGCAAAACTAGAAATAGGTAGAGTGAGATTGGCTGTTAGGAAGAAGTTGTTCCCCATGAGGGTGGTGAGAGCCTGGCACAGGCTGCCCAGGGAGGTGGTGGAAGCCTCCTGCCGGGAGGTGTTTGCAGCCAGGCTGGATGTAGCTGTGAGCAACCTGCTGTAGTGTGAGGTGTCCCTGGCCATGGCAGGGGGCTTGGAGCTGGCTGCTCCTTGAGGTCCCTTCCAATCCTGCCAGTTCTATTTTTCTATGACGTTAAATCACTTTGCAGAGAGGTTTCCATCCCAAACTAAACATCTGCAGCGGTGTGCAAAGGCAGGCAGGCAGGCAGTGCCTCCCCAGCTTGGCAGTATGGGATGCTGAAGGGATTAAAAAAGACAACAAAATAATCCTAAAATTCACTTTTCTGTCCCAGCCTGCACCTTGCTGATCTAGAAATGTCCTCCTAATCCCCACACTTGATGGTGGGAGCTGGGGATTGCCTTCTAGGGGATTATTTGCTGATCTCCCCCTTGGCTTTGCAGCTCTCCAGTCCTTGTGGCATGTTCTCTGAAGCAGTATTTACAGCCAGAGTGGCTGCTTTTTGGGAGGGGTTGGTTGGATTTGGTTGGTTGGTTGGATTTTTTGTTTGGGGTTTGTTTGTTTCTTTGTTTGGGGTTGGTTTGCTTGGGGTTGGTTTCTTTGGGGTTGGTTTCTTTGGGGTTGGTTTGCTTGGGGTTGGTTTGCTTGGGGTTGGTTTCTTTGGGGTTGGTTTGCTTGGGGTTGGTTTCTTTGGGGTTGGTTTGCTTGGGGTTGGTTTGCTTGGGGTTGGTTTGTTTGGGGTTGGTTTGTTTGGGGTTGGTTTGTTTGGGGTTGGTTTGTTTGGGGTTGGTTTGTTTGGGGTTGGTTTGCTTGGGGTTGGTTTGTTTGGGTTTTGTTTCTTTGGGGTTGGTTTGCTTGGGGTTGGTTTGTTTGGGGTTGGTTTCTTTGGGGTTGATTTGTTTGGGTTTGGTTTCTTTGGGGTTGGTTTGTTTGGGGTTGGTTTGTTTGGGATTGGTTTCTTTGGGGTTGGTTTCTTTGAGGTTGATTTGTTTGGGTTTTGTTTCTTTGGGTTTTGTTTCTTTGGGGTTGGTTTCTTTGGGGTTGGTTTCTTTGGGGTTGGTTTGTATTGGGTTTGGTTTTTTTGGGGTTGGTTTCTTTGGGGTTGATTTGTTTGGGTTTTGTTTGTTTGGGGTTGGCTTCTTTGGGGTTGGCTTCTTTGGGGTTGATTTGTTTGGGGTTGGCTTCTTTGGGGTTGGCTTCTTTGGGGTTGGCTTCTTTGGGGTTGGCTTCTTTGGGGTTGGTATTTGTGTTGCTGTTGCTTTGAGGCCTTTTGTTCCCCTGTGCTGTCTGCTGCTTCACTTCAGTGAGACCAGTGAGAGCTGGCTTCTGAGTGGTGCTGTTGGTACACCAGAGGGACAGGATGGCACCCAGAGGCACCTGGACAAGCTGGAGAGGTGGTGCCCAGGAGAACCTCATGAGGTTCAACAAGATCAAGTGCAGGGTCCTGCACCTGGGCTGGAGCAATCCTCACTGTCAATACAGGCTGGGGGAGGAGGGGATAGAAAGCAGCTCTGAGGAAAAGGACTTGGGGGTGCTGATGGATGAGAAGCTGGACAGGAGCAGTGTGAGCTTGCAGCACAGAAGGCAAATCACATCCTGGGCTGCATCCAAAGCAGCATGGCCAGCAGAGCCAGAGAGGTGATTCTGCTACTGTGCTCTGCTCTGGTGAGACCTCACTTGCAGTACTGTGTGCAGGTCTGGAGCCCTGGACATGGACCTGATGAAAATGATCAGGGGGTTGGAGCAGCTCTGCTACAAGGAGAGGCTGAGGGAGCTGGGGGTGTTCAGCCTGGAGAAGAGAAGGCTCCAGGGAGACCTAATAGCAGCCTGCCAGGACCTGAAGGGGGCTACAGGAAGGATGGAGAGAGACTGAGAGGCCTGCAAGGACAGGACCAGGGGCAATGGCTTCAGACTAGAGCAGAGCAGGTTTAGATTGGATGCTAGCAACAAGTTCTTTGCTCTGCTGGTGGTGGAACACTGCAACAGGCTGTCCAGGGAGGTGGTTGAGGCTCCATCCCTGGAGATATTCAAGACAGGTCTCTGGGCAACCTGATCTAGTTGAGGCTGTCCTTGCTGACTGCAGGGGAGGGTTGGACTGGATGACCTTTGGAGGTCCCTTCCAACCCAGCCCATTCTGTGATTCTATCAGAATCTGGTTACACAACAGAGTCCAAAGAGTTGTTGTCAATGGTGGCAAGCTCAGCTGGAGAGCTGTAACCAGTGGAGTCCCCCAGGGATCAGTGCTGAGCCTGGTCCTGTTCAACATCCTCATCAAAGACACTGATGAGAGGACAGACAGAGTCTGCTCAGCAGGTTTGCTGATGATACCAAACTGGGAGGCTTGGCTGAGGCACCTGATGGCTGTGTGGGCATTCAGTGAGACCTGGACAGACTGAGAGCTGGGCAGAGAGGAACCTGATGAGGCTCAGCAAGGATGAGAGCAGAGTCCTGCAGCTGGGCAGGAAGAATAACCTGCAGCAGGACAGGCTGGGAGGGGATCTGCTGGAGAGCAGCCCCAGGGAGAAGGACCTGGGAGTGCTGGGGGACAACAAGTTCTGCATGGGACAGCAATGTGCCCTGGGGGCCAAGAAGGCCAAGGGGGTCCTGGGGGGCATTCAGAGGAGTGTGTCCAGCAGAGCCAGGGAGGTTCTCCTCCCCCTCTGCTCTGCCCTGCTGAGACTTCACCTGGAATATTGCATCCAGCTCTGGGCTGCCCAGCTCAGGAGGGACAGGGATCTGCTGGAGAGAGTCCAAGGGAGGGCTGCAAGGATGCTGAAGGGACTGCAGCACTGCCTGGGGAGGAGAGGCTGAGAGCCCTGGGGCTGTTGAGTCTGGAGAGGAGAAGACTGAGAGGGATCTGATCAATGTCTATCAATAGCTGAGGGCTGGGGGTCAGGAAGGAAGGGACAGGGACAGGCTCTGCTCACTGTGCCCTGGGATAGGACAAGGGGCAATGGATGGAAACTGCAGCACAGGAGGTTCCACCTCAACATGAGGAGGAACTTCTTGACTGTGAGGGTCTCAGAGCCCTGGAGCAGGCTGCCCAGAGAGGTTGTGGAGTCTCCTTCTCTGGAGCCTTTCCAGCCCTGTCTGGATGTGTTCCTGTGTGACCTGTGCTGGATTCTGTGCTCCTGCTCTGGCTGGGGGCTTGGACTGGAAGCTCTGCAGAGGTCCCTTCCAGCTCCTGGGATTCTGTGATTCAATGCAACAAAACTTACTTAACTTAAAAAAGAAAAAGAACACAAAACCCAAACCCCAGAAGACCAAAAAGCACTCAGCCTGTACTGGAATGAGTTAGTGCAGAGTCAAACAGTACCTTACATGTACATCAGGGAGGCACTAGATGCCATTGAGCTAGAGATTAGGGACAATCAGGTTGAATGCTTGTGGGCAAGAATTAGAGGGAAGACCGGTAGGGCAGACATCCTGGTTGGAGTCTGTTATAGACCACCCAACCAGGAGGATGATGTCGACGAAGCATTCTATAGACAGCTTAAGGCTGTCTCAAGATCTCCTGACCTTGTCCTTATGGGCGACTTCAACCTGCCTGACATCTGCTGGGATCTCAACACAGCAGAGAGGAGGCAGTCTAGGAGGTTCTTAGACTGCATGGAGGACAGCTTCTTATCCCAGGTGCTGCGTGAGCCTACCAGGGGCAAGGCTATGCTTGACCTCCTCTTCACCAACAGGGAAGGGCTGGTGGGTGATGTGGTGGTCGGAGGCTGTTTAGGGGCCAGTGACCATGAAATAATAGAATTTTCAGTATTCAGTCAAGCTAAGAGGGCCAGCAAGAAGACCTCCACTCTGGACTTCCGGAGGGCAGACTTCAGGTTGCTCAAGGAAATAATTCAGAGGGTTCCTTGGGAGAAAGCCCTTAATAATAAAGGGGTCCAGGAGGGCTGGACCTGCTTCAAGAAAGAGCTGATGAAGGCTCAGGAGCAGGCTGTGCCAGTGTGCAGGAAGAGGAGCCGCCGGGGCAGACGGCCAGCCTGGCTGTGTAATGAACTTTTAATAGAACTAAGGGAAAAAAAGAGGGTGTATAATCTTTGGAAGAAAGGGGAGGCAACCCATGGAATGTTTAAAGAGGTTGCTAGGGCATGTAGGAGGAAAATTAGGGAGGCAAAAGCATATTTGGAACTTAAACTGGCCTCTGATGTGAAGGACAACAAAAAGTCCTTCTATAAATATATTAATAGCAAGAGGAAGGGCAGGGACAACCTCCACTCCTTGGTTGACATGGAAGGAAATGTTGTAACACAGGATGAGGAAAAGGCAGAGGTACTTAACACCTTCTTTACCTCAGTTTTTACTAGCTGGAAAGAACGTCTACCAGACAGCTGGCCTGCAGAACTGGCAGAGGGAGCCAGGGAGCTGCATGGTTTCCCTGTGTTCCATGAGCAAGTGATAGGAGCTCTCCTCAGCAGCTTGGACCCCCACAAGTCCATGGGACCAGATGGGATCCATCCTAGGGTGCTGAGAGAGCTGGCAGATGAGCTGGCCAAGCCACTCTCCATTATTTTTCATCAGTCCTGGCTCACTGGAGAGATCCCAGCTGACTGGAAGCTGGCCAACGTGGTACCCATCCACAAGAAGGGCCGGTTGGATGAGCCAGGGAATTACAGGCCTGTCAGCCTGACCTCAGTGCCAGGAAAGATTATGGAGCAGGTCATCCTGAGTGCAATCACGCAACACTTAGAGGATGGCCAAGGGATCAGGCCCAGCCAGCATGGGTTTAGGAAGGGCAGGTCCTGCCTGACCAACCTGATCTCCTTCTATGATCAGGTGACCCGCCTGGTGGATGTGGGGAGGCCTGTGGATGTAGTCTACCTGGACCTCAGCAAGGCCTTTGACACCGTTCCCCATAGCAAACTCCTGGCCAAGCTGTCAGCCCATGGCTTGGATGGGAGCACACTGCGATGGGTTAGGAACTGGCTGGAGGGCCGAGCCCAGAGAGTGGTAGTGAATGGTGCCACATCCAGCTGGCAGCCAGTCACCAGTGGTGTGCCCCAGGGATCAGTACTGGGCCCCTTGCTCTTTAACATCTTTATTGATGATCTGGACGAGGGCATCGAGTCCATCATCAGTAAATTTGCTGACGACACCAAGCTGGGGGCAGGAGTTGATCTGCTGGAGGGTAGAGAGGCTCTGCAGAGGGACCTCGACAGGCTGGGCAGATGGGCAGAGTCCAACGGCATGAGATTTAACACATCCAAGTGCCGGGTTCTGCACATTGGCCACAGCAATCCCATGCAGAGCTACAGGCTGGGGTCAGAGTGGCTGGAGAGCAGTCAGGCTGAGAGGGACCTGGGGGTGCTGGTCGACGGTAGACTGAACATGAGCCTGCAGTGTGCCCAGGCAGCTAAGAGGGCCAATGGCATCCTGGCCTGCATCAGGAACAGTGTGGCCAGCAGGAGCAGGGAGGTCATTCTGCCCCTGTACACTGCACTGGTTAGGCCGCACCTCGAGTACTGTGTCCAGTTCTGGGCCCCTCAGTTTAGGAAGGATGTTGACTTGCTGGAACGAGTCCAGAGAAGAGCAACAAAGTTGGTGAGGGGTTTGGAACATAAGCCCTACGAGGAGAGGCTGAGGGAGCTGGGGTTGCATAGCCTGGAGAAGAGGAGACTCAGGGGTGACCTTATTACTCTCTACAACTACCTGAAGGGAGGTTGTAGACAGACGGATGTTGGTCTCTTCTCCCAGGCAAGCAGTACCAGAACAAGAGGACACAGTCTCAGGCTGCGCCAGGGGAGATACAGGCTGGATGTTAGAAAAAAGTTCTATACAGAAAGAGTGATTGCACATTGGAATGGGCTGCCTGGGGAGGTGGTGGAGTCGCCATCACTGGAGGTTTTTAGGAGAAGACTTGACAGGGTGCTTGGTGCTGTGGGTTAGTTGATTGGGCGGAGTTGGATTGGTTGATGGGTTGGACGCGATGATCTTGAAGGTCTCTTCCAACCTGGTTTATTCTATGTATTCTATGTATTCTATGTATTCTATGAGCAAGTGATAGGAGCTCTCCTCAGCAGCTTGGACCCCCACAAGTCCATGGGACCAGATGGGATTCATCCTAGGGTGCTGAGAGAGCTGACAGATGAGCTGGCCAAGCCACTCTCCATTATTTTTCATCAGTCCTGGCTCACTGGAGAGATCCCAGATGACTGGAAGCTGGCCAACGTGGTACCCATCCACAAGAAGGGCCGGTTGGATGAGCCAGGGAATTACAGGCCTGTCAGCCTGACCTCAGTGCCAGGAAAGATTATGGAGCAGGTCATCCTGAGTGCAATCACACAACACTTAGAGGATGGCCAAGGGATCAGGCCCAGCCAGCATGGGTTTAGGAAGGGCAGGTCCTGCCTGACCAACCTGATCTCCTTCTATGATCAGGTGACCCGCCTGGTGGATGTGGGGAGGCCTGTGGATGTAGTCTACCTGGACCTCAGCAAGGCCTTTGACACCGTTCCCCATAGCAAACTCCTGGCCAAGCTGTCAGCCCATGGCTTGGATGGGAGCACACTGAGATGGGTTAGGAACTGGCTGGAGGGCCGAGCCCAGAGAGTGGTAGTGAATGGTGCCACATCCAGCTGGCAGCCAGTCACCAGTGGTGTGCCCCAGGGATCAGTACTGGGCCCCTTGCTCTTTAACATCTTTATTGATGATCTGGACGAGGGCATCGAGTCCATCATCAGTAAATTTGCTGATGACACCAAGCTGGGCGCAGGAGTTGATCTGCTGGAGGGTAGAGAGGCTCTGCAGAGGGACCTCGACAGGCTGGGCAGATGGGCAGAGTCCAACGGCATGAGATTTAACACATCCAAGTGCCAGGTTCTGCACATTGGCCACAGCAACCCCATGCAGAGCTACAGGCTGGGGTCAGAGTGGCTGAGAGCAGTCAGGCTGAGAGGGACCTGGGGGTGCTGGTCGACGGTAGACTGAACATGAGCCTGCAGTGTGCCCAGGCAGCTAAGAGGGCCAATGGCATCCTGGCCTGCATCAGGAACAGTGTGGCCAGCAGGAGCAGGGAGGTCATTCTGCCCCTGTACACTGCACTGGTTAGGCCGCACCTCGAGTACTGTGTCCAGTTCTGGGCCCCTCAGTTTAGGAAGGAGGTTGACTTGCTGGAACGAGTCCAGAGAAGAGCAACAAAGTTGGTGAGGGGTTTGGAACATAAGCCCTACCAGGAGAGGCTGAGGGAGCTGGGGTTGCTTAGCCTGGAGAAGAGGAGACTCAGGGGTGACCTTATTACTCTCTACAACTACCTGAAGGGAGGCTGTAGACAGATGGATGTTGGTCTCTTCTCCCAGGCAAGCAGTACCAGAACAAGAGGACACAGTCTCAGGCTGCGCCAGGGGAGATTCAGGCTGGATGTTAGAAAAAAGTTCTATACAGAAAGAGTGATTGCACATTGGAATGGGCTGCCTGGGGAGGTGGTGGAGTCACCATCACTGGAGGTTTTTAGGAGAAGACTTGACGGGGTGCTTGGTGCCGTGGGTTAGCTGCTTGGGCGGAGTTGGATTGGTTGATGGGTTGGACGCGATGATCTTGAAGGTCTCTTCCAACCTGGTTTATTCTATGTATTCTATGTATTACAGAACAGAACCTTTGCTCATTACTTTTCTGCTAACATAAGGTTTAGCTCTGGAGTTGTTTGCAGGCCAATTGCCATTAACTAAAAGCAGTTGTGGGGGGAAGGAAAAATCATCTCTTCAGCTCTTTCATCTTACTGTTTGCTCAGAAGCTGATGGTTTCTGGACAGAACACTTCAATGATTTGGACCTCTTGCAGCAGGATCAGTTAAAACAAAAAGAGAGAGGAGAGCAGCTTACATTTTCTTTCCAAAGCTCTAAAGAGGCAACTTTCAGGCAGTTTGCCTTCCCTCCCTGTGGGACTGGGGCCCAGAGAGGGCCACGAGGATCAGCAGAGGGCTGTGAGAGACAGGCTGAGGGAGCTGGGGTTGTGCAGTCTGCAGAAGAGAAGGCTCCAAGGAGACCTCGTTGTGGCCTTCCAGTATCTGAAGGGGGCCTCCAAGAAAGCTGGGGAGGGACTTTTGAGGGTGTCAGGGAGTGACAGAACTGGGGGGGATGGAGCAAAACTAGAAATGGGGAGATTCAGATTGGATGTCAGGAAGAAGTTGTTCCCCATGAGGGTGGTGAGAGCCTGGCACAGGTTGCCCAGGGAGGTGGTGGAAGCCTCCTGCCTGGAGGTGTTTGCAGCCAGGCTGGAGGTGGCTGTGAGCAACCTGCTGCGGTGTGAGGTGTCCCTGCCCATGGCAGGGGGTTGGGACTGGCTGCTCCTTGAGGTCCCTTCCAACCCTGACCATTCTGTGGCTCTCTCTAGGGAGCATGCTATGAACCCACGAGTATCCAGAGCAGTGAATCATCACAGGCAGTGAATGATTTTGGTGTATTAAAAGCAAGAAAAGGAATCAAAAGGTGTCCTGTGAACTTTGCTGCTTTCCTACAGCCACACTGGAGACTAATAGAGCCATGGGCAGGAGGCAGTGCACTGCCTGGAGCATTTTAAATAATGCCTGGAGAGATCTTATGCAAGGACTTAATTGAGCTCAGGCTTGGCACCACGTGAGAGGAGACTGAAAATGGGCTGCAGCACTGTCAACACAAAGCAATAATGGAAGGGTGAGGTAGGGAGCACAGGTGTGGGGTGAGGTGCCTTGGGAGCTTCATTCATGATAGCAAATGGCAAAGGTAAAGGGCAAATTAATTAAGTTTGGGTTGGTTTGGGGTGGGTTTTTTTTTTTCCCTTTTTAAATATGCCAGCTGCAGTTTGATGGGCAGCTGATGGAACAGCAAATACAGATGAGAATATTAGCAGAGGAATCATGGAGTCACAGAACTGTCAGGGATGGGAGGGACCTCAAGGATGATCCAGTTCCAACCCCCCTGCCATGGGCAGGGACACCTCACACTGCAGCAGGTTGCTCACAGCCACATCCAGCCTGGCTGCAAACACCTCCAGGGATGAGGCTGCCACCACCTCCCTGGGCAACCTGTAGAACAAGAGGCAATGGCCTCAAGCTGCCCCTGGGGAGGCTCAGACTGGACATCAGGAAAGCTTTTTTCAGGGCAAGAGTGGTCAGGGCTTGGAATGTGCTGCCCAGGGAGGTGGTGGAGTCCCCAAGCCTGGCTGTGTCTGCAGGGGGTTTGGCTGTGGTGCTTGGGGCTGTGGTTTAGGGGTGAGCCTTCCAGAGCAGGGCTCTGGGTTGGCTTTGGTGATCCTGAGGCTCTTTTCCAGCCTGAATGCTTCTGTGATGATCCTGTGATGACAGGATGCTGACATGTAACATGCTTGGTGTCTTGAGCTTACCTTTTCTGACCCTGTTTGGTACACCGAACACTTTATGCCTCTCCATTGCCTTTGCAGGTGTCTGTCTTTCCCTCCTAGTGCTCCTTCAGTCACTGTCAGGCAGGAGAAATGTCCCCAGTTAACACATGGGACCTTTCTGCAGCTTTCTGCTCTTCATTTGCATCACATTTCCATCCCTAGCCGAGCTGCAGCTCTGACCACCTCCCCTTTGCCTTCTGCACGCAGTGAGTTTTCCTCTGTGCGTTCACAGCGCAGATCCTCTCACACCAAATCCCTCTGCTTGGCTCTGCTCTGTGCCATCTGCTCTGGGTTTGGTTTCCCAGCAAGTTTGGACTTTCTTATCCCTAATCCCACTGGGCATTTTCTCAATGTCAGGATCAAGATTCTTCACTCTCTGTGGGGCTGGAAATGGAACTGAAGGGCTTGCTTCCTCCGCTGGTTGCATGACAGCCTCAGACCAGGTCTGGGCAAAGCCAGCTGCCTTTGTCCCAGGTAGGCAATAGGTGTGGGAGAGCTCTTGTCACAGCATCCTACCTGTGTGTGCCTGAGACTGCCACAAGTATGATTTCAGGCTATGAATGTCCTAGCTGCTTCTCAGTTGTAGAATAGAGAGAAGAAACTCTGTGTGAGCTTTATGTTTATACTGCCACAGAGTCAACCAGGTTGGAAAGACCTCAGAGAGCACCAAGTCCAACCTATCACCTAACATCTCCTGACAACTAAACCATGGCTCCAGCTGCCACATCCAATCTTCATACCCTGAAGCTATGTGCACCCACCTGGAGCATCTCTGGGGATAGGACATGCTCCTGCCACCCTCTCCAGATGGGAGTTTGGGTCAGGAGGGGTTGTGAGGGCAGCTTGGAGATGGGCCTGGCATTGACCCTCCCTGTGCTGATGGTGGGGACCCTGCCTGGGTCATTGCAGCCCTCAGGGGGACTTCAGCCTCTTTTGGGGCCACCAGGACATCTGCACCTGCAAAGCTGTAGATGCTAAGGTAATGTTTCACCTGCAGACTTGAAGCTTTGAAGTCTGCAAAGAGCTTTAGCTTTTGGGACCTTGGTACCTCCATGCCTGCTCAGTGCTGCTAACTACTCCAAGCCCTCACAAGCAAAGGCTCATCTGCTTGCTGTGCAGAGGTTTCACATGATGCAAAGGACAGCAGCTAACCTGGGGCTGAAGACATCAGATGGAACACTGGAAGAGGCTGCCCAGGTGGGGTGTGGATTCTCCCTCTCTGGAGATACTCAAGCCCTGCCTGGATGTGTTCCTGTGTGACCTGCTCTAGGTGCTCCTGCTCTGGCAGGGGGTTGGACTGGGTGAGCTGTTGAAGTCTCTTCCAGCCCCTGACATTCTGTGATTGTGTGATAAAACAGCCAGCTCAGGAGTATGAAGCCCAGGTTAAAATGAGGTAAGTTAAAGACTTGATTCTGGCAGTATTGTAACAGGAACCAACCACTGTGTCTTTGCCAAACTAGAAGAGCCCCTGTGTGCTTGATGATCTCAGAGGTCTCTTCCAACCTGATTGCTTCCAGGAGAAGTTGTTCCCCATGAGGGTGGTGAGAGCCTGGCACAGGCTGCCCAGGGAGGTGGTGGAAGCCTCCTGCCTGGAGGTGTTTGCAGCCAGGCTGGATGTGGCTGTGAGCAACCTGCTGTGGTGTGAGGTGTCCCTGCCCATGGCAGGGGGGTTGGGACTGGCTGAGCCTTGAGGTCCCTTCCAAGCCTGCCAGTTCTGTGATTCTGTCTGAATTCTGTGTGGTTCTGCTTCAGTTTGTTTGCAAAGCTGTTTGTATTTCCTCTTACCTGCAGTGCTGGCCATGGTTTCCCCATGTGCATTATTACTGCTCTTTGGGTTCTACCCTGGCTCCAGGACAGAGCAGAGCTTGGAGGTAAGCTTTTACATCACAAAGAGCAAAGATCTAACAGCTGCCTCAGCCTTCAGCACACACCCTCTCAGCAAAGAGCTCTGGTACAAAGCAGAGGCTAATAAATCATTCTCACTTTAAAATAAACAGAATTAGCTTGTCCTAAAGAATTCTGATGACAAATAAAGGCAGACCCGAGAGGCAGAGAGCTGGCAATAAGCACGCTGCCACCAAGCGCCCCGAGCCCACAGGAATGCTAATGGGCTTCAAGCACTGTGCAGAGCAGGAGGGAAAGGAACACTGTTTGTTAAAAGGCATGGTTCAAACCTACCCCAGGGGGTGGTAGGCAGTGAGGGAGCTCCAGCGCAGTGCTAATTGCTACAACTGAGCCAGCAGTGAGCACTGGCAGCCCAGAGAGCCAAGCAGAGCCTGGGCTGCAGCAAGAGAAGTGTGGCCAGCAGGGCAGGGAGGGGATTCTGCCTCTGCTCCACTCTGCTGAGACCACAGCTGGAGCTCTGGGGCCAGTTCTGGAGCCTCTGTGCCAGGAAGGATCTGGAGGTGTGCTGGAAGGTGCCCAGAGAAGGGCCATGAGGATGAGCAGAGGGCTGGAGCTGCTCTGCTCTGAGGACAGACTGAGGGAGTTGGGGTTGTTCAGTGTGGGGAAGAGAAGGCTCTGAGGTGACCTAATTGTGGCCTTCCAGTATCTGAAGGGGCTACAAGGAAGCTGGGGAGGGACTTTTGAGGGTGTCAGGGAGTGATAGGACTGCGGGGGATGGATCCAAGTTCCAGGAGGGGAAATTTAGATTAGACCATGGGAAGAAGTTGTTCCCCATGAGGGTGGTGAGAGCCTGGCACAGGCTGCCCAGGGAGGTGGTGGAAGCCTGGAGGTGTTTGCAGCCAGGCTGGATGTGGCTGTGAGCAGCCTGCTGTAGTGTGAGGTGTCCCTGCCCATGGCAGGGGGGTTGGACCTAGATGATCCTTGAGGTCCCTTCCAAGCCTGACAGTTGTGTGACTCTGTAACTGCCTGTTGAAATGCTCCAAACACCTCCTGCATAACCCAGGCAGTATTTGGTTTATTAAAGGAGGGAGGCAGAGGGAGCAGCAGAATCCTTCTGCATGGGCACTAGTCTGGTGAGAGGGTGAGAGCAGAGCCCCCTTCCCCCCAGCAAGCTTCAGGCTTCTGATGAATTTAATGTCCTCTGAGAACCCTCTCACTCGGAATCCACCTCACTGCTGACCTTTCCTCTGAGCAGCAGGACACCAGAGTGCAAGCTGCAGACAGCTGAACAGAAGACCAGGACAGGAGCTGGTTTGGTTGGTTGGTTTGTTTTAATGAATGTTTTATTCATGAGCTATTTCTAAAAGTGTGTAAAATGCACTCAAATACATTTGATTTGTTGACCACAGCTAAAAAACATAGAGATATAAAAATATACTTCATCATCAAGGCATCATTGAGACCGACAACAGTAGCACTGTGCTCCCCCAGTCTCTGCTTAGGAGCACAAGCATCTGGCAACTGCATAGCATCTGGAAATGGAAGGTGTGCTGCAGATGCTTTTCAGGCACTGGCACAGAGTTCCTGCACTTGTTTGTTTGTTTTGCACTCCACCACACTGCCCTGCTGCAGAGCAGTAGAGATTTAGCTACTTGATGTTACTTACAGTATTGCTTTAGCTCTCAAATAAACCAAGGAACAACCAAATGGCCTTGCACAGGAGTCTGCCAGCACCACTGACACCACAGAGCTGGCTGCTTTAGCTAGTTCCTAGCCTCCACTCTTTCCTGCCAGTCTTACAAACCCAAATCCCAGCCTGAAGCAGCTGCTGAGCTGTGAGGACCACTTTGCTTTGGCCATAGTGATGCTACCAGCAAGTCAGCAGCTTGACTTTGTCAGCCTGAGAGGCACAGCTGAGGGCAGAGGTCCCACAGCTAAGCTGCCTGAGTACTGGGGGGGTAGATTCATCTTCTCTTCAAAGCTGCAGCCTGGTAAGGCCTACAGGTCCCAGAGCTCACAGCCCCAGAGCCTGAATGCCTGTGACAGGGCCCAGCAGGAGGGGGGTGGTCATTCTGTGCTGCATTTTATTCACACAAACTGCAGGTCTGCAGCACTGAAACCTAATAATAACAACCACTGCACCTCCCTGGCAGTGACGCTGTGGCTGTGGCAGGCTGCACCTCTGAAGGTCAGAAGTGTCTCTCTGATCTGTGGTCCTGGGAGGAGATGCTAACGTGGTGATTGTTCTCACTCCTCCAGCCCACACACTCACAGGATGTCAGGGGTTGGAAGGGACCTCTGGGGATCTTGCAGTCCAAGCCCCCTGCCAGAGCAGCACCATAGAATGCAGCACAGGTCCCACAGGAACACATCCAGACAGGGCTGGGAAGGCTCCAGAGAAGGAGACTCCACAACCTCTCTAACTCCTTCCCTCCCTAACTCCCAGGCTGAGGAGCACACCTGAGCTCCTGGGGTGCTCCTACCTGCCTAGGATTTAACTTTTTTTGCTTTCAAAGTAAAAATGCAAATAACCTACCCAGGATCTGCAGGGAGCTCCAAGAAAGCTGGGGAGAGACTTTTGAGGGTGTCAGGGAGTGATAGAACTGGGGGGGATGGAGCAAAGCTAGCAATGGGTAGATTGAGATTGGATGTGAGGAAGAAGTTGTTCCCCAGGAGGGTGGTGAGAGCCTGGCACAGGTTGCCCAGGGAGGTGGTGGCAGCCTCATCCCTGGAGGTGTTTGCAGCCAGGCTGGAGGTGGCTGTGAGCAGCCTGTGAGGTGTCCCTGCCCATGGCAGGGGGGTTGGAACTGGCTGCTTCTTGAGGTCCCTTCCAGCCCTGCCAATTCTGTGATTCTCTACAACACAGAACATAAACACAAGGCTCACACACATGTTCTTCTCTCTGCTCTACAGCTGCAAGGCAATGAGGAAATCCCTGGCATCACACAATACTTCTGGCACTTTCAGGCCTGGCTATGAGCTGTACAAATAACTATAGCAGCAGAGGGGGGGGAAAAAAAAACCCCAATGTACTCAAAGCTGCACTTATCTGACATCTTCCCAGTATGGCTATTCCTCTCACCCACTTCTCTGCTTCAGCAGCAACACAAAAATAGCATTTCTCAACTCCAGCTATGTCAAAGCTTTTTTTTCCCCCCCTTTGGTTTTTCTCTCTTTCTTTCTTCCCCCCCCCCCCCCCCCCCCAGTGGATCCTGTCACTGTATTGCACAGACAATAAAGACATTAATTACATTGTTTTTTCCTCATTATTAAATAGCTTTCAGTAAAAATAAAAAGACAAAAAGTAAGTCAATGAAGCTAAAAGCCCAAGCCTGCAAAATGCTTCCCCAGCAGAAGCCTGCTCTTCAGGCAAGCATTCCAGGGGACCCTCGTGGAAAGGACTCAGGTAGCTTGGGGGGGACACAAGGCAGGCAGAGACTGGGCTCCAAGTTGTGCAAATCTTAGCTTATGGATCAGCCACAACACTGCTGCATGGCCTTATTATTGGGGAACACCCAGAAGGGAACCCTGCACACAACAGCTCAGCAGCAGCCTCTTCAGCAGAGCCTTCTGCTTTGAGAGCTGTCTTCCTGAAGGCTCCTTCAAGTCCATTCCTGTTGCATTAACCTTTTTCCCACGAGTTCTATTGCTCAGCTCAGAGGCACAAGCAAATACCAGAGTGATGAGTAGGTGTCTTACATTAACAAAATGCTACATAGGTACTTTGGCTGGCTTTTTAACCTGTTCTCTGTGGTTTTACACTGGTTTGGGAGGAGCAGAATTGTGCAGGAAGCAGAACCAGGACAGCAAGGTGTGCCTTTGCCTTTTGATACCTCAGTTACCCATATCATGCCAGGGCTGGAAACCTAGGGCTGTGATAAATGGACCTCTGAGTTTACCCTGGAGCTGCAGCATAAAGTACTGAGGTCACACTCAGGTGTGACCTAGCTTGGCAGAGGTGTGAGGCTGCTCAGGAGCACTGTGCCAGAGTGTCTCAGGACACTTGCTGTGTTACCAAGTGATGAGGAGGAAGAGGCTCAGGAACTGTCCCCACTATGAGCTGAGGGAAAAAGGATGCAAAGGGATGAGGAGGAAGAGGCTCATGAACTGTCCCCACTATTAGCTGAGGAAAAAACAGATGCAAACAGCTGACTGGCACAACATCATCCTTTTGGGTGCAACCTGTGCAGACTAGGTGCTGAGGAGGGACCTGGCAAACAATGTTGAAGAGCAAAGCAATGTGTGTCTGTCTGAGAACTATGAACAACATCCACAGGCAGTTGTGGAGTCTCCTTCTCTGGAGCCTTTCCAACCCCACCTGGATGCATTCCTGTGTGGACTACCCTGGGTGATGCTGCCCTGGCAGGGGGTTTGGAGTGGATGATCTCTGGAGGTCCCTTCCAACCTCTAATGTACTGTGGTACTGTGATACAAGCAGGCTTTAGCCCTCAGATCACTTACTACTGAGTGAGTTCCATTTCCTCAGCATAAAAGAAAATGAGAGTGAAAATACAGCATGAGATAAATTACAGGACATCTTTGGAACATCTTGAGATAAATGAGAGCAGCCCTGATGAAAAGGACTGGGCTGCAGCAAGAGAAGTGTGGCCAGCAGGGCCAGGGAGGGGATTCTGCCCCTCTGCTCCACTCTGCTGAGACCACAGCTGCAGCTCTGGGGCCAGTTCTGGAGCTCCTAGGACAGGAAGGATCTGGAGGTGCTGGAAGGTGTCCAGAGAAGGGCCATGAGGATGAGCAGAGGGCTGGAGCTGCTCTGCTGTGAGGACAGACTGAGAGAGTTGGGGTTGTGCAGGCTGGAGAAGAGAAGGCTCTGAGGAGACCTAATTGTGGCCTTCCAGGATCTGCAGGGGGCTACAGGAAAGCTGGGGAGGGACTTTTGAGGGTGTCAGGGAGGGATAGGACTGGGGGGAAGGGAACAAAACTAGAAGTGGGGAGATTGAGATTGGATGTTAGGAAGAAGTTGTTCCCCATGAGGGTGGTGAGAGCCTGGCACAGGTTGCCCAGGGAGGTGGTGGAAGCCTCCTGCCTGGAGGTGTTTGCAGCCAGGCTGGATGTGGCTGTGAGCAACCTGCTGTGGTGTGAGGTGTCCCTGCCCATGGCAGGGGGTTGGAGCTGGCTGATCCTTGAGGTCCCTTCCAAGCCTGACAGGTCTGTGCCTCTGTGCTGCTCACAGTGTAACTGTTCTGCTGCTGACATTGGTGATCTCCAGCCCTCAGCCACTGCTTGAAAAATGAAAAGCCCAAATGCAGCACATGAAATGCAGTGGCAATCACCATCAGGCCCCAAGTTCAGCTGTTATTAGCTGGATCAATGATCCATCTGAAGCTGCCACCCTTGTTTGTCCTTGCTTGCTAACCTACAGTGTCTAGCAACAGAAACAGAGGGAAAAAGGGTCTAGAGAAAATGTTCTCTGTGCTTTTCCTTAATGCCTCTTTTCTTTCCTCTGTGGAAAAGGCTCCCACTAGAATGCTGATCTCCTTCTTCAGATCCCACTAAGAGTGGTGAATCCTGGGGGGTGGTTGTGGGGCCATAAGGAAAATGAGCACTGTTTTCATCCAGAGACACCTTAAAGGTTAGCTAAGCTTGTATGTTCTGAGCTGCTGGGAAAGGGATTTCTGAGGCACCTGAGGAGAGCTGGGCAGGAAAGGATGAGACTCCAGACGGGGCAGGAAGCAAGAGTGGCTGTCAGCCTCTTTCCTTCTCTCTACACACACCACAGTGACTTGGATGTGCATGGTCCTGCTTGGGAACAATTTCAGGGGTGTGTCAGAGCTGCCCAGAACATTCCTTCAGCCATCATTAGGTTGATGTTCCTGCTCCCAGGGAGGGTGCAGCTCCGCTAAGCCGTGGTGAAATCGCATTAGTCTTGGCCCAGGGGCCACAGCAGTTCCTCAGCTGGGTGCTTATGTGTATTGGCTGGCTCTCCAGAGGCCTTCAGAAAGGTTTCTTTCTCTCCAAAGTGGAATGCTGGCATTTATCTGCAGCAGCAGGGCAAGTTTTTTCCTAGGTAAAGTATGGGGAGATGTTAGAAAGGAGAGCTGTGAAGACCTTCCTTGGTTTGGTGATGGAGAAAAACTCTGTGCTGCTTCCTCTCTCTCTCTCTGTTTGAAGATCATTTTATAAAGACAAGGAGCAGCTGAACAGAGTGTTCAGTCCCTGCAATGAGAAGCTCTTTGCAGGGGAGAGAAAGATGTGCCTCATCCACTGGGAGGGGCAGGATAGCTGGTGAGAACCCTTCACTTGTACTTCTTGCATGTTGTGAGTCACCTGAGGATGAGTACAGCCTTGCCAGCCTAGCTCTCACAGAACCACAGAGACATTCAGCTTGGAAAAGACCCAAAGGGATCACCAAGGCCAACCCAGAGCCCTGCTCTGCAAGGCTCACCCCTGAACCACAGCCCCAAGCACCACAGCCAAACCCCCTGCAGACACAGCCAGGCTTGGGGACTCCACCACCTCCCTGGGCAGCACATTCCAAGCCCTCACCACTCTTGCCTTTTCCTGTTCCAGCTGTGCTGGTGGTGGTGACATCAGGCAACACCTAAAGGGAGGAGTCCTTCCCTGCAGACATGCTGGAACCATGCTTTCCCTCTGGGAAAGCAAGTGGCAGCTGAATGGCACCAAACTTGGGTCAAGGCAGGCCCAAGCTGCAAGCAACTTAAGGCTGAAGCTGGTTGTGCAAAGTGTGGGATATATACTTTTGCCTGTCTTGATTTCAATAGATTTATGATCTCTCTTCTTTTTCAGCTGTCAGGGTACAGCATGGTCTGTGATAAGCTGTGGAAGTTGCCAGACTTCTCATCCTTACAGGGCTCCTAAGATGGATGTCTGAGGCACTTCCTTGAATCACAGAGAATGACAGAATCAGCCAGGTTGGAAGAGACCTCCAAGATCATCAAGTCCAACTGATCACCCAACCCTACCTAATCAACCAGACCATGGCACTGAGTGCCTCATCCTGTCTCCTCTTAAACACCTCCAGGCATGGTGACTCCACCACCTCCCTGGGCAGCACATTCCAAGGCCAATCTCTCTGTCTGGGAAGAACTTCTTTCTAAGATCCAGCCTAAACTTTCCTTGGCACAGCTTGAGACTGCGTCCTCTTGTTCTGGTGCTGCTTGCCTGGGAGAAGAGACCAACCCCCTCCTGGCTACAACCTCCCTTCAGGGAGTTGGAGAGAGCAAGAAGGTCTCCCCTGAGCCTCCTCTTCTGCAGGCTAAGCAACCCCAGCTCCCTCAGCCTCTCCTCACAGGGCTGTGCTCCAGACCCCCACAGGGCTGTGCTCCAGACCCCCACAGGGCTGTGCTCCAGACCCCCACAGGGCTGTGCTCCAGACCCTCACAGGGCTGTGCTCCAGACCCCCACAGGGCTGTGCTCCAGACCCCCCCAGCTTTCTCATTCTGATTATCCCTGTGTGAAAAGGCACAGGCACAGGTTGTGGTCTGATTCTGCTCTCTCAAACCAGTGTAAAGCAATCAAGAGCATGACCTGTCTCCCCCTCAGAGGGTGTGTGGGGGGCAAGGCCTTGCTAGACTTCACAGCAGTGTTGGGTGTTTTTCTACCATGTCAGAGTGAGACAGCTGCTTCCAGTGAGGGTGGAAGCAGCTTTGGTGAGCTCTGTGGAAGGGATGCCACGGTGGGGATGGGTTAGCCCCATCCTCACCAGACCCAAACCAGTTCAGTTTGGAGTGCAGAGTAGCATTGTAACTTCCCTACAGGACTACTGTTCCCTTGCTTAATGGTAGCTTATTTCACCTCACCAACAGTGAGCCACTTAAGAGACAAAACCAACCCCCAACCAACCCACACATGAGGTTCTCCTCACAGGATTCCTCCTGTGTCTTACCTGCCTCACACACAGCAGTCCTGTTAGCCATACAATTTAAAACACTTTAGAACAGTCCATAAAAAAAAACAACCCCCAAACCCTATGATAAGAAAATAATAATAATAATAATAATTAATAATAATAATAATAGTATCATTGGAAGCTTCATATTAATATAAACCATATAAGGGGGGGAAAAAATACATATTTACATGCTGCCAAAATACAATTATATACATTAATATCCATTACACTTAAATTAGAGATCCTCTTTAAAAAAACAAAAGGCCAAAAAAAAAACAAACCTCATCACCAGACCAATAAATTATAACAACAGTCTCAAAACAGAAAGGTCTGGCACCTTTCTAGTGCAGGAAATACAGACACCAACCAAAAGGACCCCAACCCACCCCCCCAGGTTAACAAATGTGGTCACAAAAGCAGGTGGCTGCAAACATTCTTTAGTGCCTTGAATAAACAGCATCTGAAAAGAAGGAAAACTGGAGATTAGGGACACCCAAACCAAACCAGGAGGCTTCATCCTGGTGCCATGGCCAGAGGCACTGAGTGCAGCCTCAGCAGGTTTGCTGAGGACACCAAGCTGTGTGGTGCAGCTGACAGCTGGAGGGAAGGATCCATCCAGAGGGACCTGGGCAGGCTGCAGAGCTGAGCCCAGGACAACCTCAGGAGGTTCAACAAGACCAAGGGCAAGGTCCTGCAGCTGGGGCAGGGCAATCCCAAGCACTGATATAGGCTGGGCAGGGACTGGCTGGAGAGCAGCCCTGAAGAAAAGGACTTGGGGGTGCTGGGGGAGGAGAAGCTCAACAGGAGCCAGCAGTGAGCACTTGCAGCCCAGAGAGCCAAGCAGAGCCTGGGCTGCAGCAAGAGAAGTGTGGCCAGCAGGGCCAGGGAGGGGATTCTGCCCCTCTGCTCCACTCTGCTGAGATCACAGCTGGAGCTCTGGGGCCAGTTCTGGAGCCTCTGTGCCAGGAAGGATCTGGAGGTGCTGGAAGGTGTCCAGAGGAGGGCCACGAGGATGAGCAGAGGGCTGAAACTTATAGCTTATAAGCTGGGCTTATAGCTAATGGACAGCAGACAGGCTAGGAAAAGGAGCCTACAAGGATGGAGAGCTGGGGGAGAAAGAAGACAGCACAACCCCAGACACATGTGTTATCCACTCCAGGCAGATGGGAAGTCTCCTAAGGCAGCCTACAATGATCAACAGCAAATGAAGGTGATTCAGGACAGAAACAGAAGCAGAAGAGCCCAGGGAGCCCAGTCAGCAGCCTCAGTGTGCTTGGATAGTGTAAGCACTGGTGAGGAAGCTAATATCACAACAGGGAGGAGGTTCAGTTCCCCAACAGCACAGGAATCATGACATGTAAGACAGGGACAGCAGGAAGGTTAAGGCAGGAGCAGGAAGGTAAGGCAGGATAAGGAAGGTAAGGCAGAACAGGAAGGGAAGGCAGGAGCAGGAAGGGAAGGCTGGAGCAGGAAGGGAAGGCAGGATAAGGAAGGTAAGGCAGAACAGGAAGGTAAGGCAGGAGCAGGAAGGGAAGGCTGGAGCAGGAAGGGAAGGCAGGAGCAGGAAGGGAAGGCAGGAGCAGGAAGGGAAGGCAGGAGCAGGAAGGGAAGGCAGGAGCAGGAAGGGAAGGGTGGAGCAGGAAGGGAAGGCAGGAGCAGGAAGGGAAGGCAGGAGCAGGAAGGGAAGGGTGGAGCAGGAAGGGAAGGCAGGAGCAGGAAGGGAAGGCAGGAGCAGGAAGGGAAGGGTGGAGCAGGAAGGGAAGGGTGGAGCAGGAAGGGAAGGCAGGAGCAGGAAGGGAAGGGTGGAGCAGGAAGGGAAGGCTGGAGCAGGAAGGGAAGGCAGGAGCAGGAAGGGAAGGGTGGAGCAGGAAGGGAAGGGTGGAGCAGGAAGGGAAGGCAGGAGCAGGAAGGGAAGGGTGGAGCAGGAAGGGAAGGGTGGAGCAGGAAGGGAAGGGTGGAGCAGGAAGGGAAGGATGGAGCAGGAAGGGAAGGCAGGAGCAGGAAGGGAAGGGTGGAGCAGGAAGGGAAGGCAGGAGCAGGAAGGGAAGGGTGGAGCAGGAAGGGAAGGGTGGAGCAGGAAGGGAAGGGTGGAGCAGGAAGATAAGGCAGGAGCAGGAAGGTAAGGCTGGAGCAGGAAGGTAAGGCTGGAGCAGGAAGGTTAAGGCAGGAGCAGGAAGGGAAGGCAGGAGCAGGAAGGGAAGGCAGGAGCAGGAAGGGAAGGCAGGAACAGGAAGGGAAGGCAGGAGCAGGAAGGGAAGGCAGGAGCAGGAAGGGAAGGCAGGAGCAGGAAGGGAAGGCAGGAGCAGGAAGTGATATTCTGATGACTACTAACGGAGGAGATAAAGATGCAGTTCCAAGAGTGACAAAGGAGTGAAGAAATGAAGGTGCAGGAAAGAGAACACTGGTGGTAGGGAGAGTGCAGGTCCCCTCCCCAGCTGGACTGCCAGTGGGCAGCAGCACCAGAAGCCTTTCCCAGCACTCACCTCTGTGATACTCTGGATTCACATTTTCATAGATGGGGAACAAGGGATTTTCCTGCTCACTGCGCAGCGTCCTGGCCCTTAAGACGTCTCTCACACACTGGTGCAGGTACACATACTGGCACTGCAAAAGAATCCCTGTGCAGTCACTCTGGGAGATGCTCTAACTTCATCCTCTGGGCTGTCAAAACCCATTGCAGGCTAACTCCCTGTGGCAGTTCAGGCTGGGTGCCTCCTGCTCCTGCCACATAAGTTACATCTCTGGTGTCCTCAGTGTCCAACCCAGTAGGTGGACACAGGCAACAGCCTGTTTCATACCCATAATATCCTGTGCCCTACAAACCCATCTGCAAAGTCCTTCTCTGCCTCTTTCTTCCCTCTCTGCTCCCATGGGAGATGCTCCCTATCAGGTAATGCTGGGGGAGTGTCTCAAGGCCTCTTAGGTCTGTCTGGGCCTAATGCCAGGAGGAGAAGGGGTTGGGGCAGTCTCAGCCCTGGCCAGCCTGAGACCAGCCTAGCAGTGTGGGGGGAAGAAAGAGCCCTGGGGGGTTTGGGTGCACCCTCAGGTGGGCAGAAGGGAAGTGCTGGGAGGCTTTTGGGTGTGCTGTAAGGGGCTCTGTATGCTTTGGGATTCTTTTGTCCCTGTGCTTTGCAGCTTCTGTAAAACACTAATTGCTTTCTCCATTTAAGCTTTCCATCACTTCTGCAATCCCTCTGTGTGATGAGTGTCATTCTTCTGCCCCTCTCAGGGGCAAGAGAGGATCTGCCTGGCCTCAAACCAGGGCACTGACACAAGATCAGGCCTGGTGCAAAGAATGAAAATACACTTCTAGAACTAAGGCTCCTTCTGCCCTTAGCAATGCAGCAAAGCTTTGTGATCCCCTGTTCCTGGAAGTGCTGCTAGTTAAACATAAATGGACACCATGTGTTTCATTTCACAATCACAGGCTCACAGGATGTTAGGGGTTGGAAAGGACCTCTGGAGAGCTTCCAGTCCAACCCCCTGCCAGAGCAGGAGCATAGAATCCAGCACAGGTCACACAGGAACACTTCCAGACAGGGCTGGGAAGGCTCCAGAGAAGGAGACTCCACAACCTCTCTGGGCAGCCTGCTCCAGGGCTGTGGGACCCTCACAGTGGAGAAGTTCCTCCTCATGTTGAGGTGGAACTCGCTGTGCTGTAGCTTTTCTTCCCCCTCTCCACATCTCCTTCACTTACAGGATGTGCATAGGACTACTTCACAGTTCACTGCTCATAGCAAACTTTGAACCATCACAAAACTCCAGGATGAGAGATTGCATTGCTTGTGCTCCAAGTTGCCTGGCTGCAAAGGAGTTATGAAACCATTTACAGAGGCAACTGACAGCTCAGACTGGCAAGGCCTGCTGAGAACACAGCTGCTCAGTGACTGTGTGCTGACACAGCTTCGTGGTCAAGCTACAGGCATGCTCAGGTGGGGTGAGTACATGTGAGCTGTCTCCATCTGGAAGGGACCTCAAGGCTCAGCCAGTCCCAACCCCCCTGCCATGGGCAGGGACACCTCACACTGCAGCAGGTTGCTCACAGCCACATCCAGCCTGGCTGCAAACACCTCCAGGGATGAGGCTTCCACCACCTCCCTGGGCAGCCTGTGCCAGGCTCTCACCACCCTCATGGGGAACAACTTCTTCCTCACAGCCAATCTCAATCTCCCCATTTCTAGTTTTGCTCCATCCCCCCCAGTCCTATCACTCCCTGACAGCCTCAAAAGTCCCTCCCCAGCTTTCTTGTAGCCCCCTGCAGATACTGGAAGGCCACAGTGAGGTCTCCTGGGAGGCTTCTCCTCTCCAGCCTGCACAACCCCAGCTCCCTCAGTCTGTCCTCACAGCAGAGCAGCTCCAGCCCTCTGCTCCTCCTCGTGGCCCTTCTCTGGACACCTGCCAGCACCTCCAGATCCTTCCTGGCACAGAGGCTCCAGAACTGGCCCCAGAGCTCCAGCTTTGGTCTCAGCAGAGTGGAGCAGAGGGGCAGAATCCCCTCCCTGGCCCTGCTGGCCACACTTCTCTTGCTGCAGCCCAGGCTCTGCTTGGCTCTCTGGGCTGCAAGTGCTCACTGCTGGCTCCTGTTGAGCTTCTCAAACCCCAGCACCTCGAGGTCCTTTTCTTGAGGGCTGCTCTCAAGCCAGTCCCTGTCCACCCTGTATCAGTGCTTGGCATTGCCCTGACCCAGCTGCAGGACCTTGTGGTGGGCTGAAGTTTCCCCCCAGCATTAACCAGCACAGACCTTTAGCTGCTCTAAGCCTGATGTGATTTCCCTGGCAGTTTTGAAAGCACAGGAAGAAATCCCCAGCATTGTCTGCACCTCCAGAATAAATGGCCATGCTGGTTGTCAGGAGAATGCTGATGGCCTTCCCCATGCCATTAATGAAATTGTCACAGCAGCTCAATAAAGAAAACTGAACTGCAAAGCCACAAGGTCACAGTGCTTAGAGCTTTAAAATTATGTGCATCTCATTTCCTCTGCTCTTCATTCCTTCCCCTTATTGTGTTGACCTCTCTGTCTGGTTTAGGCTTGTCTTCCATCCCTGAAGGACCTACCTCTACTCAAAGCTCATTTACTGGACACTGCACTAAGTTAACAATGTGCTGTTAATCATCTGCTGCAGAGCAGTGGCTGGGGTGACTGTGGGGCAGTGCCAGTAAGAGCAATCCTTGGGAAGCACAGCTACTTCTTATGGCTTGGACTGGCTGCTGTGGCCAAGAAGGCCAATGGGATCCTGGGGGGCATTCAGAGGAGTGTGTCCAGCAGATCCTCCTTCCTCTCTAACTCTGCCCAGGTGAGGCCAGGCCTGGAATATTGCATCCAGCTCTGGGCTCCTCAGTTCAGGAGGGACAGGGATCTGCTGGAGAGAGCCCAAGGGAGGGCTCCAAGGATGCTGAAGGGACTGCAGCACTGCCTGGGGAGGAGAGGCTGAGAGCCCTGGGGCTGCTTAGTCTGGAGAGGAGAAGACTGAGAGGGGATTTAACAAATGTCTATAAATACCTGAGGGCTGAGGGTCAAGAGGTAGGGGACAGGCTCTGTTCAGTTGCACCCTTTGATAGGTCAAGGGGCTGGATATAAATTACAACACAAGAGGTTCCACCTCAACATGAGGAAGAACTTCTTGACTGTGAGGGTCCCAGAGCGCTGGAGCAGGCTGCCCAGAGAGGCTGTGGAGTCTCCTTCTCTGGGGACTTTCTAAACCCAGCTGGATGTGTTCCTGTGTGCCCTGTGCTGGATTCTATGCTCCTGCTCTGGCAGGGGGTTGGACTGGAAGATCTCCAGAGGTCCCTTCCAACCCCTAGCCTCCTATGAGCCTGTGACCCTGTGAATTCTCACAGAGCTAAACTATAGCCACATAATGTTTCACAGCAGACCGACTGCAAAGTGCTTTGAAAGCCTTTAAGATGAGAGATTGGCTGCTACATACTGCAGCTGGTGCTGCTGTGCTGCAGGCTCTGCAGCCCTCACCTCTGTCTGCACCATGTGAACCCGGTGAAGCCTGAGGTCATGCACTGCTGCATAGATGTCCACAGTGTCCTTGGAGTCCAGCTGCTGCAGGATGCGGTCCAGGGCGATGAATGTGCCAGTCCTGCCAACACCAGCACTGCAAAACAGGACAGCCCAGCAGAGCTTAAAGCAGATGGATCAAAGCATTCACAATCTTCTCAGAATCATAGCATCAATAAGGTTGGAAAAGATCTCAGAGCTCATCAAGTCCAACCTGTCACCCAACACCTCCTGACAACTAAGCCATGGCTTCAAGTGCCACATCCAGTCCCTTTCTGAACACCTCCAGGGCTGGGGACTCCACCACCTCCCTGGGCAGCACATCCCAATGGCCAATCTCTCCTGCTGGGAAGAACTTTCTCCTCACCTCCAGCCTAATCTTCCCCTGACACAGCTTGAGACTGTGTCCTCTTGTTCTGGTGCTGTGATGTTCATGTGATGCTTCAGTAAAGTTCAGACCTCCAGAGTGAGCTCATTGCTCAAATGGCAGCTCTGGGATTTTATAGCCACTTCATAGTGGCCAATGGCCTCCTGGCCTGCATCAGGAACAGTGTGGCCAGCAGGAGCAGGGAAGTCATTCTGCCCTGTGCTCAGCACTGGTCAGGCCACACCTTGAGTCCTGTGTCCAGTTCTGGGCTCCTCAATTTAAGAAAGATGTTGAGCTGCTGGAAGGTGTCCAGAGAAGGGCAACAAAGCTGGGGAGGGGTCTGGAGCACAGCCCTGTGAGGAGAGGCTGAGGGAGCTGGGGTTGCTTAGCCTGCAGAAGAGGAGGCTCAGGGGAGACCTTCTTGCTCTCTGCAACTCCCTGAAGGGAGGTTGTAGCCAGGTGGGGGTTGGTCTCTTCTCCCAGGCAAGCAGCACCAGAACAAGAGGACACAGTCTCAAGCTGTGCCAGGGGAGGTTTAGTCTGGAGGTGAGGAGAAAGTTCTTCCCAGCAAGAGAGATTGGCCCTTGGGATGTGGTGCCCAGGGAGGTGGTGGAGTCCCCATCCCTAGAAGTGTTTTAAAAGAGGCTGGATGAATCATAGAATCATAGAATCAACAAGGTTGGAAGAGACCTCAAGGATCATCAAGTCCAAGCTGTCACCCAAGACCTCATGGCTACTAAACCATGGCACCAAGTGCCACATTGAAGCCTTTCTTGAACACCTCCAGGGATGGGGACTCCACCACCTCCCTGGGCAGCACATCCCAATGGCTAAACTCTCTCTGTGAAGAGCTTTCTCCTCACCTCCAGCCTAAACTTCCCCTGGTGCAGTTTGAGTGCCATGCCACTTAGTGCCATGGTTCAGCTGATGAGATGGTGTTGGGTGATAGGTTGGACTGGAAGTTCTCATAGATCTTTTCCAACCTGGTTAATTCTGTGCTCCTGTGATAGAACAGAGTAGAATTAACCAGGCTGGAAAAGCCCTCTGAGATCATCCAGTCCAACCTATCACCCAACCCCATCTCATCACCTAAACCATGGCACCAAGCACCCCATCCAGTCTTTGTATAGGAAGGAGGAAAGGATAGTGATGGCAGAGGCATATCTGCTGCTGCCTGCACTGCTTCCTGCTTTGGATTAATTCAGGTATCAAGATGCATCAAGATTCTCTCCAGGGCTGAGTCAGTGCTCTGTAGATGTGTGCAATGTGCATCCTGAGGCAGCCCCACAGCTGTCAGATGGCACACCACCACAAGAACATTAGAAGGCAGCAGCAAAAGGGAGTCTCAGTAAGAATGGGGAAGGATGGATCTGCTAAGCTAGTCTCCACATCCACATGCAGTCAGATTCAGCCTGGGTGAGTGTTACCTTTGCAGAACACCCCTGTGTGGCTCAGATGTCTGGCCACAAAAGCAGCACAAGGGCAGTTTAAGAATGCAAAGTCTCACAAGCAAAGGCAGCTGCAGCTTCAGTGCACTTCTGTGGTCCCACAGAGGTAGAGTGGATCCCTGACAATTGCTTTCAGGCCCTCTCCAGGGTGAGGTTGTGAGTGAGTGCATGTGCCTCTGGACTACTGCTCTGCAGTATCTGCAGGCTTAAGCCCAGGAGGGACTCATAGATTGGATCCATGGCCAACATTAATGGGATGAGCTTCAACAAGGCCAAGGGCCATGTCCTGCACTGGGGTCACAACGACCCCAAGCAATACTACAGGCCTGGGGCAGTGTGGCTGGAAAGCTGCTGGCAGAAAGGGACCTGGGGGTGCTCACGGACAAGCAGCTGAAGAGGAGCCAGCAGTGTGCCCAGGGGGCCAAGAAAGCCAAAGGCCTCCTGGCTGGGGTCAGCAATGCTGTGTCCAGCAGCAGCAGGGAGGGGATTGTCCCCTGGCACTCAGCTCTGGGCAGGCCACACCTCCAGTGCTGGGTCCAGTTTGGGGCACCTCAGGACAAGAGAGATGTGGAGGTGCTGGAGCCAGGGCAGAGGAGGGCAAGGAAGCTGGGAAGGGCCTGGAGAAGAAATCTGATGGAGAGCTACTGAAGGAGCTGGGGATGGTTAGTGGGAAAGAGAGGAGGCTGAGGGGAGACCTCCTGGCTCTCTACAGCTCCCTGCAAGGAGGCTGTGGAGAGGTTGGTGCTGGTCTCTGCTCCCAGGTCATTAGTGACAGAAGAAGAGGGAATGGCCTCAAGCTGCCCCTGGGGAGGTTCAGACTGGACATCAGGAAAGCTTTTTTTCAGGCAAGAGTGGTGAGGGCTTGGAATGTGCTGGGCAGGGAGGTGGTGGAGTCCCCAAGCCTGGCTGTGTTTGCAGGGGGTTTGGCTGTGGTGCTTGGGGCTGTGGTTTAGGGGTGAGCCTTGCAGAGCAGGGCTCTGGGTTGGCCTTGGTGATCCTGAGGCTCTTTCCCAACCTGAATGCTTCTGTGATCAGCTATCTCTTGGGTTCTGGGCTGCCCTAATGGCGATGAACCCCTGGGACCTTCCCAAGGGCACGCACAAAGGATCCGTGCCGCTGATCTTTAGCTGCCATCCATACCTGCAGTGCACTATGGTTGGTCCTGTGTCTGGGGTCCTGTTGATATAGTCCCTTACAGTTCTGACAAACTGGATGAGGGACTGGGTGGTCTCTGGCACCCCATGGTCTGGCCAGACAGTGTAGTGGAAGTGTCGAATGAGCCTCGCTGAGTCGAGCTGCTCTTCCTGTTGGAATACCGAAGCGTGGGTCAGCAGGACCAACACAAGAGGCATCTTCAGGGCAGATGCTACAGCTGTCACCCCAGAGGAGCTGCAGCAGAACTGCTCCTAATTTAGCCTTGCCAATTAACAGTAATAAAAGGAAGAGAGCACAGGAACATACACTGCAGATTTTAAACTCTCGGATGGTCCATTCCGGGAGCACCGACTCGGAGAGCATCTCCACAATCAGGTCCCCATAGTACAGGGAGTCCTGGTCAAGGGGCCAGTAGTGGTCACACTTCACCTGCAGGGACACAGGAACAGACAGACTCAGTGTCAGTAACAGCTGCAAGTAAAGCCTCCATCCAGCCACAGCAGAAGCAGACCTCAGACCTCCTGTGCAAGCAGATTGTGGCAGTTCCAGGCTGGTGCCTTGGAAATTTCCCACAGGGCCTGAGTAGAAAGGGGTAGAATGTAAATAAATTACCACTGGATGGAAAAGGAATACAATGCCAAGCTCTAAATGATCTCATGGGTCTGATAACCAACATAAAGGTGGTTGTATAAACTATTTTGCTCTCTTTTTTGGCTCTCTGCTCTAGCAGGTACCAGCTGGTAGCTTTTGCTTGGCTGTTGCTGACCTTGGCTGCGTTTCTTTGCTGTGGCTAAGTACTGGAGAGAGTCCAAGGGAGGGCTACCAGGATGCTGAAGGGACTGCAGCACTGCCTGGGGAGGAGAGGCTGAGAGGAGAGGAGAGGAGAGGATAGGATAGGATAGGATAGGATAGGATAGGATAGGATAGGATAGGATAGGATAGGATAGGAGAATAGAATGGAATGGAATGGAATGGAATGGAATGGAATGGAATGGAATGGAATGGAATGGAATGGAATGGAATGGAATGGAATGAACCAGGTTGGAAAAGACCTTTGAGAGCCCTGGGGCTGTTTAATCTGGAGAAGACTGAGAGGGGATCTGATCAATGTCTGTAAATATCTAAGGGCTGGGGGTCAGGAAGGAAGGGACAGGGACAGCCTCTGCTCACTGTGCCCTGGGATAGGACAATGGGCAATGGATGTCAGCTCCAGCACAGGAGGTTCCATCTCAGCATGAGGAAGAACTTTACTGTAAGGGTGCCAGAGCCCTGGAGCAGGCTGCCCAGAGAGGTTGTGGAGTCTCCTGCTCTGAAGCCTTTCCAGCCCTGTCTGGATGTGTTCCTGTGTGACCTGTGCTGGATTCCATGGTCCTGCTCTGGCAGGGGGTGGACTGGAAGATCTCCTGAGGTCCCTTCCAAGCTGTGATCTCCACGAGTTTGGCCTTTGGTATAAATGCAGTGCAAATAAAAAGCATCAAGAGTCATTAACAAGAAAGCAGAGTCACTGCTTACCCTGCCCTTCTCCACACACTGGGTTACCATGACAACATTATGGACATTCTGCTCCCATGCCATCTTCCAGAACTCATCTTTGGTGCCAGGCAAAGGGCCCTGAGTCGCTATGTATTCCCTGCGGAAATTATTGCCCTGCAGGTGAAGAGAACTTGATTAGTATCCAGAAAGGCAGGAAAAACATCTCCTCAGCAACTGATCCAGGCTGGGCAGGGACTGGCTGGAGAGCAGCCCTCAAGAAAAGGACCTGGAGGTGCTGGGGGGAGGAGAAGCTGAACAGGAGCCAGCAGTGAGCACTTGCAGCCCAGAGAGCCAAGCAGAGCCTGGGCTGCAGCAAGAGAAGTGTGGCCAGCAGGGCCAGGGAGGGGATTCTGCCCCTCTGCTCCACTCTGCTGAGACCACAGCTGCAGCTCTGGGGCCAGTTCTGGAGCCTCTGTTCCAGGAAGGATCTGGAGGTGCTGGAAGGTGTCCAGAGAAGGGCCATGAGGATGAGCAGAGGGCTGGAGCTGCTCTGCTGTGAGGACAGACTGAGGGAGTTGGGGTTGTGCAGGCTGGAGAGGAGAAGGCTCTGAGGAAACATTATTGTGGCCTTCCAGGATCTGAAGGAGGCTACAAGAAAGCTGGGGAGGGACTTTTGAGGCTGTCAGGGAGGGATAGGACTGGGGGGGCATGGAGCAAAACTAGAAATGGGTAGATTGAGATTGGCTGTTAGGAAGAAGTTGTTCCCCATGAGGGTGGTGAGAGCCTGGCACAGGTTGCCCAGGGAGGTGGTGGAAGCCTCATCCCTGGAGGTTTTGAAGGCCAGGCTGGATCTGGCTCTGGGCAACCTGCTGCAGTGTGAGGTGTCCCTGCCCATGGCAGGGGGGTTGGAACTGGCTGAGCCTTGAGGTCCCTTCCAAGCCTATGACTCTATGAAAGAGCCATGGGATGGTAGCCAGGGCTCTGCAGCAACAATGCCCTTGCTGGGACAAGAGCTTTAGAGCTAAGTTGTTGCCTTGGACCTGGGAGCTGCAGGCTGGTTGGAGCAAGGGGAAGGAAGAGGCTGCTGCAGTGTATCTAAATACTGTTCCTATTGTGGCAGCCAAAGCTTCTCATTGTTCCATTGTGTTCAACACAGCCTCAGGCAATTGGGGATCGACCAGGGCTGGGGTTTTTTGGTTTATTTACTGTTTTAACAAAACTAGCTGAGTTTTGGCTTGGTATCTGGCTTGCCTAAGCCACTGCCTCTGTCAATCAGAACTCTCTGGCAAAGGGCATTATTTTAATCCCAGCCAGTTTCACTACCCTGCAAGGTGCCAGCACTGTCAGGATGAGCTCCAGCTCCACGGTGAGGATGCCACCTGCAGTGGTTGTGGACACTGCATAAAAGCAGTGACCTTTAAAACCGTGTCCTTGGCCAATTAGACCTCTTATCTTACATAACTGCAGCCATCCACGGCAGTGTCCTTAAGTGCTGGGTAAATCACTCACACTTAACTTACTGGCAGTCAGACACAGCCTTTCAACACACCCACGAAATGAGTCCTAAGACTTTTAGCTGGAGTGAATAAATGAAGGGGGAGTGGAGCCTTAATCATCCAGCTTTATACTCCAGCTTTAGAGGAAGGGCAAATTGCCACTGGAGGGAGGACTTTAAAATACCACCCCTGAGTCACTTACTGGGATGTAGCTTGCATTAATGTAGTCTGAGCAAGGGTCATCATCCACATTGGAGAGCTTCACTCTTGATGTATCATCTAGAAAGGAATTGATGACAAGAGGTTTATGGCTGGCTCTTGATTTTCAGTGCCTCTCCCCTTTACAGGAATGCATTTGCTAAAGGGCTGGCAGCATCACCACACAGATTTTATGTGGAGGGCTAAAGTAGATGGCTAACAGTTTCTATTTGTACTGTCTCTTCCATCTGTAAGTGCTCTGGAGTCTTCCAAAGACTAGGATATGGGCAGGTGAGAAGAAAGCAGTGCACAGCCCAAAGCTCCTCTGCTGAGTTGCATAAGAGTTCTTATGCCAGCAAAAGAGTCCCAACAGCATCCTCCTGGGATCCTGCCAGCAGTGTGCTGCACTGGAGAGCAGAACAGCACTGCCCCAGAAAGAGCACTGGTGCTCCAGTGGGCAGCAGGGATTTCAAGCTAACACCTGCATCAAGATATGTGTGCAGCAAGCAAAGTGTGGCCAGGAGGGCTGGGGAGGTTCTGCTCCCCCTCTGCTCTGCCCTGCTGAGACCACTCCTGCAATCCTGGGTCCAGTGCTGGGCTCCCCAGTTGAAGAGAGACAGAGACCTGCTGGAGAGAGGCCAAGGGAGAGCCAGGAGGATGCTTAGGGGACTTGAGCATCTCCCCTGGGAAGAGAGACTGAGAGCCCTGGGGCTGTTGAGTCTGGAGAAGAGAAGGCTGAGAGGGATCTGATCAATGTCTCTCAATAGCTGAGGGCTGGGGGTCAAGTGGAGGGGGCCAAGCTCTTGTGGGTGGTGCACAGCAATAAGCCAAGGAGCAATGGAGACAAACTTGACCAGAGAAGGTTTCAGCTCAACATGAGGAGAAACTTCTTTGCAGTGAGGGTGAGAGAGCCCTGGAGCAGGCTGCCCAGAGAGGTTGTGGAGTCTCCTTCTCTGGAGCCTTCCCAGCCCTGTCTGGATGTGTTCCTGTGTGACCTGTCCTGGATTCTATGGTCCTAATCTGGCAGGGGGTTGGACTGGAAGCTCTGCAGAGGTCCTTTCCAACCCCTAACACCCTGTGAACCTGTGATCCTTACCATGCAGAACCACTGTAGCTCCACATTGCTGTATCCTCTAAAGAATAAAGACCTGGCAAGGCTGTCAAAAAGCCCCAAATGGAAGACCCTCTGCATGTAAACAACCTCCCTGTGCCCAGGTGGCCAAGAAGGCCAAGGGCATCCTGGCCTGCATCAGGAACAGTGTGGCCAGCAGGAGCAGGGAGGTCATTCTGCCCTGTGCTCAGCACTGGTTAGGCTACACCTTGAGTCCTGTGTCCAGTTCTGGGCTCTTCAACTTAAGAAGGACACTTGAGAGACTTGAAGGTGTCCAGAGAAGGGCAAAAAGGCTGGGGGGGCTGTGGAGCACAGCCCTGTGAGGAGAGGCTGAGGGAGCTGGGGTTGCTTAGCCTGCAGAAGAGGAGGCTCAGGGGAGACCTTCTTGCTCTCTCCAACTCCCTGAAGGGAGGTTGGAGCCAGGTGGGGGTTGGTCTCTTCTCCCAGGCAACCAGCACCAGAACAAGAGGACACAGTCTCAAGCTGTGCCAGGGGAGGTTTAGGCTGGAGGTGAGGAGAAAGTTCTTGCCAGCAAGAGAGATTGGCCATGGGAATGTGCTGCCCAGGGAGGTGGTGGAGTCACCATCTCTGGAGGTGTTCAAAAAGGGACTGGGTGTGGCACTTTGAGCCATGGTTTAGTTAGTCAGGAGGTGCTGGGTGACAGGTTGGACTTGATGATCTCTGAGGTCTTTTCCAACCTTATTGATTCTATGATTCTGCTCCCCTTGTGATCAGCAGTGACTGAATGCCCCTAATAGCTGCAGCTTTTCCTCTCCAGACTGAATCCTAGCCATTGCCCCTCCAGTGTGAAATGAAATTACTGATGTGTGGGAAGCCATCCAGGGCCATGCATCATCTGCCTCCCAGCACCAGAACCTGAGCTAGCAGAGGTATTTCATCTCTGACAGGAAGGAGGGAGGGGATTGGCTGCACTCTTTTCCACTAGGCTTGCTGGGAAAGGTTAAAAAGTTCAAAAAAAGAGTGACAAATAGGTGGTGTGAAGCAGTGCTGCCACAGCCAGAGCCAGCACTCACAGGGCAATATGTTATTGTATCGATTCTTCCCTCTGTTCTCTGGCAGAAGTGCTATGTCACACGTCTGGTTTCGACCCACATCTTTCAAGTCCTGGAAAAAACAGAGGGAAAAGGGCATGAGGACACAGGGAGACACAGTGCTGTCACCTCTCAAAGGTCATGGGCACAGAACGGGGTGGGCTGGGGAAAAAAAACCCCAAAGTGAAATGAAATAGCTAATGATGGAGGTTTAAGGCAAGCACAAGGCTTGCAGGTGCTTTCCACAGTCATCAGAGAGATGGGCCACACAAATAGGCCACACTAATGAGCTGCCTCCTGACCTCAGCCAGAGAGGCAGCAGGCAGAGCCTGCCAGTCAGAAGAGGCTATGCCAAATGAAGAGCTGCTTCTGCACCAGGACAAGAGCACTGGAGAGAGTCCAAGGGAGGGCTACAAGGATGCTGAAGGGACTGCAGCACTGCCTGGGGAGGAGAGGCTGAGAGCCCTGGGGCTGTTTAGTCTGGGGAGGAGAAAACTGAGAGAGGATCTAATAAATGCTTCTGAGAGCTGGGGATCAGGATGGGGAGGACAGGCTCTGCTCAGTTGCACCCTGGGATAGGACAAGGGGCAATGGATATGAACTCCAGCACAGGAGGTTCCATCTCAACATGAGGAGGAACTTCTTCACTGTTGGGGTGCCAGAGCCCTGGAGCAGGCTGCCCAGAGAGGTTGTGGAGTCTCCTTCTCTGGAGCCTTTGCAGCCCTGTCTGGATGTGTTCCTGTGTGACCTGTGCTGGATTCTATGCTCCTGCTCTGGCAGGGGGTTGGACTGGAAGCTCTCCAGAGGTCCTTTACAACCCCTAACATCCTTTGAGCCTGTGAAGTGGAGCTCAGGTGAGACTCTCAAACTTATCTGAATTGGTGTGAATAAGACAAAGAGCTGCAGGCCTTTCTCATGCACTAACCCCTCCACTCAGGCAGCCCACCCCTGCCTGCAGCCCTCTGCCTTGCTTAGGATCCCACCTCATACTCCTTGGACAGGAGGTAGTTGGAATCTGCTTGCAGCTTGGTGAAGTGTGCTTCAAAATGAGTGACTTTGATGGGACTGCAACATTCAACAGGAGGAAGAAAAGCACAGGATGAGTCAGAGTCAGAACCTGGACAAGTTGGCTATCAAGAAACCTTTGGTAAGGTCTGCATTTGTTGTTTCTGTTTTACCTGGATGTTTTCCGGTTCCTAGAGAGAGTTTTGAAAGGAAAAGAAAAAGAGAAAGAGAAAATCACTTGATCAGATGGGGCAGTTCATCCATGAGCCCAGCTTAAAACACTGCTCTTAAAAGACAAAGCTTTTGGTGTTACCCTTTCTGCCCCAAGTTCAGATGCACTGCCAGCGGCCTGTCCCTGCGGATGCTCAGCCTTGCCGTAGGTCTCTCGTGGCCACTGCTGGAAGGGAAGAGAGGAAAATGCTCTGGTTTGCAATCACAGAATCAGCCAGGCTGGAAAAGACCTCAGAGATCATCAAGTCCAACCTATTGCCTAATACCTAACACCTCCTGACAACTAAACCATGGCTCCAAGTGCCACATCCAATCCCTTTTTGAACACCTCCAGGGATGGGGACTCCACCACCTCCCTGGGCAGCACATCCCAATGGCCAATCTCTCTTGCTGGGAAGAACTTTCTCCTCACCTCCAGCCTAAACCTCCCCTGGCACAGCTTGAGACTGTGTCCTCTTGTTCTGGTGCTGCTTGCCTGGGAGAAGAGACCAACCCCCACCTGGCTACAACCTCCCTTCAGGGAGTTGGAGAGAGCAAGAAGGTCTCCCCTGAGCCTCCTCTTCCCCAGGCTAAGCAACCCCAGCTCCCTCAGCTGGTGATGTTCTGGTGATAGGAAGAGCTGCCATAACATAACTCATGTTGGGGAAACAGAAGGAATTTTTCAAAGTCTGTTTTGATTTGTGGCTCTGGCCATGAAGAACAGACTGTGAGAAGCTGGACAGGAGCAGGCAGTGTGAGCTTGCAGCACAGAAGGCAAATCACATCCTGGGCTGCATCCAAAGAAGTGTTGCCAGCAGATCCACAGAGGTGATTCTGCCACTGTGCTCTGCTCTGGAGAGACCTCACCTGGAGCACTGTGTGCAGGTCTGGAACCCTCAATATAGGAAAGACATGGACCTGATGGAGCAGGTCCAGAGGAGAGACATGAAGATGCTCAGGGGTTTGGAGCAGCTCTGCTACAAGGAGAGGCTGAGGGAGCTGGGGGTGTTCAGCCTGGAGAAGAAGAGGCTCCAAGGTGACCTAATAGCAGCCTGGCAGTACCTGAAGGGGGCTACAAGAAGGATGGAGAGAGACTGCTTGCAAAGGCCTGCAGGGACAGGACCAGGGGCAATGGCTTCAAACTAGAGCAGAGCAGATTTAGATTGGATGTTAGGAACAAGTTCTGCACCATGAGGGCGGTGGAACACTGGAAGAGGTTGCCCAGGGAGGTGGTTGGGGCCCCATCCCTGGAGATATTCAAGGTGAGGTTTGATAGGGCCCTGGGCAGCCTGATCTCATTGGGGATGTCCCTGCTGACTGGGGGGAGGTCAGACTGGGTGACCTTCCAACCCTGACAATCCTGTCATTCCAAGATTAGTTCTACAATTAGTGTGTACAGAGCCATGGATATTTCTGCTGACTACTTCAGTGCACTCCTCCAACTTTACAGCTGAGCTGTAAATAAATTAACATCATTTGACCTGACTTCAATAAGAGAGCCTGAGGAAGGGACTCAACTTACCTCACTTTCTGTCTGCAGACAAATAAGGCAGTAACAGCCACTAACATCACAATCAGGAACAAGCCAGCACTCACACCTTCAATAACTCCAAAGAGAGGCTCTAGAAACAGAAGAGTGGGGAAATGCATGAACAACCAAAGAAACCACAAACTGCAGGGGATATTATACTACAAAGCTAAATAAATGGTTCACTCCAAGGCATTGAAACATGTAGTTAAAACCTGGCCCTGCTTTTCTGTCCATACTTACTTTGCAAACATTTCCTGTCACCCCCAGCTACAGCAAAAGCAAGCACAGCCTCACTCTGGGGGAGTTTGCTTCCCTTGCATTGGGAAAGCTTTCTTGGGGACAGCTGCCCTGAGCCTTCACCTTTTCCTCTACCGTCAGCAGCTCCACCAAGCAGCCCTCTGGATTTTCAAACTAAGGCTGGGCAAAGCCATGGCTCCAGCCCTGTTTTGGAGCAGCCTTCAGGCACAACAATCTTGGTTTTGCTGCAGACTTTGCAACTAGTTCCAGATACCAGAGCCTTCAGAGGCACAAGATACAACCACGTGCTGGAACTAACCTGCCTCCGTCGTGATGGGTAAGGAGAAGAAGGTGTCGGCAAAGAGCGGTTTAGGGAGCTCCTTTGGGTCCTCACTGAAGAGCTGGGTAAAAGCTCTGATGCTGATCCTAGAAAAACAACCCAGTACCATTATAGGGAGAGCTCAGCAGATGTTCAGCAGCAACAGCAGAAAAGTAAGAACTCATTTGCTCCTTAGAGAGAAGGAAAGCTTTCTGCTGACAGGCTCAGAGCCCTGGAGCAGGCTGCCCAGAGAGGTTGTGGAGTCTCCTTCTCTGGAGCCTTTCCAGCCCTGTCTGGATGTGCTCCTGTGTGACCTGTGCTGGGTTCTATGGTCCTGCTCTGGCAGGGGGTTGGGATGGAAGATCTTCAGAGGTCTCTTCCAACCCCTAACATCCACACACGTGGCACTTGGTGCCATGGTCTAGTAGCCATCAGATCTTGGGTGACAGGTTGGACTTGATGATCTTTGAGATCTTTTCCAACCTTGTTGACTCTATGATTCTATGATCCTGTGAGCCTGTGACCACAGACACTTCTTACTGAAGGCTGGGACAGCTGGGAAAGCTCAGCCAGTAGAGGTGAAGGGCTCTGAGGTACCCAGGCAGAGGTGACAGATGGGGGTCTGGCTGCTGGCACACACAGCCTGATCATGCCTGAGAGCAGGACCAACAGAGGATGCAGCAAGGAGGGGACTCAGAAATGCTTGTCATTGGTCACAGGTAGCACCTTAAAGAGGTGCTTACGTGAAGGATGGAGAGAGGCTGTTTGCAAAGGCCTGCAGGGACAGGACCAGGGGCAATGGCTTCAAACTAGAGCAGTGCAGATTGAGATTGGATGTTAGGAACAAGTTCTTTACCATGAGGGTGGTGGAACATTGGAACAGGTTGCCCAGGGAGGTAGCTGAGGCTCCTTCCCTGGAGATATTCAAGGTGAGGCTGGACAGGGCTCTGGGCAACCTGATCTAGTTGGGGATGTCCCTGCTGACTTCAGGGAGGTTGGGCTGGATGACCTTTGGAGATCCCTTCTGGCCTGGACTGTTCTATGATTCTCTGTTCTCCCTTCCCATGGCTGAGTGGAGTATACTAAAGGAGAAATGCCACAGTCCTCTTGGTTCTCCTGGAAACTTGGGCATTCCCCTGACTGAATCTCTGCAAAACCTGCCCCAATGAGAGCAGGCTGTGGTAGGGCAGCAGTCACTTGGTGACTCTGGAGCATGGGGATGGAGATGCAGGTTGAGACAGCCTCCAAGTTCTTCTACCTTGTTCCAAAGCACTGGTGTGGGGTAAAGGTGCCAAAGAGACAGAGTGAAGCATCCTTGCCTTCTCCTGTTAAGCACTCTTCTGACTTGGAGTCTTTTCAAAGAAAGGTTTAGCAGCTATAGGACAGCTTCTTACCAAGCTGAGGGAAACAGACAAACCTGTTCCCAGCACAGCACTTAGTGCAGAATTGATCATGTAAATCCCACACTAGTGAAGGCCTGGTTCCTATCTGTGGGACAGGGGCATGGATACAGCTTTTATAAATCCACAGCCAAACCCCAAGAACATTGTACAACCCAGTTACACATCCACAGGAGCTTAAGGGAGGCAGACTGAGGGAGTTGGGGCTGTTCAGTCTGGAGAAGAGAAGGCTCCAAGGAGACTTCATTGTGGCCTTCCAGTATCTGAGACCACAGATGGAGCCCTGTGTCCAGTTCTGGAGCCTCTGTTACAGGAAGGATCTGGAGGTGCTGGAAGGTGTCCAGAGAAGGGCCACGAGGATGAGCAGAGGGCTGGAGCTGCTCTGCTGTGAGGACAGACTAAGGGAGATGGGGTTGTGCACTCTGGAGAAGAGAAGGCTCCAAGGAGACCTAATTGTGGCCTTCCAGTATCTGAAGGGGGCTACAAGAAAGCTGGGGAGGGACTTTTGAGGGTGTCAGGGAGGGATAGGACTGGGGGGATGGAGTAAAACTAGAAATGGGTAGAGTCAGATTGGATGTTAGGAAGAAGTTGTTCCCCATGAGGGTGGTGAGAGCCTGGCACAGGTTGCCCAGGGAGGTGGTGGCAGCCTCATCCCTGGAGGTGTTTGCAGCCAGGCTGGATGTGGCTGTGAGCAACCTGCTGTAGTGTGAGGTGTCCCTGCCCATGGCAGGGGGCTTGGACCTGGCTGCTCCTTGAGGTCCCTTCCAACCCTGACAATTCTGTGATTCTAAGTGTGTCAGGCAGCCAGACAGCACCAGGCCTAACAGTGTGACAGAGCACAGCTCCAACAGGGCTCTAACCTGTAGGCAGTCCGAGGCTTTAGAGGTCCATCACAGAATCTTTGCTGCTCCGGATCACACCGTCCTCCCAGGTTGTCCATTTCTCCTCCCAGGTTAATGTCAAAGCTTTTATAGTCCCTGTCAGGGCTCTCAGTACATCTGCTGGCAAAATAGTTTGTCTGGTAGATGCGCACAGAGTCGTTGTGCTTGTACTCCAGGTAGGAAGGCAATGGGTGCTGCTCATCAGGCTTTGGTCCTTCACTACCTACAGCAGAGAAAGGCAGAAGGTTTGCACAGCACAGCCCATAATGTGATGCAGCTTACAGGCTCCAGCTGTTGACACACCTTACTCTTACCCAGCTTTCCAGCATGTTTTGGGAAGCTGCACAGGATCCTTGCTGAATGCAGAGCTACAGTGGTACCTTGTTTCTGCTACCAACCTTGCTCAAAACTGAACAGCAGCCAGCAGTGTGCCCAGGGGGCCACGAAAGCCAAAGGCCTCCTGGCTGGGGTCAGCAATGCTGTGTCCAGCAGCAGCAGGGAGGGGATTGTCCCCTGGCACTCAGCTCTGGGCAGGCCACACCTCCAGTGCTGGGTCCAGTTTGGGGCACCTCAGGACAAGAGAGATGTGGAGGTGCTGGAGCCAGGGCAGAGGAGGGCAAGGAAGCTGGGAAGGGCCTGGAGAAGAAATCTGATGGGGAGCAACTGAAGGAGCTGGGGATGGTTAGTGGGAAAGAGAGGGGGCTGAGGGAAGACCTCCTGGCTCTCTACATGGCTTTCTCAAAGAGCTTTCCAGCCTGCACAAACATGGCAGAGCAGACAGGGGAAACATTATCTCTGCCTTTTTTTTTCCTCTTTCCTAAGGGCTGATGGACAAAGAGATTAAGAAACGTTGTCAGGGGTCACAAAAGTCTTCAAAATTAAAAGGAGTGTCTTTAAAAATAACAGAAGCTTTTACAAATCAAACAAGTATTTACAAATAGGAGTCTCTGCAGTTGTAAGGCTCTGAAAATAAAAGAAGCCTTTGAAAAGTCTTTAAAAATGAGAGAAGCCTTTGAAAATAAAATGAAAGCCTTTCCAAATGAAATAAGTCTTTAAAAATTAGTCTCTAAAACGAAGAAGTCTTTAAGAAGAGCCTGGATGAGGCACTCGGTGCCATGGTGGAGTTGCTGAGATGGTGCTGGGTGATAGGTTGGACTTAGGATGATCTCCAAGGGTCTTGCCCAGCCTGGTTAATTCAGTATTCTGTGCACATATCCTGGCATGCCAGTAAATGAAGGCACTTCTGAGAACAAGGTATAGCTGTTGGGCCATCAATGTGTTCTGCCACATCTAGGTCAGCTGCACAGGGAGCTTTACATGCATGCTCCAAGGGCAATTTCTGTTCTGTTTCACAGCGCTGCCTGCAAAGTCATTTTCTACAGTAAACAAACACCCCCTGGGGGATGCTTCCTTTGCCCTCTCAGCAAGGCCAACTGAGGCCCCCCAAATGAGTTGCCACCCAGCATTTCAACTGCCTTTTGAGACTTGTGCACACACACCAAGGCAGTTTATTCTGTGTCTGCTGCCAATGGCATCCAACATAAGTCTGCCACTGGGGAGATTCTCTGAACGCATGTGGTGGGTTGAAAATTGCCCCCCTCCAACACTACTTTGCCAGCCCAGCCCAGCTGGAAGCCAGTCACAGAATCAATAAGGTTGGAAAAGACCTCAGAGATCATCAAGTCCAACCTCTCACCCAACACCTCCTGACAACTAAACCATGGCTCCAAGTGCCACATCCAGTCCCCTCTTGAACACCTCCAGGGATGGGGACTCCACCACCTCCCTGGGCAGCACATCCCAAGGGCCAATCTCTCTTGCTGGGAAGAACTTTCTCCTCACCTCCAGCCTAAACTTCCCCTGGCACAACTTGAGACTGTGTCCTCTTGTTCTGGTGCTGCTTGCCTGGGAGAAGAGACCAACCCCCACCTGGCTACAACCTCCCTTCAGGGAGTTGGAGAGACCAAGAAGGTCTTCCCTGAGCCTCCTCTTCTCCATGCTAAGCAACCCCAGCTCCCTCAGCCTCTCCTCACAGGGCTGTGCTCCAGACCCCTCCCCAGCCTCACTGCCCTTCTCTGGACACCTTCAAATCTCTCAATGTCCTTCTTGAATTGAGGGGCCCAGAACTGGACACAGGATCAAGGTGTGGCCTAAGCAGTGTTGAGTCCAGGGCACAATGACTTCCCTGCTCCTTTTTACACCCAAGAGTGATTTATTTACATCCTACCACTTTCTGTTCAAGCTCAGTGGAAAGTTTTAAAGGTCCAGCCTGGACCTACCACACCATGTATGAGAGTTATGTACCAACTGCTCTGGCTGAGCTCTGAGGTGGTTACTGAGGAGACTCAGTTCCTAAATCCCCAGGCTAGGGAGGAGCAGATCTATGAAGAGATGAGAAGAAGCTCCTTTGCTGTGGAGTAAATAGGGGTGAGCCTCCTCATGCAACTCCTATAGGGAACAGGAAGAATGGTATTAAATCATGACACTTACCATCAGCCTCTCTCACCACCACAGTGAAGTACTTCACAGCTCCATTGGTATCACTAAACCAGCTGCAGTTAAAAGTGAAGTTGATGGAGGACTTGGTAATCAGCACCTCTTTTTTGTTCACTCTTATGTCTGGAGGTGGCTGGGGGGGACCTGAGTAATCAGAGGGAAATACAAAACAAGAGAAAGCATTACCTATGCATTTGCTGTGGCTTAGACCTAGTAAGGAAAATGCAATTTATCATAGAATCATAGAATTGTCAGGCTTGGAAGGGACCTCAAGGAGCAGCCAGTTCCAACCCCCCTGCCATGGCCAGGGACACCTCACACTACAGCAGGTTGCTCACAGCCACATCCAGCCTGGCTGCAAACACCTCCAGGGATGAGGCTTCCACCACCTCCCTGGGCAGCCTGTGCCAGGCTCTCACCACCCTCATGGGGATGAACTTCTTCCTAACATCCAATCTGAATCTACCCATTTCTAGTTTTGCTCTATGCCCCCCAGTCCTGTCACCCCCTGACAGCCTCACAAGTCCCTCCCCAGCTCTCTTGTAGCCCCCTGCAGATACTGGAAGGCCACAATTAGTAACAAATTTGTAATAAAGGTCAGCTGACTGGACTCAAATCTCTGAATCTATCCTCTTTGCAATCCTGGATCCCAGGATGTTAGGGGTTCGAAGGGACCTCAGGATCTTCCAGTCCAATGCTCCCCTGCCAGAGCAGGAGCATAGAATCCAGCACAGGTCACACAGGAACACATCCAGACAGGGCTGGGAAGGCTCCAGAGAAGGAGACTCCACAACCTCTCTGGGCAACCTGCTCCAGGGCTCTGGCACCCTCACAGTGGAGAAGTTCCTCCTCATGTTGAGGTGGAACCTCCTGTGCTGGAGTTTATGTCCATTACCCTTTGTCCTACCACAGGGTGCAGCTGAGCAGAGCCTGTCCCCTCCCTCTTGACCCCCAGCCCTCAGCTATTGATAGACATTGATCAGATCCCTCTCAGCCTTCTCCTCTCCAGACTAACCACCCCCAGGGCTCTCAGCCTCTCCTCATCAGGCAGTGCTCCAGGCCCTTCATCAGCCTCATGGCCTTGTGGAGTTGAGAACTGCCTCTGCTGCCTGACCATGGCAGGCGCTGGCTGCCTGCAGCAGGCTGCAGCTCTGCCCTGCACTTACGGTCGATCATGGTGATGGTGCTGTCCTCCACCACCTCGCTGCTCATGTCCGCAGAGTGCACCTTGATGGACACCAGGTAGCGCTTGTGGGGCACCAGGGTCATGATGTTCAGCAGGGATTTGTCTTTGTCTATCCTTTTAGAGAACTCCACCTCACGAGTGTCCATCTTCTTGCACTCCACGCTGTAGCCATCGAAGTCAGAGTCCGGAGGAGTCCAGGAGCACGCGATGGCAGTGGACGTCTGGGGCCGACAGTGAAGGCTTTGTATCTTGTCTGGCTCTAGAGGATCACAGGATCAGAGGGTGTTAGGGGTTGGAAGGGACCTCTGGAGATCTTCCAGCCCAACCCCCACCCTGCCAGAGCAGGAGCAGAGAATCCAGCACAGGTCACACAGGAACACATCCTGACAGGGCTGGAAAGGCTCCAGAGGTGGAGACTCTACAACCTCTCTGGGCAGCCTGCTCCAGGGCTCTGGGACCCTGATGTAGCAGAGGATATCCCTGCTGACTGCAGAGGGGGTGGACTAGATGACCTTTGGAGGTCACTTCCAACCCAGACCATTCAGTAATTGTATGATTTCCTCTCTCCTGACAGCCTGAGATGGTTTGGATCCACAGATACAGACAGAAATGCAGGGCAGTGGAACACTACACTTCCAGTTTCAAATCTAGTGCAGCAGGGCTCCAGTCACCCTTCTGTTTGATTGCTCAGAAGCATTTTGATTATGTCAATGGACAGCCCATTCCACAAGTGACTGGCCATTGGGATGTGCTGCCCAGGGAGGTGGTGGACTCACCATCACTGGAGGTGTTTAAGAAGAGCCTGGATGAGGCACTTGGTGCCATGGTTTAGTTGATGAGATGGTGTTGGGTGATAGGTTGGACTGGATGATCTCAAGGACTCTTCCAACCTGGTTAGTTCTGTATTCTGTAATATCCTACTGTCAGAGAAGTTTGGATATTTGGCCCTGTTTTTTCCCCTGAAACTGACTGACTCAGGCTCTGCAACCAAAGACTGCCACTCTGAATGTGAAAACTCTACATCTCTGTCCCCTTTCCATCTTCAAAGGGTTGACCTTGCTTAGACTGTAACTGAATTACAGAATCACAAAACCGTCAGGGTTGGAAGGGACCTCAAGGATCATTTAGTTCCAATCCCCCTGCCATGGGGAAGGGGACAACTAGATCAGGTTGCTCACAGCCACATCCAGCCTGGCTGAAAACACCTCCAGGGATGAGGCTTCCACCACCTCCCTGGGCAGCCTGTGCCAGGCTCTCACCACCCTCATGGGGAACAACTTCTTCCTGATGTCTAATCTCAATCTCCCCTCTTCTAGCTTGGATCCATTCCCCCCAGTCCTATCACTCCCTGACACCCTCAAAAGTCCCTCCCCAGCTTTCTTGCAGCCCCCTGCAGACAGTGGAAGGCCACAGTGAGGTCTCCTTGGAGCCTGCTCTCCTGCAGACCGCACAGCCCCAGCTCCCTCAGCCTGGCCTTGCGGTCCTTCACCAATTTCTTAACACAAATCCCTGACTGCCAAAGAATTAGGTAGGATTTAACAGCTTTGCATCTTCTCCAGCTGAGTGCTGGGGTGCAGTGGGCATTGTGACTTACTTGTTCTCACAGTTGCAGACTGTGACTGACTGTATGTCCTCCAGCTGTCGCCGCTGACAGTCCTGACACTGAACTGATAGAGCCGCCCCGGCCGCAGGCCGTAGATGATGCGGACTTTAGATTTGCTGCTGCTGTAGGGGTTGAAGACTGTGAGGGCATCCTTTGGGAGCCACTGCAACTCAAAATCATCATAGTCTGTCCACTCTGGAGGACCCAGCCAAGTGACTGATAATGAGGTGTTTGCAACATCAGTAAAGGATACAGAGTTAGGAGGGCTGGGTGCTGCATGGAGAGGGGAAATAAAGAGGGGGACAAAAGCAAACAGACAGAAGAGATTCTTAATAAGCTTTGAGACAAGACAACATAAAATATGCAATCCTGCTCTTCAGGCATCACAAAGTGGTTTATGCTATCCTGTGTATCCAGTCCCTGCTGCTGGTGGTGACTTTGACAGACATTGCATATTCTCAAGTCTTTCCAAGTGGAACAGGGCTAACAAAAATCACACTCCACAGGTCTGATACCACTCAGGATATCCTTTAACCTGCAGTGACTCCCACAACAAACCCTCCCTCAGAACAGATCTGTGGCACAGTTGTGAATTAACACAGGGTGGGGGTGGGAGGGGGGTGTGGTAGTTTCAGGCTGTGCCTGGAAATATTTTCCACAGATCTGGAACAGGAGGTGGTAGGGTGCAAATAAATCACCACTGGCTGTACAAAGGAAAGCAAGGATAAGTTCTAAACAACCCCACTGGACAGATAATAAACATAAGGCTGGTAAGGTAAGCTAACTTTCTCTCCTTTGGGCTTCCTTGCTCTAGCAGATCCTAGCTCTGGCTTCTGCTTGGTTTTGCTGACCTTGGCTGTGCTCTCTGTTGTGGCTGAGTACCTAACAAAACAACCCTTGGCTGTGCTCTCTGTTGTGGCTGAGTACCTAACAAAACAACCCTTGGCTGTGCTCTTTGCTGTGGCTGAGGAGCTAAAAACCCAACCCTCTGCTCATTCTCTTGTCCCTTGTGCACAGGATGGGTAGGGAGGGGGAGCAGGGAAGGGGAAGCTGTTGGTAGCTCCCCTGGTTTTGTCCAGGGGGGTTCTTGTGCTGTTGATCAATTGTAAATACCTGCAAATATTGTATATTTTGTATGTGTTCATTGCACCTCATTGTAGATTGTAGTTTTGCTTGTAAATACAGCTTCATTTGCTTCCATCTGAGCTGGCCTGGCAATTTTGTTTTGGGGGGGTGATTTGCACCCACCACAGACAGCCAAAGAGCAGATCCCACCTCTGCTTTTGCTAGCACTCCCAACCTGTGGAACCTTGGCTGTTTCAGCCCTTGGCCTCCTCCAAGCTCATCCTGTTGATGACAACTCTGATTTCTATAGGCTACATCAGGAACATTGCTAGTCTGGCAATTTACATTTCAACCCACCACAGGGGGCCTCAACAAAAAGCCCAAAGCCTTCGTGTCTGTTACCTGTTCTTCCTTCAGCATTGGCTGCGTTGGTCAGGTCACCACTGTGAGTCACCACAACCAGAGTGTACTTCCTGCCAGGAACCAGCCCCTGGAAATGCCACTCTCTCAGGTCTTTCCTGTTCCATGTTTCTTTCTGTGTCCCATTTGGGTTGTAGAGATTCAGCTCATAGAAGTCAACATCTCCTGCTGCCGCCCCCCAGGTGAACCACAGGCTGTCCGTCCGGTTGCGGTTGGATGCCTTCAGACCCACAACTGGGGCTGGGACTGAAAAAGAGGGGATAGGAAAAAACCCAGAATACAATTAACCAGGTTGGAAAAGACCTTCCAGATCATCCAGTCCAACCTACCACCCAACACCATCTCATCAACTAAACCATGGCACCAAGTGCCTCATCCAGGCTCTTCTGAAACCCCTCCAGTGATGGTGACTCCACCACCTCCCTGGGCAGCACATTCCAATGGCCAAGCTCTCTGTTTGGGAAGATTAGTAGGACTTTAGGTAGAACATCCTTCAGGGGGAGGAGAGGCAACAAGGTCAAGCAAACCTTACACTTATCCTGCAATCACATCCAACTAGTAGACTAAACAGTCACCACAGCTGGCCAAAAAGACAGGAAGCCTCAGGAAGTGCAACACCTCAATAGTTTCCTTTCTTATTTTGAGCCACAACTGCCCCAGAAGAGGCTGGGATGTTTGCAACAGGTAGCTCTGCAAATGTGCAACAGCTTTTTCCCAGTCAAGTGTCTGCAGACATCCAGCTTTGAGGTAGATGAAGAAAGTGCACTGCTGCCCAGAGGCAGCCTCACAGAGGGGTTACTCACATGATGCCTCTAGGAGGAAGGTTTTACAGAGGGGTTACTCAGATGATGCCTCTAGGAGGAAAGTTTTACAGAGGGGTTACTCAGAAGATGCCTCTAGGAGGAAAGTTTTACAGAGGGGTTACTCAGATGATGCTCTAGGAGGAAGGTTTTACAGAGGGGTTACTTAGATGATGCCTCTAGGAGGAAGGTTTTACAGAGGGGTTACTCAGATGATGCTCTAGGAGGAAGGTTTTACAGAGGGGTTACTCAGATGATGCCTCTAGGAGGAAGGTTTTACAGAGGGGTTACTCAGATGATGCTCTAGGAGGAAGGTTTTACAGAGGGGTTACTCAGATGATGCCTCTAGGAGGAAAGTTTTACAGAGGGGTTACTTAGATGATGCTCTAGGAGGAAGGTTTTACAGAGGGGTTACTTAGATGATGCTCTAGGAGGAAGGTTTTACAGAGGGGTTACTCAGATGATGCCTCTAGGAGGAAGGTTTTACAGAGGGGTTACTCAGATGATGCCTCTAGGAGGAAAGTTTTACAGAGGGGTTACTTAGATGATCCTCTAGGAGGAAGGTTTTACAGAGGGGTTACTCAGATGATGCCTCTAGGAGGAAGGTTTTACAGAGGGGTTACTTAGATGATGCTCTCGGAGGAAGGTTTTACAGAGGGGTTACTCAGATGATGCTCTAGGAGGATGGTTTTACAGAGGGGTTACTTAGATGATGCTCTAGGAGGATGGTTTTACAGAGGGGTTACTCAGATGATGCCTCTAGGAGGAAGGTTTTACAGAGGGGTTACTTAGATGATGCTCTAGGAGGAAGGTTTTACAGAGGGGTTACTTAGATGATGCTCTAGGAGGAAGGTTTTACAGAGGGGTTACTCAGATAATGCCTCTAGGAGGAAGGTTTTACAGAGGGGTTACTCAGATGATGCCTCTAGGAGGAAGGTTTTACAGAGGGGTTACTTAGATGATGCTCTAGGAGGAAGGTTTTACAGAGGGGTTACTCAGATGATGCTCTAGGAGGATGGTTTTACAGAGGGGTTACTCAGATAATGCCTCTAGGAGGAAGGTTTTACAGAGGGGTTACTTAGATGATGCCTCTAGGAGGAAGGTTTCACAGTGTCAGGGCTGCTAGAGCTGCTTAGGAAACTCTGCTTCCCATGTGTGCCTGAACACACCCAGAGCTGCAGGCAGAGCTCCCTGTGGGAAATCAGTTTTGTTTTGCTGGTAGATTGCCTACCCCACTACCCCTATGCACTCTGCCTTGCTGTCTTTGCTGCTCATGGCCTAACATTACTTCAAGGATGGCAGACAGCTGTTTTCCCCTAAGCCTGAAGCAGCATACACTGGGAAGTCCTTCACCTGACCTGAGCACCCAGAAATGATTTTAAAGGTCTTTGCTTCGTTTTTCCCCTTGCAACCACAGCATTTGGAGTTTACCTTCTAATGCTGTGCCAGTTGTAGGCTGATGCCTAAGAAAAGTCTCCACAGATTGAGTAGACAAGTGGCAGAATGTGAATAAATTACCACTGGATGTAGAAGGGAAAATAATGATAAGGTCTAAATAATCCCCTTGGTCTGATCATAGAATCAGTAAGGTTGGAAGAGGCCTCAGAGATCATCAAGTCCAAACTATCACCCAACACCTCAGGACTAACTAAACCATGTCTCCAAGTGCCACATCCAGTCCCCTCTTGAACACCTCCAGGGATGGTGACTCCACCACCTCCCTAGGCAGCACATTCCAATGGCTAACAACTCTCTCTGGGAAGAAATTTCTCCTCACCTCGAGTCTAAGTTAGTTGTATAAAGCAACTCTCTCCCTTTTCAGCTTTTTCACTCTAGCAGATCCCAGCTGGGGCTTCTGCTGGCTTGCTGACCTTGGCTGTGTTCTTCTTGTGGCTAAGTACTAATAAGCTTCTCTCTGCTCTTCTCTCTCTCTTTCCCCTTGTCTCGGGAGTGGAGAAGGGAGCAGGGAGGGGGAAGCTGTTGGTACCCCCCTGGTTTTGTCCAGAGGGGGTTCTTGTGTTTATAAATGGCACATACATGTAGCTATTGCAGATTTTGTACCTATCCATTGCATTCCATATTTCTGGATTGTAGTTCTGCTTCTAACTGTAGCTCCATTTGCTTCCCAGCTGAGCTGGTCTGCCAGTTTTGTTCTGGTGGTGGAAGCCCCATCCCTGGAGGTTTTTAAGGCCAGGCTGGATGTGGCTCTGGGCAACCTGCTGTAGTGTGAGGTGTCCCTGCCCATGGCAGGGGGCTGGAACTGGCTGATCCTTGAGGTCCCTTCCAGCCCTGACAATTCTGTGATTCCCCAAATCAGCTGGGGGTGATTTTTAACCCATCACAAATGCTTATCCCATCTAGGAGCCTACTGTGCTATTTCTGTTAGCTGCTCTAATCTAGCATGAGCATCAGCCTGGCTCACTGGGGCTCCCCCCAGACTGGAGACAGAGGGTTTTCTTACCTGTTCTTCCAAAGACAGAGGACTCATTGGTGAGGTCTCCGCTGTGGGTGACGATCACCATCCGATACATCCTGCCCTGCCGCAGGTTCTGGAAGGAGCACTGCTGCAGGTGCTGCTCTCCTGAAATCCTGTCATGGAGGGACTTGTCTGGGTTGTACAGGAAGATGTCATAGGAGTCCAGCTCCCCTTGAGAGGTGGTCCAGCTGAAGGACAGTCGGTCAGTGGTGTTCTCTGTGACCTTCAGGTTCGTGACAGCTGCTGGAACTGGAAAGGATGAACGCAAGAGTAAATATTGGGTTCAGACTGGACAGGAGGAAACCTTTCTTCAGGGCAAGAGTGGTCAGGGCTTGGAAGGGAAGTGGTGGAGTCCCCAAGCCTGGCTGTGCTTCAAGGTGGTTTGGCTGTGGTGCTTGGGGCTATGGTTTAGGGCTGAGCCTTGTAGAGTAGGGCTCTGGGTTGGCTTTGGTAATCCTGAGGCTCTTTTCCAACCTGAATGTTTCTATGTTTCCATCCAAGAGTCTAAGGCACCAAGCTGAACGTTTCAATGAAGTAGCTAAGTAATGTTAACAGCAACTTCTACAGGCAAGGGGAAAGCATTTCTGGAGGTGCCACTGAGTCTCTGCTGTACAAGGTTTGCATTTCCCAGCAGCCCTCAGTCTCCAGCCTGTGCTCAGACAGAACTGCCCAGTACTTTCTGCAAGAAGCTTTAACTGAGTAAAGACTGCAAGACTTGGCTCTGAGCTTAGAGTTTTCACATCCTGTACTAAGACTGTGAATTGAAAACCTGATGGCAAGAAAACCTTCAGGTAGCTTCATAACCTGGCTGGAGGGAATTCATATTCTTACTATGAACCACGTGCTAACAAATTTCACATTCACACCCCAAGCACAGGCCAGGAAAAATGAGACACTTGAATGGGCCCAGGAAAGGGCAACGAGGCTGGGGAGGGGTCTGGAGGGGTCTCTGCCTCCAGGGAGTTCACAGCTGAAGGTCAAGAATAAAAAATACAACCCCCAGGGGTTTTGTGCAGATGATCAGGATGCTACAAAACTGGAGAAGCCTGGAGAAGAGGAGGCCATTGAGACACTTGAATGTGTCCAGAGAAGGGCAACAGGGCTGGGGAGGGGTCTGGAGCACAGCCCTGGGAGGAGAGGCTGAGGGAGCTGGGGTTGCTTAGCCTGGAGAAGAGGAGGCTCAGGGGAGACCTTCTTGCTCTCTCCAACTCCCTGAAGGGAGGTTGGAGCCAGGTGGGGGTTGGTCTCTTCTCCCAGGCAAGCAGCAGCAGAACAAGAGGACACAGTCTCAAGCTGTGCTGAGGAAACTTTAGGCTGGAGGTGAGGAGAAAGTTCATCCCAGAAGGAGTAACTGGCCATTGGAATGTGCTGCCCAGGGAGGTGGTGGAGTCCCCATCCCTGGAGGTGATCAAACAAGGCTTGGATGTGGCACTTGGAGCCATGGTTTAGTTGTCAGGAGGTGTTAGGTAATAGGTAGTAAGTTGGACTTTATCTCTGAGGTCTTTTCCAAGCTGGCTGATCCTGTGATTCCATGAAAACTATCTGGAGTCCACTACTAGAACCCTTGCAGAACTGAGATGCAGAGAGTTGGTGTGGGTGCTGACCCCTGCCTGAGGGAGCTCTCAGTACAGCAGGGTGCTCTAATTACCTGTCCGGCCCGCAGTCTCTGCCCGCCTGCTGAAGAGCCCTCCGCTGACTGTCAGCACTTGGATTTTATACTTCTTGCCAGGGAGCAGATCTTCAAATTTGTGCTGTTTGGCAGTAGCTGGCTCTGATTTGTTGCTCAGGAGGACTCCTTCCTCATTTAAGAGCAGAATGTCGTATCTTTCAGCCACACCAGGAGCTTTCTGCCAGGTTACTAACAAGGAGTGACTGCTGTAAGCATGATGGGCCAGCAAGTCCTGCACAGAGGCTGGAACTGGGGACAACAATTAAAGGCAAGGCATTAGTACATGAAGTATGGAGCATTCAACCAAAACTCTGAGCAGAGCAATTAATAGAGACTGTCTTTACAGAGTTGCATGTTCACTTGGGGTAAATGGAAGGTGTCCAGAGAAGGGCCATGAGGATGAGCAGAGGGCTGGAGCTGCTCTGCTGTGAGGACAGACTGAGGGAGTTGGGGTTGTGCAGTCTGGAGAAGAGAAGGCTCCCACAAGACCTTCTTGTGGCCTTCCAGTATCTGAAGGGGGCTACAGGAAAGCTGGGGAGGGACTTTTGAGGCTGTCAGGGAGGGATAGGACTGGGGGCAATGGAGCAAAACTAGAGGTGGGTAGATTGAGATTGGATATTAGGAAGAAGTTGTTCCCCATGAGGGTGGTGAGAGCCTGGCACAGGTTGCCCAGGGAGGTGGTGGAGTCACCATCACTGGAGGTGTTTCAAAAGAGCCTGGCTGAGGCACTTGGTGCCATGGTTTAGCTGATGAGATGATGTTGGGTGATAGGTTGGACTGGATGAGCTCTGAGGTCTTTTCCAGCCTGGTTAATTCTGTATTCTGTCTCTTCCCACCAGCTACATCCTGTCAATGTTTGTAAGGACTGAGGACTCTTGCTCTCTGAGACCAAACCTCTTCTTGAGTCTGGGTGTCTCCACACCCAATGGCACACAGCACTCATAAACATCATCAAATAAGGGGCCAGCCTCTGGGCAGACATAAAGCAACTTGCTACTTGTCTCCAAAGCAACTTACCTGTCCTCCCCAGAGCTTCTAAGCTGTTGTGCAAGCTGCCACTGTTGGACTGCACCACGGCCCGGTACTGCTCCCCAGCCTCCAGCTTGTGAAACGTGTGCTCAGAGACGTGCTTGGAGACACTCTGGGAATCCAGCTGATGGCTTTGCTGAAACAGGCTCACTGTGTAGGAATCAACATCTCCACTCCCAGGAGTCCAGCTCACTCTCAGGCTGTTTGTCATGCCATTAGGAGACACATGAATGTTTCTGACCGCACTTGGGACTGGAACGGAAAGAAGGGAACACAAAGGCAGCTGCTCACAGGTCCTGTGTTTGGTTCAGGCTTTTAAGCTCCTGCTTCTTTATGGACACAGAAAATGATTCAAAGCACAAAGCATTGGCCTGGTTTGAGGCCAGGCAGATCCTCTCTTGCCCCTGAGAGGGGCAAAAGAATGACACTTATCACACAGAGGGATTGCAGAAGTGATGGAAAGATTAAATGGAAAAGCAGATGTTTTATAGAAGCTACAAAGCACAGTGACAGAATCCCATAGCATAGAGAGTCCCTCACAGCACACCCAAAAGCCTCCCAGCACTTCCCTTCTGCCCACCCCAAACTCCCCAGGGCTCTTTCTTCCCCCCCACTGCTAGGCTAGTCTCAGGCTGGCCAGGTCTGAGACTGCCCCAACCCCTTCTCTTGGAGAGAGCAAGAAGGTCTCCCCTGAGCCTCCTCTTCTGCAGGCTAAGCAACCCCAGCTCCCTCAGCCTCTCCTCACAGGGCTGTGCTCCAGACCCCTCCCCAGCCTCGTTGCCCTTCTCTGGACACCTTTGAGTCTCTCAATGTCCTTCTTGAACTGAGGAGCCCAGAACTGGACACAGGACTCAAGGTGTGTCCTGATCAGTGCTGAGCACAGGGCACAATGACTTCCCTGCTCCTGCTGGCCACCCTGTTCCTGATGCAGGCCAGGATGCCACTGGCCTTCTTGGCCCCCTGGGCACACTGTTCAAGCAGTGTGGCTCATGTTCAAGCAGTACCCCCAGGTGCCCAGCTCACCCTTACCTGTCAGGCCCTCTATGAAGGTAGCACGCTGTGCATCCCCGCTGATGGTCAGGACGACGATTTTGTACAGACGGCCGGGAGTCAGAGCTGTGAACCAGCACTCCTCAACGGTGTTCCCCAGGAAAATGGGAGGGAGGATCTTCATATCATTGAAGAGGAGCTGAATCTCATATTTATCAACATCCCCCTCAGCCTTTGACCAAGTGACCTGCAAGTCTTCCGTGCTCCTGTTACTGAGAGTCAGCTCCTTCACTGATTCCGGCACTGGAAGGGTGAGAAGAAAGATAGGAAACTTCTCAGTGCCAGGAGCAAGCAGCTCTGAAATCATGCTCCTGAGCTGAAAGGTTTGCTTCAGTTCCCTAGGAAAAGCAGTAGATTGCACTTATTTGCAGGGGTTGCTGTATGAGGAGAAAGTTCCTCCCAGCAAGTGAGATTGGCCATTGGGATGTGCTGCCCGGGGAGGTGGTGGAGTCACCATCCCTGGAGGTGTTCAGGAGGGGCTTGGATGTGGCACTTGGAGCCATGGTTTAGTTAGTCAGGAGGTGTTGGGTGACAGGTTGGACTTGGTGACCTCTGAGGTCTTCTCCAACCATGTTGATTCTATGGTTCTATGAGGATTTCACTGTGTCTACCACAGGTTTCAGAACAGGTAGTCCAGAAGCTACCAGCCCCAAAATCAGGAACAAACAATAACAGAGCCTGCAGGGAGTCTGCACAGCCAACAAACCCTGAGTGGGATCTGCACACACAACAAATGTGGTGCAAAGAGGCCTGAGCTAGTGCAGACCTGAAGGCAATCTGCTTCTGTGATGCAGCACCACGCTGCACAGCTCCCACCTCCTGCCAGATGCACCTCAGTTCTTTTTACCCAGTGGCACACCTGTGCTGACAGACTTGGTTTCTTAGCATGGCTGATGAGCTTACATAGAGTGCTAGCTGGAGACAGGCAGATTGCCCCCACATTCCTGCTGGCTCACCACCACTCACCTTACCACTCTTACCCCATGCTCTCCAACCCCAGTTCTTGGGGTAGTTTGAGCAGAGTGAGCCCTAGTCTGTATTCTTCCTCCTACCTTTCCACTGCCTTGCACATTCTGGCACAGATCAAGCAGAAATCCTAAGCTTATGTGGAAATGTGCACAGCTGCTTTTCAGTTCTGCATGTGTCAAGGTTTGCCTTCAAACTCATAGCACAGCTCTCTTATTTCACTTTCTGTATGCACAAAGGCCTGCAGGGACAGGACCAGGGGCAATGGCTTCAAACTAGAGCAGAGCACATTTAGATTGGATGTGAGGAACAAGTTCTTTACTCTGAGGGTGGTGGCACACAGGAACAGGTTGCCCAGGGAGGTGGTTGAGGCTCCATCCCTGGAGATATTCAAGGTGAGGCTGGACAGTGCCCTGGGCAACCTGCTCTAGTTGGGGCTGTCCCTGCTGGGTGCAGAGGGGATTGGACTGGAGGAGCTTTGGAGGTCCCTTCCAGCCCAGCCCATTCCATGATTCTATGTCTGTAACTCAAACATTGGTGATAAACTGAACACTGCTTCTCATCTTTGGAATGCCACACATTCAAAGAGCCACAACCAACATTCTGTGCTACAACCACATGAGATATTTGAGCCCAGCTCTGGTAAAGGGTCATGGAAAAACCACTTGGAGTGACCCAGGATGTTCCCAGGGTGTGTACTTACTCGTTCTGCCGTAGACCCTCTCACTGGTTTCGTACTTGCCGCTCCTGGTGCTGACCATGACACTGTACTGCCTCCCTGGCACCAGGTTGGTGAAGACACACTCATTTTCATCCTTGGGGACACTTTTTGTCTGGATGAAATCGTGGTTGTTCTTGATGACCACTTCATAATTATCAAAATATCCAGAGGCATGTAACCAGGACACCTTCAAGTAGTCACTCCTGGCTGAGTTGCTGACAGTGAGCCCCTGCACGCTTGAAGGGACTGCAAGAAGAGACACAATCAAAGATAGCAAACTCCTGGCCCAGCTGGCAGCCCCTGGCTTGGGCAGCAGCACTCTGAGCTGGGTTAGGAACTGGCTGGAGGGCTGTGCCCAGAGAGTGGTGGTGAATGGTGCCACGGCCAGCTGGCAGCCAGGCACCAGGGGTGTCCCCCAGGGATCAGTGCTGGGCCCCATGCACTTTAACATCTTTATTGATGATCTGGATGAGGGGATGGAGTATCTCATCAGTAAATTTACAGAAGACACTAAGCTGGGGTAGGAGTTGATCTGTGAGAGGGTAGGAGAGCTCTGCAGAGGGACCTTGCCAGGCTGGGCAGATAGGCAGAGTCCAACTTGATGGCATTGAACAAGTCCAAGTGCCAGGTTCTACACTTTGGATGATCCTTGAGGTCCCCTCTAACCCTAACAACTCAGTGATTCTACAAGCTGTGTAACCCTATCATCCATGACCATGCAATGGTTATGATCATCGATTCTGTGATTCTGTTTGTGCAGTCAGCCTATCCTATCCCAGTCCCTCAGTGCTTGAGTATCTCTTCAGGGAGTGCTCTACAGGACACACCTGAAGAGCCAAGCAGAAGGGTTCAAGGCAAGAAAATGCATTTGAGCCAAAACTGATCCATGACTTCCCATTCCCAAGGACTGACACAGGACTTTTGGTCCTGCTGCAAGAATTTTGTACAACATAAAGTAAGAGCAGAGGCAAGAGGATCAAACAGGCTCTGTAAAGCTGCCATTTTATGGCTGGACCCTTCAACTCCTCCTCACCCAGCCCAGTTTGGTCAGACATTGATAGACTGACCACTGATAATGGATGTGCAAAGTGGGTTTGGTGACTGGCCTTGCTCAGGGGCTCCATGTATTTACCTGTTCGTTCCTGGCTGAAGGAATAGTTCTCATACTTCCCACTCTTTGTGGTTATCATCACACTGTAAAGCATTCCAGGAGTCAGGCTGCTGAAGGAGCACTCACTGAAGGATTTGGAAACAGTGAGGGTCTGGACAACCTGGTCAGCATGAGAGAGGGTCACCAGGTAACTGTCCACATCTCCAGGAGCTGGCAGCCAGGAAACGCTGAGGTAGTCACTGCGGCCTGAGTTGTTCACTGTCACTCCGCTCACGCTGGAAGGCACTGTGCAGCAGAGAGCAAACACACCAGAGCTCCACCTTAGCCAACTTCTGCTGTCATGAGCATGCCACCCAGCAAAACAGGCAGTGAAGGACTCTGCACTGGCTCCTGCTCAGCAGCACTCACCTGCAAGGGAGCTGTGCTTGGGGGAATGAGGCCAACGATCCTGAACTCCCAGAGGATGAATTAGACACAGTACAGAATCAGCCAGGTTGGGAAGGACCTCAGAGATCATCCAGTCCAACCTAGCACCCAACACCATCTCATCAACTAAACCATGGCACCAAGTGCCTCAGCCAGGCTCTTTTTAAACACCTCCAGGGATGGGGACTCCACCACCTCCCTGGGCAGCACATCCCAATGGCCAATCTCTCTTGCTGGGAAGAATTTCTTCCTCACAACCAGCCTAACCCTCCCCTGGCGCAGCCTGAGACTGTGTCCTCTTGTTCTGGTGCTGCTTGCCTGGGAGAAGAGACCAACCCCCACCTGGCTACAACCTCCCTTCAGGGAGTTGTAGAGAGCAAGAAGGTCTCCCCTGAGCCTCCTCTTCTACAGGCTAAGCAACCCCAGCTCCCTCAGCCTCTCCTCACAGGGCTGTGCCCCAGACCCCTCCCCAGCCCTGCTGCCCTTCTCTGAACACCTTCCAGCATCTCAACACCTTTCTTATACTGAGGGGCCCAGAACTGGACACAGGACTCAAGGTGTGGCCTGACCAGTGCTGTCCTCTCCAACTGCTGTTCATCAGCCACTGCTGAGGCTTGTAAGAACTTAAGAACCTATTTACAGAATACAGAATTAACCAGGTTGGAAAAGACCTTTGAGATCATCCAGTCCAACCTTATCACCCAACACACAGCACTGAGTGCCTCATCCAGGCTCCTTTCAAACACCTCCAGCACTTCATTCCCCACGAGCTCTCTGACGCCTAGTGGCCAAAACATGAAGGCAAGTTTGCCCAGCCAGGAAGGTGAGCCTGAAGGCTCCACGGTGTCACAACCACCATCACTCAGACACAGAAGCATCAGAGTTATCACAGGGGCAAAGATTCATCACAATGAACGGCCACACTTGCACTGATGTACTGAACTGATTTACCTCAGGAGAGGAGCTGATCCAGCAGCTGATCCAGGGAGGTTCTCTCCCCCCTCTATTCTGTCCTACTCAGGCCCCACCTGCAATATTGCATCCAGCTCTGGGCTCCCTAGTTCCAGAGGGACAGGGATCTGCTGGAGAGAGTCTAAGGGAGGGCTGCAAGGATGCTGAAGGGACTGCAGCACTGCCTGGGGAGGAGAGGCTGAGAGCCCTGAGGCTGTTGAGTCTGGAGAGGAGAAGGCTGAGAGGGATCTGATCAATGTCTATCAATAGCTGAGGGCTGGGGGTCAGGGAGGAAGGGACAGGGACAGCCTCTGCTCAGTTGCACCCTGGGATAGGACAAGAGGCAGTGGATAGAAACTCCAGCACAGGAGGTTCCACCTCAACATGAGGAAGAACTTCTTGACTGTGAGGGTCCCAGAGCCCTGGAGCAGGCTGCCCAGAGAGGTTGTGGAGTCTCCTTCCCTAGGTCCTTTCAAAACCCATCTGGATCTGGCAAGGGGGTTGGACTCGAAGCTCTCCAGAGGTCCTTTCCAACCCCTAACATCCTGTGATCAAGTGATCCTGCTTTACCAAGTGTCCAGCCTTCATCTTTGAGGAAGCTTTAAGAAGTTTCCAGCCATTATTGCCAACTTCTCTGAAATGTCTCCAATCCTGCCATCATTTCCCTGAACACCACACAAACAAAATCTTCTTCACTGTGAGGGTCCCAGAGCCCTGGAAGAGGCTGCCCAGAGAGGTTGTGGAGTCTCCTTGTCTGGAGCCTTCCCAGCCCTGTCTGGATGTGTTCCTGTGTGACCTGTGCTGGATTCTATGCTCCTGCTCAGACAGGGGGCTTGGACTGGAAGATCTCCAGGGGTCCCTTCCAGCCCCTGACCTCCTGTGAGCTGTGACTTTACAAAACAAATGATGTTCTTCAAGCCTTTTAGGGTTATTCCTCCCCAGTTGCTCAGTGGTTTCTTTTGGGGTGTTTGTGTGTGCTGTTGGTTGGGTTTCCACCTGCAAACAGCCATTTCAAGGGAAACATTGGAGCCAACCTCCCAACCCTTGCCAAATGCACCTCAAGGTAGGAACTGCACCCTGGTGTCCTGTTTTTCTCTCTCTCTAAAGATCCCAAGGCCTGGTATTGCATTTCATTACACTTAACAGAATTTGATCCAATAGCAAATCCTACTCTCTGCAGTATAGAAGGGCCTCTCAAGGAGTAATTGACACTGCTGGGCATTCTGTAATGCTGGACTGAGGGGGGAAAAAAGCATGAGTCATGAGAGAAGGAGACACAAATGCAACCCAGCACCTTTAGCACCTAATCTGCAAGCCTAAGTAAGAGGCAATTAGCCTCTGCTGCCCTCTAGTCGATGGAACAATAAAGTCCCTTCCAAGAAATGATTCATCCACTTCAGCTGTGTGACACTCTCAGGGCACTCTTTTGTCTCCACCACAGAGTGATCCTGCTGTGGGCAGAGCACTTAGCTCCCTAAAGCTCTGCTAACAGCAGTCTGGCCCCACAGCACGTCTGAGATCACAAACAGGCTGAAGCTCCTGCACTTCTGAACTCTCAGTGCAGTGACCTCATGACACGACCATACTTCAACAAATGCAGCTTTTGGGAGGTGACAAAAGTCATGCTGGAGGAAGACATTTGCTGGAGATATGCACAGTGGCACTGAGGCACCCTCAGGAAGCTCACCAATGACACCAAGCTGTGTGGTGCAGCTGACAGCTGGAGGGAAGGATCCATCCAGAGGGACCTGGACAGGCTGCAGAGCTGAGCTCATGAGAGCCTCACAAGGTTCAACAAGACCAAGGGCAAGGTCCTGCAGCTGGGGCAGGGCAATCCCAGGCACTGATACAGGCTGGGCAGGGACTGGCTGGAGAGCAGCCCTCAAGAAAAGGCCTTGGGGGTGCTGGGGGAGAAGCTCAACAGGAGCCAGCAGTGAGCACTTGCAGCCCAGAGAGCCAAGCAGAGCCTGGGCTGCAGCAAGAGAAGTGTGGCCAGCAGGGCCAGGGAGGGGATTCTCCCCTTCTGATCCACTCTGCTGAGACCACAGCTGGAGCTCTGGGTCCAGTTCTGGAGCCCCTATTACAGGAAGGATCTGGAGGTGCTGGAAGGTGTCCAGAGAAGGGCCATGAGGAGGAGCAGAGGGCTGGAGCTGCTCTGCTGTGAGGACAGACTGAGGGAGTTGGGGCTGTACAGTCTGGAGAGGAGAAGGCTCTGAGGAGACCTCATTGTGGCCTTCCAGTATCTGCAGGGGGCTCCAAGGAAGCTGGGGAGGGACTTTTGAGGCTCTCAGGGAGGGATAGGACTGGAGGGGATGGAGCAAAACTAGAAATGGGGAGATTGAGATTGGATGTGAGGAAGAAGTTGTTCCCCATGAGGGTGGTGAGAGCCTGGCACAGGTTGCCCAGGGAGGTGGTGGAAGCCTCCTGCCTGGAGGTGTTTGCAGCCAGGCTGGATGTGGCTGTGAGCAGCCTGCTGTGGTGTGAGGTGTCCCTGCCCATGGCAGGGGGTTGGAACTGCCTGAGCCTTGAGGTCCCTTCCAACCCTGACCATTCTGTGGCTTTCCTTCCTTACCTGTCCTCCCCTCTGCGATGGTTTGCCTGGAGGCTATCCCCCCGCTGACAGTGGTGACAACAACTGAGTAGAGTCCTCCAGGCTTCAGGGGATAGAAGTGGTATCTGTTGGTTTCACTGGGCACAGTCTCATTCTTGATGACCACATTCTCATGGATCAGTAGCACTTGGTAGGAGTCTACATCTCCCAGAGCTCTTGTCCAGTTGGTGAACAAGCTGTTGGTGGATCCCTGGCTGTCCAGGGTCAGCCCAGTCACTTGGGCTGGCACTGCAGAGAGAATTGGCATCAGGTTACTGAGGAGGAAACAACAGGAACCCAAACAAAACCCCCCAAAGAACCCAAGTTTAGTCACACAGAGGACGTGCATCAAAAGAACATTCCAATTTGCAGCCAGACTCAACAGGACTAAAAATAATCACACTTGTGGGCTGCTTCCTGTCTGGTGGGATGTGGTCTATGGGAAAATACCTAAGGCACAGAAAGGTCCTTCAGGTTTTAGCAGAGCCTTTCCCAGTCAGACCAGAATGATTCAAGCTCAGGGCACTGGAAGAGATGGCATTTTTATACACACCATGATAGGAAAGCCTTCAGCTCTTGGGGCACTGTGGCTGGAAAGCTGCTGGCAGAAAGGGACCTGGGGGTGCTCAAGGACAAGCAGCTGAACAGGAGCCAGCAGTGTGCCCAGGGGGCCAAGAAAGCCAAAGGCCTCCTGGCTGGGGTCAGCAATGCTGTGTCCAGCAGCAGCAGGGAGGGGATTGTCCCCTGGCACTCAGCTCTGGGCAGGCCACACCTCCAGTGCTGGGTCCAGGTTTGGGCACCTCAGGACAAGAGAGATGTGGAGGTGCTGGAGCCAGGGCAGAGCAGGGCAAGGAAGCTGGGAAGGGCCTGGAGAAGAAATCTGATGGAGAGCAACTGAAGGAGCTGGGGATGGTTAGTGGGAAAGAGAGGAGGCTGAGGGGAGACCTCCTGGCTCTCTACAGCTCCCTGCAAGGAGGTTGTGGAGAGGTTGGTGCTGGTCTCTGCTCCCAGGTCATTAGTGACAGAAGAAGAGGGAATGGCCTCAAGCTGCCCCTGGGGAGGTTCAGACTGGACATGAGGAAAGCTTTTTTTCAGGCAAGAGTGGTGAGGGCTTGGAATGTGCTGGGCAGGGAGGTGGTGGAGTCCCCAAGCCTGGCTGTGTTTGCAGGGGGTTTGGCTGTGGTGCTTGGGGCTGTGGTTTAGGGGTGAGCCTTGCAGAGCAGGGCTCTGGGTTGGCCTTGGTGATCCTGAGGCTCTTTTCCAAGCTGAATGTCTCTGTGATTCTATGAATTCCTAACCACTTGGGGGTTTGATGGTTACTTCAAGTCCAGCCTGTGTCTTTCATTCTACCTTTCCTCTCCTATTTTCCTTCTCTCATTCCCACTAACTGGTAACCTAGCTTCACAAGCACCTCAGCCACAGCCATCTATAGCTCAGGGGAGTGCCAGACCCTCCCAGCCCCTAACATCCTGGGATCCTGTCATATTTTTCAAGCCTAGTAAGCTGTCCTACTGCAAAGAAGAGTCAGAGGTTTGGAATGATTATTAAGGAGCTCTGACCAAACTCCCTGATCCTCATTCTTTATCACTTTGACTGCAATGCTGACACAGTGTCTCTGCCTGCTGTGTTTTCAAGGAGGCATTAATTCATACTAATGAAGGGGGACACTGCAACCTTTATTCCTGAACAGGCCTCCTAAAAAGGGTCATAAGGCAGAAGGAAGTGAAATTCCAGCTATCTAATCACACAGCAGAGAAATAAAAGTGTAAGGCAAACCTCTCAGGCCCCAAAAGGAGTTAAAGCATTTAAATAAGGGCTGCTATGAAGCTATGGGCATGATTAGATCCATTAACTAGCTGCTTGTTTCTCTCTGTGCTGTGCCAGACCCAGAGCTACATACTAAGACTTTGTTTGTCCTGGATAATGTAACACACATGGTCTAAAATCTGCACAAGTGCAGTTCCTGGGTTAGGAACTGGCTGGAGGCTGAGCCCAGAGAGTGGTGGTGAATGGTGCCACATCCAGCTGGCAGCCAGGCACCAGTGGTGTGCCCCAGGGAGCAGTGCTGGGCCCCAGCCTGTCCAGTATCTTTATTGATGATCTGGATGAGGGCACTGAGTCCATCATCAGTAAATTTGCTGATGACACCAAGCTGGGGGCAGGAGTTGATCTGTTAGAGGGTAGGAAAGCTCTGCAGAGGGACCTCGACAGGCTGGGCAGATGGGCAGAGGACAAGGGCAGGAGATTGAACACATCCAAGTGCCAGGTTCTGCACATTGGCCACAGCAACCCCATGCAGTGCTACAGGCTGGGGGCAGAGTGGCTGGAGAGCAGCCAGGCACAGAGGGAGCTGGGGGTACTGGTTGGCAGCAGGTGAACATGAGCCAGCAGTGTGCCCAGGTGGCCAAGAAGGCCAATGGCATCCTGGCCTGCATCAGGAACAGTGTGGCCAGCAGCAGCAGGGAAGTCATTCTGCCCTGTGCTCAGCACTGGTTAGGCCACACCTTGAGTCCTGTGTCCAGTTCTGGGCTCCTCAGTTTAAGAAGGACATTGAGATGCTGGAAGGTGTCCAGAGAAGGGCAACAAAGCTGGGGAGGGGTCTGGAGCACAGCCCTGGAAGGAGAGGCTGAGGGAGCTGGGGTTGCTTAGCCTGCAGAAGAGGAGGCTCAGGGGAGACCTTCTTGCTCTCTCCAACTCCCTGAAGGGAGGTTGTAGCCAGGAGGGGGTTGGTCTCTTCTCCCAGGCACCCAGCACCAGAACAAGAGGACACAGTCTCAAGCTGTGCCAGGGGAGGTTTAGGTTGGAGGTGAGCAGAAAGTTCTTCCCAGAAAGAGGAATTGGCCACTGGAATGTGCTGCCCAGGGAGGTGGTGGAGTCCCCATCCCAGGAGGTGTTCAAAAAAGGCTTGGATGTGGCACTTGGAGCCATGGCTTAGTTGTCAGGAGGTGTTGGGTGACAGGTTGGATTTGATGATCTCTGAGGTCTTTTCCAACCTGGCTGATTCTATGATTTAGCCCAAACCCTTACACAAATACTGCCAGACAACCAACCATCAGCAATGAGGATTTCACAGATGTAACTTTTCTATTGAAGGAAAAAAACCCAACCCCACCTAAATGCCAGATTTCTGAGATTCAGATATTCAGTTTACTTCAAAGCAAAGACTGCAATAGTTTGCCAGGATGATGATGGTGATGATGATACCTGTTCTTCCTTCCACTGATGTCCAGTTGCTTAAAATCCCACTGATGGTAGTGATGGTGGCTGTGTATTTTCTTCCAGGCACCAGGTCAGTGAAGGTGAACTCCTTAGCTTCTTTTGCAAGCCCCTTTTTGATGACAGTAAGGTCCCTGTCTCCCAGTGAAACCACATAGCTGTCCCATTCTGCAACGGGGGTCAGCCACATGATGCTGAGTGAAGTTTCATTGGCATGCTTGACACGGAGCTGCAGCACAGCCTCTGGAGCTGGGAAAGTACACAAACATCACAACCAGAACAGGGCTGTGCACTGAACACACATGCCACACCTCACAGGCTCTCAGGGGTTGGAAGGGACCCCTGGAGAGCTTCCAGTCCAACCCCCTGCCAGGGCAGCACCATAGAATCCAGCACAGGTCACCCAGGAACACATCCAGACAGGGCTGCAAAGGCTCCAGAGAAGGAGACTCCACAACCTCTCTGGGCAGCCTGCTCCAGGGCTCTGGGACCCTCACAGTGGAGAAGTTCCTCCTCATGTTGAGGTGGAACCTCCTGTGCTGCAGTTTCTATCTATTGCCCCTTGTCCTATCCCAGGGCACAAGTGAGCAGAGCCTGTCCCTGTCCCTTCCTTCCTGACCCCCAGCCCTCAGCTATTGATAGACATTGATCAGATCCCTCTCAGTCTTCTCCTCTCCAGACTCAGCAGCCCCAGGGCTCTCAGCCTCTCCTCCCCAGGCAGTGCTGCAGTCCCTTCAGCACCCTTGGAGCCCTCCCTTGGACTCTCTCCAGCAGATCTCTGTCCCTCTTCAACTGGGGAGCCCAAAGCTGCTGTGAGGAACCTCTCCTTGAAGTCAGGAATGTAACAGCAACAGAACACTTGGAACCAAGAGGAGATTCTTCACCTTCCTCCAGGAAATCAGCCTTACAAATCTAGTCTTTGTGCTGCTCTTCCAACAGCTGCAGGCTGCAGCAGCAGGCTCCAGCAATGCATTGTGGCTGCAATACTTCAGTTCAAACTTGTGTCAGGTTAGATATTTGAGTATGAATGGAAAGGAAGCCAGGGAGCCTCCTCTTGAACTTGGGGTGGCAGACTGGGATATGAAACAGCAGACAGGGATATGAAACAGCTGCACAAAGCAGGTGTGCACTAATTTAGTATCCCAGCCCTCTTTTTTCTCCTGTGCAATCTTGGCCTGTTGAGGCCTAATGGCAGGGTAAAAAGTGGGGGCAGTTCAGCCCTGGCCAGTCTGAAACCAGCCTAGCAATGGAGGGGAAGAAACAGCCCTGGGGTTTGGGGTGAAGCCCAGATGGGGAGAAGGGAAGTGTTGGGGTTTTGGTCTGGTATAAAAGGAACTTGTGTGCTAAGATTAGACTGGGGATTGCTTTGAACTTTATCTGCTTTGCCAAGCTCACCTCTAATGCTTTGTAGGTTATGTAGTGTAAGAACTGCTTTAACATTTACATTTTCTATTACTGACCAATCCATTTGTGCTGAGTGCTGTTCTTTTGCCCCTTTTGGAGCAAGAGAGCAATCTGCCCCACCCTAAATTAGGCACCCAGTGACAGGAGAGCTGCACCAGGGGAGGTTTGGGCTGGATGTGAGGAAGAAGTTCCTCCCAGCAAGAGAGATTGGCCATTGGGATGTGCTGCCCAGGGAGGTGGTGGAGTCACCATCACTGGAGGTGTTTAAAAACAGCCTGGATGAGGCACTCAGTGCCTTGGTTTAGTTGAATGGACGGTGTTGTGTGATGGGTTGGACTGGATGATCATCCCTAGAAGTGTTTAAAAAGAGACTGGATGAGGCTCTTGGTGCCATGGTTTAATTGATGAGATGGTGTTGGGTGATAGGTTGGACTGGATGATCTTGAAGATCTTTTCCCACCTGGTTAATTCTGTACTCTGTACCTCAGAGGCCTTTTCCCACCTGGTTAATTCTGTACTCTGTACCTCAGAGGCCTTTTCCCACCTGGTTAATTCTGTACTCTGTACCTCAGAGGCCTTTTCCCACCTGGTTAATTCTGTACTCTGTACCTCAGAGGCCTTTTCCCACCTGGTTAATGGTGTGATGCTGTGAGGACAGCAGCTGTGAGCACACTGACCTGTCCTCCCGGTGCAGCTAGCCTTGCTCTGCAAATCGCCACTCTCCACCACGACGTCCACATCGTACTGCCTGCCCGGGATGAGGCCCAGGTCGTGGATGAGGTGCTCGGTGGCGTCCTTGCGGAGGGTGGTGTTGAGCAGCAGCGCGGAGCGGTTCCAGAGGAGCAGGCGGTACCTCTCCCAGTCTCCGCTAGGGGGCAGCCAGCTCACCCGCAGAGCGCGCAGCCAGCCGCCGCCGCCCGCTTGCAGCTCCGAAACCTGCTGGGGAACTGAGACAGAGCCAGGGAATCATGAGGCTGAGCACACCTGGGGACGAACCACACGCTGGCCAAACCCGTCTCGCAGCACACCCATTGCAGAAGTACTTGGAGCAGGCAGAGCAATGTGAAGCATCTGCCTGGCATCCATCTACAGGTCATTTTTACTCTTTGCACTCCAGCTGCTCACTTTTTCACTGCAGGTTTCTGCCATCAGAAATGGGGAACTTCTCCTAGGGCAAGCCAAAAATCTCCCCCATGGCCTTCTTGGATGTGTTTCATAGGATGCCAGCATGTTGGGGGCTGCAAGGGACCTCTGGAGATCTTCCAGTCCAAACCCCATAGAATCATAGAATTGGAAGGGTTGGAAGGGATCTCAAGTGTCCTCCAGTTCCAACCCCCTGCCATGGGCAGGGACACCTCACACTACAGCAGGTTGCTCACAGCCACATCCAGCCTGGCTGCAAACACCTCCAGGGATGAGGCTTCCACCACCTCCCTGGGCAACCTGTGCCAGGCTCTCACCCTGCCACAGCAGGACCACAGATCTAGCACAGGTCACACAGGAACACATCCAGATGGGTCTTGAAAGTCTCCTAAGAAGGAGACTCTACCACCTCCCTGGGCAGCACATTCCAATGGCCAATTACTCTTGCTGGCAAGAACTTTCTCCTCACCACCAGCCTAAACCTCCCCTGGCGCAGCTTGAGACTGTGTCCTCTTGTTCTGGTGCTGGCTGCCTGGCAGAAGAGACCAACTCCCACCTGGCTACAACCTCCCTTCAGGTAGTTTTAGAGAGCAAGAAGGTCTCCCCTGAGCCTCCTCTTCTGCAGGCTAAGCAACCCCAGCTCCCTCAGCCTCTCCTCCCAGGGCTGTGCTCCAGACCCCTCCCCAGCCTTGCTGCCCTTCTCTGGACACCCTCCAGCACCTCAACATCTCTCTTGAACTGAGGGGCCCAGAACTGGACACAGGACTCAAAGATGTACAGAGATCTGTAGGAAATCTCACTTTGCCTGGAATCCAAAGAGTTTTGTGTCCCTCAAGAGATTTCTACAGGGCCAGTATGGGCAGAAGTCAGAGTGCTTGCCCTGGTGTCCCTGAAGGAGAAGCCTTACCTGTCCTGCCCTGCGCCATGCGCTCGGCAAACAGCTCACCGCTCACGGTGCGCGCAGCCACCTGGTAGAGGCGTCCTGCAGCCAGCTTCTCAAAGCGAGTCTCTGTCCCCGGTGGCTGCACAGTTTTGACTTCTTTAACTGATCCAAGATGAGACAGAGTGATATTGTAGAAACTGAGGTCTCCTGGAGGTCTTCTCCACTTAACTTTTAAAGTATCTAAGCTGCCGTCGTTAGTCACTGCCAAATCCAAGACCTCGGCTGGGGCTGAAAGAAGAAGAAGAAAAAGAGTAAAACACTTCCATCCCAGGATGATCCCAGGATGTTAGGGGTTGGAAGGGACCTCTGCAGAGCTTCCAGTCCAAACTCCCAGCCAGAGCAGGACCACAGAATCCAGCACAGGTCACACAGGAACACATCCAGACAGGGCTGGAAAGGCTCCAGGGAAGGAGACTCCACAACCTCTCTGGGCAGCCTGCTCCAGGCCTCTGGGACCCTCACAGTGAAGAAGTTCCTCCTCATGTTGAGGTGGAACCTCCTGTGCCGGAGTTGACATCCATTGCCCCTCGTCCTATCACAGGGTGCAACAGAGCAGAGGCTATTGCCTCCCTCTTGACACCCAGCCCTCAGATATTTATCGATCACATCCCCTCTCAGTCTTCTCCTCTCCAGACCAAACAGCCCCAGGGCTCTCAGCCTCTCTGCACCAACCTCTCCCTTCCAACCCTGACAATTCTATGACTCTATGAAAGAGCCATGAGATTGCAGCCAGGGCTCTGCAGCAACAATGCCCTTGCTGGGACAAGAGCTTTGAGAGCTACGTAGCAGAGGTACTCCAACCCCCTGCTCCATCAGGTCATGTCCTTCTGTACTGAGGGCTCCAGACCTGCACACAGTACTCCAGGGGAGGTCTCCCCAGAGCAGAGCACAGTGTCAGAATCACCTCTCTGCCTCTGCTGGCAGCGCTGCTTTGGATGCAGCCCAGGCTGTGATTTGCCTCCTGAGCTGCGAGCTCTCACTGCCTGCTCCTGTGGTGTTGTGATGAATTCTGAAACCATACCTGTCCTGACTGCTTGGAAACTGCTGCTCTCCAGACCTGCAGCCTGGGCTATGACAGAGAGGTTATACAGGTGGCCTGCTGTAAGTCCTGAGAAAGTGTAGGAGGTCAGAGGATCTTCTTGCTGGACCTCATGAACGGGGACGTGGCCGTCCAGTAACAGCAGCCTGTACCGATCCACGTGTCCCGAGCCAGGAGACCAGGAAGCTTGGATAGTGTCTGTCCTGACACTGACCTGGATGTTCTTCACAGGGGATGGCACTGTTGAAACAAAAGCCACAAGCTTAAAGCCTAATAGTGATCTCCATTTCCTGCAAATCTGAGCAAATCTGCTTTTAAAATACCATTAACAGAGAGTCACAGAATGGTCAGGGTTGGAAGGGACCTCAAGGCTCAGCCAGTTCCAACCCCCCTGCCATGGGCAGGGACACCTCACACTGCAGCAGGTTGCTCACAGCCACATTCAGCCTGGCTGCAAACACCTCCAGGCAGGAGGCTTCCACCACCTCCCTGGGCAACCTGTGCCAGGCTCTCACCACCCTCAAGGGGAACAACTTCTTCCTCACATCCAATCTCAATCTCCCCATTTCTAGTTTTGCTCTTTCCCCCCCAGTCCTGTCACCCCCTGACACTCTCAAAAGTCCCTCCCCAGCTTTCTTGGAGGATCCTTCAGATACTGGAAGGCCACAATGAGGTGTCCTTGGAGCCTTCTCTTCTCCAGACTGAACAGCCCCAACTCTCTCAGTCTGTCCTCACAGCAGAGCAGCTCCAGCCCTCTGCTCCTCCTCATGGCCCTTCTCTGGACACCTTCCAGCACCTCCAGATCCTTCCTGTAATAGAGGCTCCAGAACTGGCCACAGTGCTCCAGGAGGGGTCTCATAGAATCAAGAAGGTTGGAACAGACCTCAGAGACCATCAAGCCTCACCACACCCAAGCCCTGTATTTATTTCCAGCGCTTCGTCTTTAGCTAATTCCTACTTGTACTCAAGAGACACACACTGCTGTGTCTTGCCAGGTGGAATAATTCTGTGTATTTGTTAGCTTCAAAATGCAGAACTGCCAAACTACCCTCAGTGAGCTCACTCAGAGGATCTCCAACCAAAGAGCTCCTACCAGTAGATCCGCTGATGCGAAGCTCCGGGCTGCTCTTGTTCCCAGCCGCTGCCCTGAGGACAACGTTGTATTTGTTCCCAGGGGTGAGACCGGAGAAAGTATGTTCTGGTTTGGAAATTCTCCCTGCTATGGAGACTTCTGCTATCTTTTTGTTACTGTGATCAAACAACAGCAGGTCATACAGGTCCACCTTTCCTGAGGCAGGATCCCACTGGACCTGCAAGCTCGTGAGCGTAGTTTTGTCCTTATTGACTGCGAAACGGAGCGGTGGGGAAGGATCTGCAGCGAGAACACAAACACAGCAGGAAACAGAGGCTAGCACTGCTTGCACTGAGATGCTCTGGAGCTTCAGAAAGCTCAATAGAAAACTGTACAGATATCATCATCATGCTGGCAATGCTTTTCAAAAAGTCATAGAACCACAGAGTGGTCAGGGTTGGAAGGGACCTCAAGGAGCAGCCAGTCCCAACCCCCCTGCCATGGGCAGGGACACCTCACACTGCAGCAGGTTGCTCACAGCCACATCCAGCCTGGCTGCAAACACCTCCAGGGATGAGGCTTCCACCACCTCCCTGGGCAGCCTGTGCCAGGCTCTCACCACCCTCATGGGGAACAACTTCTTCCTAACATCCAATCTCAATCTACCCATTTCTAGTTTTGCTCCATCCCCCCCCAGTCCTATCCCTCCCTGACACCCTCAGAAGTCCCTCCCCAGCTTTCTTGCAGCCCCCTTCAGATACTGGAAGGCCACAATGAGGTCTCCTCAGAGCCTTCTCTTCTCCAGACTGCACAACCCCAACTCCCTCAGTCTGTCCTCACAGCAGAGCAGCTCCAGCCCTCTGCTCATCCTCATGGCCCTGCTCTGGACACCTTCCAGCACCTCCAGATCCTTCCTGGCACAGAGGCTCCAGAACTGGACCCAGAGCTCCAGCTGTGGTCTCAGCAGAGCAGTGCAGAGGGGCAGAATCCCCTCCCTGGCCCTGCTGGCCACACTTCTCTTGCTGCAGCCCAGGCTCTGCTTGGCTCTCTGGGCTGCAAGTGCTCACTGCTGGCTCCTGTTGAGCTTCTCCTCCCCCAGCACCCCCAAGGCCTTTTCTTCAGGGCTGCTCTCCAGCCAGTCCCTGCCCATTCTAGATTTCTGCTAGGGATTGCCCTGACCCAGATTCAGCACCCTGCACTTGTTCTTATTGAACCTCATGAGGCTGGAATGGGCTCAGCTCTCCTGCCCATCCATGTCCCATTCCCTCCTCCTGTCAGCTGCACCACACAGCTTGGTGTCATTGGTGAACTTGCTGAGGGCACTCAATGAAGTTCTCTTTGCATTTATCAACAGATTATCACTGAAACCATAGACCCTGCAGAACTCAGAGCTGTTCCTTGTGTGCATGTGTGCACACCACTCAGACACAGATGCAGCAAAACACTTCCAGTGTGCATGCAGATAACAAACTTGGAAATCTGCTGATGCTGTAACTGCAACAACTTGAGTAAGAAACAATAACCATGAGAACCCAGTGAATGGCACTCAGTGCCTGAGTGTGATGGAGCTGCATGGATGCAGCAGTGCCTGGTGGGTTCACCTCCCAGAGCTCACACTGGACACTGTCACTCCTGGGCAGCAGCACTTGCACGATTTTAGGGCTCAGTATCAACTTCAATCACTTCAAACAGGCTCCAGCAAGACCATGCTTCTGCCCTGCTGTGCTAACACACAGAATCAGCCAGGTTGGAAGAGATCTCCAAGATCATTGAGTCCAACCAATTACCCAACCTGAACTAATCAACCAGACCATGGCACTGAGTGCCTCATCCAGGCACTCCTCCATTCCTGGGATAGTGACTCCACCACCTCCCTGGGCAGCACATCCCAATGGCCAATCTCTCTTGCTGGCAAGAACTTTCTCCTCAGCTTGAGTCTAAACCTCCCCTGGCACAGCTTGAGACTTTGTCCTCTTGTTCTGGTGCTGCTTGCCTGGGAGAAGAGACCAACCCCCACCTGGCTACAGCCTCCCTTCAGGGAGTTGCAGAGAGCAAGAAGGTCTCCCCTGAGCCTCCTCTTCTGCAGGCTAAGCAACCCCAGCTCCCTCAGCCTCTCCTCCCAGGGCTGTGCTCCAGACCCCTCCTCAGCTTTGTTGCCCTTCTCTGGACACCTTCCAGCAGCTCAACATCTTTCCTAACCTGAGGAGCCCAGAACTGGACACAGGACTCAAGGTGTGGCCTAAGCAGTGCTGAGCACAGGGCACAATGACTTCCCTGCTCCTGCTGTCCACACTGTTCCTGATGCAGGCCAGGATGCCATTGGCCCTCTTGCCCCCCTGGGCACACTGCTGGCTCATGTTCAGCCTACTATCAACCAGAACCCCCAGGTCCCTCTCTGCCTGGCTGCTCTCAGCCACTCTGACCCCAGCCTGTAGCACTGCATGGGGTTGCTGCGGCCAATGTGTAGAACCTGGCACTTGGATGTGTTCAATCTCCTGCCCTTGGCCTCTGCCCATCTGCCCAGCCTGGTTTTTATACTGCTCCTATAGATTCTTTTTTTTTTAAAGACCAAAGAGTATTTTGGCCAAGCTTTTAGGAACTATATTTAACTGGGACTATTTCTCTGGAAACCTCTCAGAATTCATTACATGGTTTTTAAGGAGCTCTGAAGTGAAAATCACCTGTAAAACATGAGACATGCTTAACAGGATGGCATGGTCCACAACAAAAGCCTCCACTTGCATGTATTCTGCAGCTGCACTTCATCACTCACAAGGACTGCATTACATCTTGATGTGCTGAGGGATTGACATTTATGCCTCCCAATAAGGTTAAGCAATTGCATACAGAGAAGAGAAGAGAAGAGAAGAGAAGAGAAGAGAAGAGAAGAGAAGAGAAGAGAAGAGAAGAGAAGAGAAGAGAAGAGAAGAGAAGAGAAGAGAAGAGAAGAGAAGAGAAGAGAAGAGAAGAGAAGAGAAGAGAAGAGAGAAGAGAGAATTATCCAGGTTGGAAAAGACCTTTGAGATCATCCAGTCCAACCTATCACCCAACACCATCTCATCAACTAAACCATGGCACCAAGCACCCCATCCAGTCTCTTCCTAAACACCTCCAGGGATGGTGACTCCACCACCTCCCTGGGCAGCACATTCCAATGGCCAATCTCTCTTTCTTGGAAGAACTTCTTCCTAACATCCAGCCTAAACCTCCCCTGGCACAGCTTGAGACTGTGTCCTCTTGTTCTGGTGGGACACCTCCCACCAGCCCAAGTTACTCAAGGCCTCATCCAACCTGGCCTTGAACACCTCCAGGGATGGGACATCCACAGCCTCCCTGGGCAACCTGTTCCAGTGTCTCCCCACCCTCACTCTCAAGAGTTTCTTCCTCATCTCCCTTGTCCTTCATCCTGTCACTACAAGCCCTTGTAAGAAGGCCCTTCAAGCCCTCTTGTTCAGAGAGAACACTGAGGAAAGTGGGTTGCACCTCTCTGGGGAGCTGTCCAGGCTTTCTGAAAGCAGCAGATCCAGCCTCTGGAAGCCCCCATAGACCCCCAGCTACCTCACAGCAGAGCTGTTTGTGCCTGCTGATTATTCGGGGTGCAGAAGCAAAGCAGCCGGAGGGGAATGGAATGGAATGGAATGGAATGGAATGGAATGGAATGGAATGGAATGGAATGGAATGGAATGGAATGGAATGGAATGGAATGGAATGGACCAACCCAAGCAGCACATTCAAGCATTCAGAAGTTGGGGAGCAAAAGAATAAAGGTTTCCCCAATAACTTAACAAGAAGCTTTGGCTTCCACCTGAGTGTGCTCTGTGCTGCAGTTGCCTAGCATCAGACAGGGAAGATATGGTGCAAGCAGGCCAGGATCAGAGCCTCACATGCAGAAGAATAAGAGCATTCTCCCCACACAGTTCTTGCTGCCTGGGTTCCCTGAACCAGGCAGAGCAAAGAGTGTGAGACCACATCATTCAAATCTGCAGCATGAAGGCTGAGAGGACAAAGTTGAACCTCCCCCAGCTCTGTGAATGCAGTGCTAGGAGTACCACGGGGCTGGTAACCTTTAAGCTGTTCTCCCTTTGAAGCCTGGATGGTGCAGAGGGTTTAACTGCTCCTTCCAAAGCTCTGCTGAGCACACACTGCTGCCAGGTTTTGGTGGTATGCTCTGTCAATCAAATATATTGGGAATTTCAAAGGAATATCTCACTCCCTGGAGACATCCAACACTTGTCTGGGCATGGTCCTGAGCTTTAGGGCTTTAGGCAGCCCTGCCTGGGCTGGGGGCTTGGACCAGATCATCTCCAGAGGTCCCTTCCAACCTCAACCATTCTGTGAGAAACACTACAAGCCTTTGAACCCAGGCCTCTCCTTGAATTCAGACTCTTGCTTTGGACCACTGAGAGACCAGTGGTCTTCAGAAAAACAGAGGTGAAAATGAAGTTACTAAAGTCAGTGAACAAAAACAACTAGCTGCTTTTCTCCACCTCTTTCCCAAAGGCCAGAGGTTAATCACAGGCTCACAGGATGCTAAGGGTTGGAAGGGACCTCAGGAGATCATTGAGTCCAATGAGCAGGACCACAGAATCCAGTGCAGGTCACCCAGGCACACATCCAGATGGGTCTTGAAAGTCTCCAGAGAAGGAAACTCCACAACAATTACTAAAACAAACTATTAAAAGCCCATTAGCTTCTTTTCCTCACCTCTTTCCTAAAGGCCAGAGGTTAAAATTGATAACTAAAATCAATTAACACATAAAGCCAACTGGCTTCTTTTCTTCACCTCTTTCCTAGAGGCCAAACTAACTCTGCTGCAATCTGAAAACAGATTAACAAGCTGAATCTCAAGGACCAAGCACCTCAAGTTTCAGGCAAAAGCAGTTAAAACTTCACCCAGAGCAACTGAACCAGGAGGTTTTCATGAAAAGGGGCAGGAAACCCCAACAATGGGCTTGCCTACCAACCCCACCTAACTACCCTCTAAGCCACCAAAGGCTATTATGTTGGCATAAGTCAAGAGTGGGGGCACAATCCTGTTCCTTGAAGGCAATTGTTCTAATCACAAAGGTCAGACTTTGGCAGCCAGAAACAAACCCCAACACCACATATGGTCAGGCACACAGGGTCAGGTGAGAAAGTTGTAACTGGACTGGCATCAAGAGAACGGCCATGGTAACTGTCAGTAAGTCTAACTCTGACACAGACAGGATAAGGTAGGCTGCTCTTTAGGCAGCCACAGAGCCACAGTTAACCAGGTGAGAAATGACCTCTGAGATCATCCAGTCCAACCTCTCACCCAACAGCATCCAATCAACTAAGCCATGGCACCAAGTGCCTCAGCCAGGCTCTTCCTAAACACCTCCAGGGATGGTGACTCCACCACCTCCCTGGGCAGCACATTCCCATGGCCAATCTCTCTTGCTGGGAAGAATTTCTTCCTAACATCCAGCCTGAACCTCCCTTGGTGCAGCTTGAGACTGTGTCCTCTGCTCCTCTCACGGGCTAACTGGGAGGAGAGACCAACTTAGGAGAGAAGGCAAAAGTAACCAAGACTGTGATCTGCACTATTCAAGCTTGAACAGAGAAGGTTTCACCTCAGCATGAGGAGAAACTTCTTTACAGTGATGGTGACAGAGCCCTGGAGCAGGCTGCGGGGGGAGAAGGGGGGAGAAGGGGGGAGAAGGGGGGGGAGAAGGGGGGGAGAAGGGGGGAGCAGGGGGGAGAAGGGGGGCGAAGGGGGGTGACGGTGGGGGAAGGGGGGAGAGGGTGGGAGAAGGGGGGAGAAGAGAATTAACCATGATGGAAAAGAGGATGTGGAGTCTCCTTCTGTGGAGACTTTCAAACTCCAGCTGGATGCACTCCTGTGTGGACTACCCTGAGTGATGCTGCTGGCAGGGGGGTTGGACTGGATGATCTCTGGAGGTCCCTCCCAACCTCTAAGGTTCTGTGGTACTGCGAGGGCTGGGCAAAGCCTACAAAAGAAGACATCCCCAGTTCTCAGAAGCAGTCTTTACTGTGCTGTCTCCTAAGGTGCATCAGCCAAGCAGAGAGTTGCGTGCCTAGAAGGTGAAGTTCAGAAATTCAGACCTTATCTAATCTCTGTGCTCCAGAAAACAAAACACTCAGTGCCTTGGACATCCGCTAGAACAAAGGAACAATGAGACTGGGAAGTGCCTGGGCTGAGAGCGCCCAGGGCTGGAAACAAACACTTAAAAAGCCATTGACATTGTTATACAAGGCTCTGCTGGCAGCCATACAACACTGATCTGTCACAGGAATCCCATATTTTCCCGAAGATATTTTTATACCACTTGATTCTATATGAACCAATGTCTTCAGGGCTACAAGAGGAACCCTCCAGGTAGCTTCACGCCGTCTGGATCCCAGGGCACCTCCATTTTCACTTTTGGGGAGGAGGATATGGTTTGTTTGCACAGCTGCTGCAGGCACAGGTTATAGAAAGGGTAGGTATGGCTATGTCCAGTCTCACTGACAGGACTCACTGATGCAGCCTGGAGGATGGAGTTTGCTTTATGCAAAAGAGAAAAGCAACAGAGAGAGAATCACAGAACTGTCAGGGCTGGAAGGGACCTCAAGGATCATCCAGCTCCAACCCCCTGCCGTGGGCAGGGACACCTCACACTACAGCAGGTTGCTCACAGCCACATCCAGCCTGGCTGCAAACACCTCCAGGCATGAGGCTGCCACCACCTCATACGAGATACACAACTGGCAGTGAGCACCAGGGAATTACAGGATACAGAACTAACCAGGTTGGAAAGGACCTCTGAAATCACTGAGACCAACCTATCCCCCAACACCATCTAAGCTGATTCCTGCCAGCCACAGCCACCTTCCTGACAAATCAGCAAGTTTCCCCCAGTCTTTCTTTTTCATGAACTAGTAACCTGCTTCAGAAGGACTTCTCTGGAGAGTAAGCAAAGAGGGCTGGTTTCATTGTCCTTACGAAGCACAAACATCCATTCCCCTGGGATGATAAAGCAACCTAGAAAACCTTTCAAACAGGGTTTTTTACCTTCTTCTTGTAACTGTGCCCTTTGAGAAGATGAATATAACCATGACATGATCATAGATGATAACATTACACACCTTATAGAACCACAGAATTGTCAGGGTTGGAAGGGACCTCAAGGCTCAGCCAGTTCCAACCCCCCTGCCATGGCCAGGGACACCTCACACCACAGCAGGTTGCTCACAGCCACATCCAGCCTGGCTGCAAACACCTCCAGGCAGGAGGCTGCCACCACCTCCCTGGGCAACCTGTGCCAGTCTCTCACCACCCTCATGGGGAACAACTTCTTCCTCACATCCAATCTCAATCTCCCCACTTCTAGTTTTACTCCATCCCCCCAGTCCTATCCCTCCCTGACACCCTCAAAAGTCCCTCCCCAGCTTTCCTGTAGTCAGAGCCATCTCGCAGTAGCTGTTCCTACAAATGGTTAACAAATCAGGGTTTGTCCCAAATAATCTGCAATTCACAGGGGGAACACATGGCCAAGCCATGCTTCTGTCATTTGCAGTCACATATTGCAATGGAAAAAACAATCTACCAGTCTGTGGCTTAGAGTGGAACTTACAACCTCTTCTCTTTCAAATGAACAGGTTGCCCAGGGAGGTGGTGGAAGCCTCCTGCCTGGAGGTGTTTGCAGCCAGGCTGGATGTGGCTGTGAGCAACCTGCTGTAGTGTGAGGTGTCCCTGCCCATGGCAGGGGGGTTGGAACTGGCTGAGCCTTGAGGTCCCTTCCAACCCTGACAACTCTGTGTGAATAACACAGACCTCATAGCCCTCTACAACTCCCTGAAGGGAGGCTGTAGCCAGGTGGGGGTTGGTCTCTTCTCCCAGGCAAGCAGCACCAGAACAAGAGGACACAGTCTCAAGCTGTGCCAGGGGAAGTTTAGGCTGGAGGTGAGGAGAAAGTTCTTGCCAGCAAGAGAGATTGGCCATTGGGATGTGCTGCCCAGGGAGGTGGTGGAGTCACCATCCCTGGAGGTGCTCAAGAGGGGACTGGATGAGGCCCTTGGTGCCATGGTTTAGTCACGAGCTGCTGGGTGACAGGTTGGACCTGATGATCTCTGAGGTCTTTTCTAACCTTACTGATTCTGTGACATATTCAGCAATTTTCTTTTTCTGACAAAAACTTACTCATCTGTGAGTTCCTTCTGTCCAGGTGGTTTGCATTAGACAGCAATATGCTACAGCACAGCAACATTTGGGGACAAAACAATGCTGCAAAGGGCACTTCTAAGCCTATTTTGAAAGACACATTTGCAAAGCAGGGGGAATCACCAGGTTGTTCTTCATGGCTCTCAAAACCAGTGTTTCCAGACTGAATTTCAATCAGTAAAGAAGAGGGAACAGAACAACCTGATAGGGGCCATATGTTGCCCTAGCTTTACCATGCTGAGCATGCTGCCTGGCTGAGTTTTGTGGCTCCATGTGCTGTTTTATGTGGAGATATTCAAATGTTAAGCCCTAATGTCAAATAAATACATGGGCTCGTGCCAAGCTGTAATCTCAGGTCTGCAGTAGAAAATGTATCAGCAGCTCAGAGCTGATAAATGGTGGTAGCAGCTTTTTTCCCTTCATTTCCTGCTCTACTGAAATAGCACAACTGCCCACGCTCTATCTGTGTTTCCATGCCTCTGTATACCTGGCTTACAGAGGCCATCTGAATTTTCCATCCTTTTGGAGGAGTTCTTTTAGTTGTGCTCCAGAGGATCCAGCACTTGTCACTTTCAGCTGACAGCCCAGAGAGCAAATTTTCTTCACAGAATCATAGAACTGTCAGGGCTGGAAGGGACCTCAAGGCTCAGCCAGTTCCAACCCCCCTGCCATGGGCAGGGACACCTCACACCACAGCAGGTTGCTCACAGCCACCTCCAGCCTGGCTGCAAACACCTCCAGGGATGAGGCTGCCACCACCTCCCTGGGCAACCTGTGCCAGGCTCTCACCACCCTCATGGGGAACAACTTCCTCCTAACATCCAATCTCAATCTACCCATTTCTAGCTTGGATCCATCCCCCCCCAGTCCTATCACTCCCTGACACCCTCAAAAGTCCCTCCCCAGCTTCCTTGTAGCCCCCTTCAGATACTGCAGGGCCACAAGAAGGTCTCCTCAGAGCCTTGGAACAGCCCCAGCTCTCTCAGCCTGTCCTCATAGGTGACTCCACTTCAGTGGACCAAAGCAGATTATTGTATTAGCATTCCATATATGATTAGATTTCAGATCTATGCATCCACAGAAGTGAAACAGAAGGTGCTTCTCTCCTCAGGGATTCACAGAGGCTGGTGTTTATGCAGTCTTGGTGAGCTGCACACTTAGCCTTCTGGAATGAGAGGACACAGTCTCAAGCTGTGCCAGGTTAGGTTTAGGCTGGATGTGAAGAATAAATTCTTCCCAGCAAGAGAGATTGGCCATTGGAATGTGCTGCCCAGGGAGGTGGTGGAGTCACCATCCCTGGAGGTGTTTAGAAAGAGACTGGATGAGGCACTCAGTGCCATGGTTTAGGTGCTGGGTGATAGGTTGGACTGGATGATCTCAGAGGTCTTTTCCAACCTGGTTAATTCTGTACTCTGTATCTAACCTGCAAACAGCATAGACTCAGCTCATTGCCTCAACTCTGGCTCCAATGTCAACTTAAATACTCAAAAGGCCAAACTGAGTTAGGGCTTTAGTCCTCTCCAAGCCTTCATGCTGCACCTGCAACCACAGCACACATTATTTATAGGCCTTAGAAAGAGAGCAGATCCAACATGTACAAAAAATAGTTTGGGGTTTATGGGCTTAGCTACTCCAACACCTTGTAAAAGGAACTCCATGAAAACTGAAGCTGTACCAGGAATGAGAACATGCAAATTTCAGCAGGATTGGTCAGGAGCAGAAAGGTGAAGCAAAAGCAACTTCATCTGTGTATATTTATTGTATCAAGGTGATACAGATCTTCAAAGCCTCATCCTGCACAGCAGGTAGGATTCCTCTCACTTCACTTCAGCCATCAGGTGCCTGCTTTCACCCAGGCTCTTTCTACAGGCAGTGGAGAAAGGGGGGGCACCTCCTAAGGACACTGTAGCCCACCTGTCTCACAACTTGCTCAGGATGAGAGCCTCACTGGGTGCCAAGTGAGCCACCATGTTTTCAGACAGCCCATGGTGGCTCAGTTCTGCTACCATTTAGATCAGTGGCAGTTTTGCTTAAAATGTGGCTGAAAACATTGCTCACACTTCCATATTCCCTGGAGAGCTTCCAGGAACATGTGCCTGGGGACATTCAGGCTCAGCAGAGTGCAAACCAAAACCACTGGCATCAAGTTGAAAAGGGACAGGGCAAAGAGAGCTTGCAGTTAACTGGTTTAAAATGATGCCCCAGTGGGAATAATCCTCCCTCCCTCTGCAGTGGAATGAATAGCATGGACAGTACTACAGGGGTTGCTGACAGGCAGGTTACCCTGCTGGATAGCAGCTCCATGGAAAGACCTGGGAGTGCTGGTGGGCAGCAAGTTCTCCATGGGACAGCAATGTGCCCTTGGGGCCAAGAGGGCAAATGGGATCTTGGGGTGCAGCAAGAAAAGTGTGGCCAGCAGGGCTGGGGAGGTTCTGCTCCCCCTCTGCTCTGCCCTGCTCAGACCACTCCTGCAATCCTGTGTCCAATTCTGGGCTCCCCAGTTCCAGAGGGACAGAGACCTGCTGGGGAGAGGCCAAGGGAGAGCCAGGAGGATGCTGAGGGGACTTGAGCATCTCCCCTGTGAAGAGAGACTGAGAGCCCTGGGGCTGTTGAGTCTGGAGAGGAGAAGGCTGAGAGGGGATCTGATCAATGCCTATCAATAGGGCTGGGGGTCAAGTGGAGGGGGCCAAGCTCTTGTGGGTGGTGCACAGCAATAAGCCAAGGACCAATGGAAACAAACTTGACCAGAGAAGGTTTCAGCTCAGCATGAGGAGAAACTTCTTTGCAGTGAGGGTGGCAGAGCCCTGGAGCAGGCTGCCCAGAGAGGTTGTGGAGTCTCCATCTCTGGAGCCTTTCCAACCCCACCTGGATGCATTCCTGTGTGGACTCCCCTGGGTGATGCTGCTCTGGCAGGGGGTTGGACTGGATGACCTCTTGAGGTCCCTCCCAACCTCTAACACTCTGTGATTCTACCACAACAAACCCTACATATTCTTCAGAAATAACACAGCTTGCCAAATTCTGGAGCTATCCAAAACCCAAACACAAATCTCACTTCAGCCGTGGTTCACTAACCTGCACTACTTCACCTTAAAACATTAATCAGTCTTTTCACTCTGATGTCAGCTAGATAATATGACTGGAATCAGCACTGCTTCTGATCATTTTTATCTTGCAAAGTGTAGTCAGTGATCAAAAAAGAAAGTCATGAGTGACAGGTACAAGCTACTGCCTAAACGATCAGGCATTGATTAAAATGCTGCCTACAGTGCTCTGTAGCAGCAACGTTTGATTTATTCTTTCAGTTTCCAAATTGCCAGTCATCAATATCAAAAACAGCTGGGATGGTGCACAACACATTTAAGTCACTGCAGAGAAATCACCACTCATTGTTTCACTGAGTGACACGGAGCTGTTCTTAACCTACAGCCGACCCCAGGGGCAGGCTTTAACTCGAATTAACAAAGCAAATTAACGGGGAGTGTTCAGTGCATTTGCATGGTAATGCAGGGAAAAGGGTCTGGCAGCAAACACTGACTCTGAATCAGGAACTGGTAAGTACTTGGCTGCAGCAGCCTTCAATACTACAGAGTTCCTCTCAGAAAGGAACACTTCAGGAGCAAAGCGGGCAGGCAGCTAATGCTGGACCTCATCTAAGGCAGCTCTGTTTTGAGAGCTGTGTTACCACCGTTAAAGGGCTGGACAATGCTATACTTCATCACCTTTAAAAGAACACTTGTAGGGGTCAAGAGAGTCCAGTTCTGTCACTGCAGACAGTGGCTCTATGCCCTTCACAGCTGAGAGGCTCCCATGCAATACAGAAAAGGGGCTTTCCTCAGCAGCACTCTGGCAGGCTGCTGTTAACAGTTTACAGCCACTGATGGGATGTGACACTGCACAACGTGTCCTGCACACAGCTGTACATCCTTACACCTCTCTGGTTGCATTCAAGGAAAACACCGACGTGTCAACCTCACTTTCTGGCTTTTGGGCTCTGGTTAGAGAGAACTCAAGCACAGAAATGAGATGAAATAGTAAGTTATCCCTCAGGAGGATCTACTTGCCATTGGAATGGGCTGCCCAGGGAGGTGGTGGGGTCAATGTCCCTGGAGGGGCTTAAGAGAAGCCTGGATGAGGCACTTAGTGCCATGGTTTGATTAGTTAAGGGTTGGGTGATTGGTTGGACTGGATGATCTTGGAGGTCTCTTCCAACCTGGTTGATTCTGTGACTCTGTGAAATAGATTGTGTTCTACACACAGCAACTAAGCTGTCACCTGAGGAACTGTGAAGCTGATCTGGCTTGCATGAGCCAAATGGATGTCATGGGCTACTGTTTCTTCAGCCATTCTCATGGATGGCACCTTAAGGCAACAGCAGAAACATACTGGCAGCACTGGCCTAGCCTCCTCACAGCCCCTTCTTGCAGCCTGCTAGGCTAACTGCTGGCAGCGATTATTTCTGCTGGGGGGGTGGGTAAAGAGAACACAAGTGCCGTGTCCAGGTTCACAGTGGTTGTGAGACAGAATCACAGAATCAACCGGGCTGGAAGAGACCTCTAAGATCATCAAGTCCAGCCGATCACCCAACCCTGATGAATCAAGTAGACCGTGGCACTTAGTGCATCATCCAGGCTTTTCTTAAACACCTAAGCAACTGCCCCGCTCTTGCAGGCGGCCGAAGCAAGGGGGACGGTAAGGCAGCGCCCGACATCCCCCCCCCCGCCCCGAGCATCTGCCGTGCCCTCCGCCTTTACCTGTCAGCACGGAGACGTTGACGACTTCCCCGTCGGCGAGCGACTCGATGCGGAGGTGGTACCAGGTCCCGGCCTCCAGGTCGCGCAGGGTGCATCCGTAGGAGCCGTTGCCCGCGGCGGCAGGCTGGCAGCCGGCCGCCTGCCCCTCCTCGGAGCGCCCGGTCAGGCTGAAGTTGCAGGCGCTGCCCGCGGCGCCCCAGCGCAGCCGGACGCTCTGCCCGGCGACGAACTGCTCCGTGACGTTGGCTCTGCATCCCCCCGGCGCCCCCGGCGCGGCCTGCGGACAGCGGGGAAAGCTCTGAGACACCACAAGCATCACAGAATCAACCAGGCTGGAAGAGACCTCCAAGTCATCATCAAGTCCAACCGATCACCCAACCCGAACTAATCAACTAGACCACGGCACTAAGTGCCTCATCCAGGCTCTTCTTAAACACCTCCAGGGACAGCGACCTCACCACCTCCCCGGGCAGCACATTCCTAGGGGCAACCTCTCCTTCTGGGAAGAACGTCTTTCTAAGATCAAGCCTAAACTTTCCCCTGTGCAGCTTGAGACTGTGTCCTCTTGTCCTCATGGGCAGCAGCATTTACACGATTTTAAGGTTCAGTATCAACTTCAATCACTTCAAACAGGCTCCAGCAAGAACATGCTTCTGCCCTGCTGTGCTAACACGCAGAATCAGCCAGGTTGGAAGAGACCTCCAAGATCACCAGGTCCAACCAATCACCCAAGCCGAACTAATCAACCAGACCATGGCACTAAGTGCTTCATCCAGGCACTCCTCCATTCCTGGGACGTTGACCCCACCACCTCCCTGGGCAGCACATTCCTAGGGGCAATCTCTCTTTCTGTCAAGAACTTCTTTCTAAGAGCAAGCCTGAACTTCCCCGGGCACAGCTTGAGACTGTGTCCTCTTGTTCTGGTGCTGCTTGCCTAGGAGAAGAGACCAACCCCCACCTGGCTACAGCCTCCCTTCAGGTAGCTGTAGAGAGCAAGAAGGTCTCCCCTGAGCCTCCCCTCCTCCAGGCTAAGCAACCCGAGCCCCCTCAGCCTCTCCTCCCAGGGCTCTACTCCAGACCCCTCCCCAGCCTTGCTGCCCTTCTCTGGACACGTTCGAGCAACTCAACTCTGGGCTCCGCCAGCCGCCGGAGTACCCCCTGGGCTCGCCCCCCCATCACCCCCCGCCCCGAGGCTGCTGCGTGCCCTGCCGGTGCGGGCACAGCCGCTGCGACCCGCGGGCTCCGCTACGGAACCTGCGAGGGGCGGCCCCGCACCACCGCTGCCAGCCGCTCACCTTCGTCAGGGCCAGAGCCGTCCACAGGGCGAATCGCGCTCCATAGCTCAGCATCGCCGACGGTTTTTAACCCAGACGACCCTCGCGGGGAGGGTAGGAGGCGGCAGTGGAGGGGGGGTACGAAGGAGCGAAGTGGCCGCGGCGGGCCCCGGGGGCCCCCCGCTCCCCGCCGGGCTCGACGCGGCGGCCGCCGAGCCCTCTGCCGGGCCGGCCGCTTGCTGCATGCGCCCGGGGCTGCCCCGGCCGCCTCGCCGCCTCCCTGTCACCGGGGTGGGGTGGGCCGGGGGGAGCTGCCCGCCCGCCCGCGGCTGAGGAGGAGCGGAGGAGGCGGGGGAGGCGGCCGCCGGCGCTTCCCACGCTGCCATTCTGACCCGGGCTGACTCTGCCGGAGCCCTTCCCGCCGACTTCCGCAATCAAGAGGCGATTTCCTTGCGGCTCGCTGCGGGGGGCCAAGAGCGGCGACCCAGGACCGGCCGCCCGCCGCCCACCCCCCCAGCCGGCCGGTCCCGGGGTGCCGCACCTCGCTCCCCGTGGCTCCCACCTTCCTCCCGGCTCCTCTCCCACCCCACCTCCCTTCCTTCCTCGCCGCTTCCTCCCTGTGTGGACTCTCCCTTGGGGCTTCTCGCTCTGTGTTCCTCCTGGCTCTTGGGGGCCCCTCAGCTCCTCCGGCGTTGCCGCTGTTGGCGGGGGGCGGCGGCACTCCTGCCCCATGCCGACTGCACTTCACTTGACGCCAGCTCGCCTTGCCTCATGGGTGCCTCACCTCGCATCTGCTGCAGCTCCTGCCTGCCTTGCTCTGCGGCTGCCTCACTTCACAGCTAACTCGTCTCATGCATGCCTTGCCCCATCACATGCCCGCCTTGCCTCATGGCCGCCTCACCTCGCATCTGCTGCAGCTCCTGCCTGCCTTGCTCTGCGGCTGCCTCACTTCACAGCTAACTCGTCTCATGCATGCCTTGCCCCATCACATGCCCGCCTTGCCCCATTCCCACCTTGTCTCATGGCCAGCGTGCCTTCCGTGCCCCCTTCTCAGCCACAACTGCCTCCTTTCCTGCCCAGCTCACTCTGCACACCTGCATCCCCTCATGCCAGCCATGCCTAGCAGCCACTCCATTCTCCTGACCCGCCCTTCTCTTGGCCCCGGCCATAACTAAACCACCATTCCAGCTCCTGTGACCCAAAGACTGATATTTGTAGGGGTTAGCTGCAAACAACCAAGGCCTCCCTTCTCTCCTGACCCTGTGGCACTGTCGCTGGAGACACTGCAGCAAGGAGCCCATGGCCAAGCTGCTGCCTGTGCTGCCAGCACAGTGCTCTCTCATGCATTGCCCACTTCCTTCTTGTCTACATTTCAGCCTCTTGTTTCTGTATGGGGCGTGTGTATTGATGTGGGAGAAGAAACTTAGCCAGAAGTGTTTTGGGCCTTCAGGTACTCAAGTAGACAATAATCTAACAGCCATGGGATAAATATGAGAGTGCGTAAAGGCTGCCAGATTTGACACTTACTTTCTTCAGCTGGAATGAGACTTCTTTGCATCTCCTGTGCTGTATGAGGCATGTGCCATTCTGAATGTTTAAAGCAGCACCTCAAGCAAATTCAGCACCAGCTCATAGGATGTTAGGGGTTGGAGGGGACCTCTGCAGATCTTTGAATCCAACCCCCCTGCCAGAGCAGGAGCATAGAATCCAGCACAGGTCACACAGGAACACATCCAGACAGGGCTGGGAAGGCTCCAGAGAAGGAGACTCCACAGCCTCTCTGGGCAGCCTGCTCCAGGGCTCTGGGACCCTCACAATGAAGAAGTTCTTCCTCATGTTGAGGTGGAACCTCCTGTGCCAGAGCTGACATCCATTGCCCCTCGTCCTATCACAGGGTGCAACAGAGCAGAGGCTATTGCCTCCCTCTTGACACCCAGCCCTCAGATATTTATTGATCACATCCCCTCTCAGTCTTCTCCTCTCCAGACTAAACAGCCCCAGGGCTCTCAGCCTGTCCACTTTGGCTGTGATAGTGATGCTAACCTGCCTGTTAGGGGAGCCACTGCTGAAGGATTTTTCTGGCCATCAGCCTGTCAAACAAGGTACTGATACCTGAAAAACCTTCGATCTTGTTCTTCCCTACAGCAAATGAACATCTGAGTGCTCATGGGTGGCATCTGCAGCCTGGGAAACTTCAAGTGTCCCAGTGCAGCTCCTAGGGATGTGGCACTGAAAATGTTGGGACTTCATTCTGTAAAGCCTGGGATGCTTAATAACTTTGTGAACATCACCTTAAGAGATGATATAAATAGCTCTTCATTATTTGCTCTTCAGTTTAAGAAGGACATTGAGACACTCGAAGGTGTCCAGAGAAGGGCAAGGAGGCTGGGGAGGGGTCTGGAGCACAGCCCTGTGAGGAGAGGCTGAGGGAGCTGGGGTTGCTTAGCCTGGAGAAGAGGAGGCTCAGGGGAGACCTTCTTGCTCTCTGCAACTCCCTGAAGGGAGGTTGTAGCCAGGTGAGGGTTGGTCTCTTCTCCCAGACAACCAGCACCAGAACAAGAGGACACAGACTCAAGCTGTACCAGGGGAGCTTTAGGCTGGAGGTGAGGAGAAAGTTCTTCCCAGCAAGAGAGATTGGCCATTGGAATGTGCTGGCCAGGGAGGTGGTGGAGTCTCCATCTCTGGAGGTGTTCAAAGAAGGCTTGGATGTGGCACTTGGAGCCATGGTTTAGTTGTCAGGAGGTGCTGGGTATTAGGCAATAGGTTGGACTGGATGATCTCTGAGGTCTTTTCCAACCTGGCTGATTCTATGATTCTATGATTATGCCATTCTCCAGCCCACTGCAGAAGAAGATCTGCTCTGGGAGAGAGACTTTATGTATTTCAGACAAAAGAAAGGGAGGGACAGTGCCCCAGAGAGCTACTACAGTGACAGACAAGTCACAAAAGCAACATCATTAGTTTTGCCCAGCACTGGAAAGGAGCAAATCTGAAGGTCTGTCAGGATGTCTGGATTCCTTCAAACTCCTCTTTGGAAACGAGATGTTTGGAGTAACCTGCCTGGTTCTGGGAAGTGACACACTGTAAGGGTTTTTTCCTGACAACATCCATCCTCTGAACTGGCAGGGGTGATATCATTCAGATATGTAGGTAGTTAAGTAGATATAATATGTGAAAGGGAAAAAAAACCCAACCCACCCAACTGAAACAGCCTTACAAAACTGAACCTACCAAAGTAAAACTGAAACACACTTAGAAACCTCTCTCTGTCTCTTCCATCTGACATAAGACTTGGTGTTGGACTTGGTGATCCTGAGGGTCTTTTCCAAACTGCATGTTTCTATGTGACTCTGTGGCTTTGCATCAGGGTGTCCAGAGGCAGGACAAGGGGGAATGGTTTGAAGCTGAGGGACAGCAGGGTTAGACCGCAGCTTAGGAAGTTCCTCAGTACCAGGGTGGAGAGAGACTGGCACAGGCTGCCCAGGGAGGTTGTGGCTGACTCCCCCCTGGGGGTGTTGAAGGCCAGGCTGGGTGAGGCCTTGAGCAGCTGAGTCTAGTTGAGAGGCGTCCCTGCCCAAGGCAGGGAGGTTGGAGCAGATGATCTGTGAGGTCCCTTCCCACCTGAGCCACGCTATGATGCTGTGCTATGAGAAGAGCTGTTGCTGTTTCTCAGCAGGGCCCACAATTTAGAAGCTCCTACTTTACTGACCCTTATTCCTGCTAGTGCAGAATCATTGAAACTACCCTTTTGTGCAAGCAGGCAGGCACTGGTTTGCTGAGACTTGGGAGACTTCCTTCTGCACACGATTCAGCACAAAGTGCTTGCAGGGCTGGGGTCTGACAGAGATGTCGGTGTCAGGACCGGACTGAAAGAGGAGGGGTCCGTCGGTCACTGGTGGCAATGGGTTTATGCAGAATCAGCCAACAGAACACCAAGAATTCTCTCCAGGCTGGTACTGAACAAATGGGCTTTCAGCAAACCAGCACTCACACAGCCTTGAACACTTCACCAATCTGCCTGGCAAGCCAAGAAATTAATTACCAAAGGAAAAAAAGGCCTGGAAGTGAGTTCTGGGAGTGGCCGGATGTGTCTCTAATAGCAGGCTCCAAAGGCCCTTTCAGACACTTTCCCAAGGTTTCCTGACTGGGGTTTTTTATGTCTTTAAACACCAACCCCTCTCTCTTGTCTCTCTAATCAAGAGGAAATGGGCTTTGCATAGCTTTTGTCATGGTTTGAAAGTGCAAGCTGCGTTTTTACTTCAAATCTAAGGCTGTCCTAAACCAAACATTTGGTTGGATTGAAGTGTCAACCATTGTGTGTGTGTCCCCCCAGCCCCAAAATGGCTCTGCTCACAGCCAAGGCACTTCAGGGCTCTGCCTCTACAAAGAAGAGCACCTAGTCAGGGCAAATGCTATAGAAGGTATCACCTGCCCAGCAAGAGGATGAGCAGAGGGCTGGAGCTGCTCTGCTGTGAGGACAGACTGAGAGAGTTGGGGTTGTGCAGGCTGGAGAAAAGAAGGCTCTGAGGAGACCTAATTGTGGCCTTCCAGTATCTGCAGGGGGCTACAAGAAAGCTGGGGAGGGACTTTTGAGGGTGTCAGGGAGTGATAGGACTGGGGGGGATGGAGCAAAACTAGAAGTGGGTAGACTGAGATTGGATGTTAGGAAGAAGTTGTTCCCCATGAGGGTGGTGAGAGCCTGGCACAGGCTGCCCAGGGAGGTGGTGGAAGCCTCCTGCCTGGAGGTGTTTGCAGCCAGGCTGGATGTGGCTGTGAGCAACCTGCTGCAGTGTGAGGTGTCCCTGGCCATGGCAGGGGGGTTGGGACTGGATGACCTCTGAGTTCCCTTCCAACCCTGACAATTCTGTGATTCTATGAATACTTCAACATGAGGAGAAACTTCTTTACAGTGAGGGTGATGGAGCCCTGGAGCAGGCTGCCCAGGGAGGTTGTGGAGTCTCCTTCTGTGGGAGACTTCCAACCCCACCTGGATGCATTCCTGTGCAGATGACACTGGGTGATGCTGCTCTGGAAAGGGGTTTGGACTGGATGATCTCTGGAGGTCCCTTCCAACCTCTAATGTGCTGTGAGACTGTGAATACTCAGTGCTTACTTAATCTGTGAATTTTCAAAGCACCATTACAAGGATGCTGAGGGACTGGAGCACTACCCTGTGAGGAGAGGCTGAGAGCCCTGGGGCTGTTGAGTCTGGAGAAGCCTGGGAGGGGATTTAATAAATGTTTTAAATATCTGAGGGCTGGAGGTCAAGAGGGAGGGGACAGCCTCTGCTCAGCTGCACCCTGGGGTAGGACAAGGATATAAACTCCAGCACAGGAGGTTCCACCTCAACATGAGGAAAAACTTCTTCACTGTGAGGGTCCCAGAGCCCTGGAGCAGGCTGCCCAGAGAGGTTGTGGAGTCTCCTTCTCTGGAGCCTTTCCAGCCCTGTCTGGATGTGTTCCTGTGTGACCTGTGCTGGATTCTATGGTCCTGCTCTGGCAGGGGGCTTGGACTGGAAGATCTGCAGAGGTCCCCTCCAACCCCTAACATCCTGGGATCATGTTAAATAGAGGTTAATCCTGGTTGTTTGACAACAATGTATTTAACTCTACTTTTAAAGAGAGGGAAACAGAGACTCTGGGCACAGTTTGAAGTCTCTGTGTCTAAGGTGTTGTATCTAGATTCAAATGTCCAGACATGACTGGAGGCTCTTAGGGCCAGATTCATGCTGATCATCAGGGTTCTGGTTAGATAGCATTGACCAGAGCAGCTTGCTCAGTGCAAATGGTGTGAATCAGAAGAGGAACTGGAGGGGAGCTTTGGTTCACACTGCCATTTCTCCAGCACTGGTGAGGCTATTAAGTAGGAGTGCTGGGGGCACTTTGGGTAATACTGCATCACTCAGAACACTTCCATTTGTTGGAGCCCAGTGTCCTGTGCAGGATGTGTGCATATGGAGAGAGGGCACAGGGAAAGAAACCCAACCTGCCTGCCCCAAGCCAGAATAAATAGATTTTAAAAGAACTGCCTGCATCAGCTGTGGCATGGGGTGCAGTGCATCACAGAGTCACAGAACTGCCAGGCTTGGAAGGGACCTCCAGAACCAGCCAGTTCCAACCCCCCTGCCATGGCCAGGGACACCTCACACTACAGCAGGCTGCTCACAGCCACATCCAGCCTGGCCTTCAAAACCTGCAGGCATGAGGCTGCCACCACCTCCCTGGGCAACCTGTGCCAGGCTCTCACCACCCTCATGGGGAACAACTTCTTCCTAACATCCAATCTGAGTTCATTCCCCCCCCAGTCCTATCCCTCCCTGACACCCTAAGAAGTCCCTCCCCAGCTTTCTTGTAGCCTCCTTCAGATACTGGAAGGCCACAATGAGGTCTCCTCAGAGCCTTCTCCTCTCCAGCCTGCACAACCCCAGCTCCCTCAGTCTGTCCTCACAGCAGAGCAGCTCCAGCCCTCTGCTCATCCTCATGGCCCTTCTCTGGACACCTTCCAGCACCTCCAGATCCTTCCTGGCACAGAGGGTCCAGAACTGGCCCCAGAGCTCCAGCTGTGGTCTCAGCAGAGTGGAGCAGAGGGGCAGAATCCCCTCCCTGGCCCTGCTGGCCACACTTCTCCTGCTGCAGCCCAGGCTCTGCTTGGCTCTCTGAGCTGCAAGTGCTCACTGCTGGCTCCTGTTGAACTTCTCCTCCCCCAGCACCCCCAAGGCCTTTTCTTGAGGGCTGCTCTCCAGCCAGTCCCTGCCCAGCCTGTATTGGTGCCTGGGATTGCCCCAGCCCAGATGCAGGAGCTTGCCATCACTGGCTCAGTTTCTTGCCCTCATCAGCAATAGAACAGCAGCTTTAGGGTCCATAAAGCTTCATTCTGGTTCTTTGGGTCAACACAGTCCTGGATGTCACCACTTCTCCATTCTCTTTCTGTAGTGATGCTGTTCATACCAGCTTGTAAAGATGACTCTGTCCACAGCCCTCCCAAACACAAAACACATTTCTTAGCCTTACCCACAGTAATGCTGACACCCAAAGCATTAACTGAAACAATGTGTTGTCCTGCCCCAATACACTGAGCTGCAGTGTGGTCTCCTGGAGAAGCAGCCACAGGGAATTTAGGCATTTTCAGTCCTGAACCCCTCAGTGTTGTTAGGAACACAGTGAGCACAAATGCCCTGTGTGCTTTAGCTCTCACTGCCTTTGCTCATTTTGCCAGGGGTGAGGCCAGATTTTAAATCACAGAACTGTCAGGCTTGGAAGGGACCTCAAGGCTCAGCCAGTTCCAAGCCCCCTGCCATGGGCAGGGACACCTCACACTGCAGCAGGTTGCTCACAGCCACATCCAGCCTGGCTGCAAACACCTCCAGGGATGAGGCTTCCACCACCTCCCTGGGCAGCCTGTGCCAGGCTCTCACCACCCTCATGGGGAACAACTTCTTCCTAACATCCAATCTCAATCTGTCCACTTCTGGTTTTGCAGAAAAGAAAGCCTGGGAAGTGATGTGTGGGTCCTGAATGACCACTCTCAACTCCTTCAGTGGATGGGGCTGGCTTCCCCAGGGCCCTCCTCTGCCAGGGATACATAGAATACATAGAATACATAGAATAAACCAGGTTGGAAGAGACCTTCAAGATCACCACGTCCAACCCATCAACCAATCCAACACCGCCCAAACAACTAACCCATGGCACCAAGCACCCCATCAAGTCTTCTCCTGAACACCTCCAGTGATGGCGACTCCACCACCTCCCCAGGCAGCCCATTCCAATGGGCAATCACTCTCTCTGTGATGAACTTCTTCCTAACACCCAGCCTAAACCTCCCCTGGCGCAGCCTGAGACTGTGTCCTCTTGTTCTGGTACTGCTTGCCTGGGAGAAGAGACCAACATCTGTCTGTCTACAACCTCCCTTCAGGTAGTTGTAGAGAGTAATAAGGTCACCCCTGAGTCTCCTCTTCTCCAGGCTAAGCAACCCCAGCTCCCTCAGCCTCTCCTCACAGGGCTGTGTTCCAAACCCCTCACCAACTTTGTTGCTCTTCTCTGGACTCGTTCCAGCAAGTCAACCTCCTTCCTAAACTGAGGGGCCCAGAACTGGACACAGGACTCGAGGTGCGGCCTAACCAGTGCAGTGTACAGGGGCAGAATGACCTCCCTGCTCCTGCTGGCCACACTGTTCCTGATGCAGGCCAGGATGCCCTTGGCCCTCTTAGCTGCCTGGGCACACTGCAGGCTCATGTTCAGTCTACCATCAACCAGCACCCCCAGGTCCCTCTCAGCCTGACTGCTCTCAGCCACTCTGACCCCAGCCTGTAGCTCTGCATGGGGTTGCTGTGGCCAATGTGCAGAACCCGGCACTTGGATGTGTTCAATCTCCTGCCCTTGGACTCTGCCCATCTGCCCAGCCTGTCCAGGTCCCTCTGCAGAGCCTCTCTACCCTCCAGCAGATCAACTCCTGCCCCCAGCTTGGTGTCGTCAGCAAATTTACTGATGATGGACTCGATGCCCTCGTCCAGATCATCAATAAAGATGTTAAAGAGCATGGGGCCCAGTACTGATCCCTGGGGCACACCACTGGTGACTGGCTGCCAGCTGGATGTGGCACCATTCACCACCACTCTCTGGGCTCGGCCCTCCAGCCAGTTCCTAACCCATCTCAGTGTGCTCCCATCCAAGCCATGGGCTGACAGCTTGGCCAGGAGCTTGCTATGGGGAACGGTGTCAAAGGCCTTGCTGAGGTCCAGGTAGACTACATCCACAGGCCTCCCCACATCCACCAGATGGGTCACCTGATCATAGAAGGAGATCAGGTTGGTCAGGCAGGACCTGCCCTTCCTAAACCCATGATGTTTGTGGATGTTTGTGGTGGGACAGAGCAGACATCAAGAAGTGGCTGTGTGTCACCATTCTGCCTACTGGTCAGTAGATAAGGCCAGGGTTCCTTGTAAGGATAATTAAAGCACTCAGATTTGCTTCCTGAGTCATGTATGTAACTTTAGGGTTAGGTTATCCTAAATAAGAATAAAATCTCCCTGGGGGTTTTGAAGGCCAGGCTGGATGTGGTTCTGAGCAGCCTGAACTGAGGTGGGGTGTCCCTGCCCATGGCAGGGGGTTTGGAACTGGCTGATCCTTGAGCTCCCTTCCAACCCTGGCAATTCTGTGATTCTAAGGCCACAAACCATGCTGTGATTCTCAGAGTGACATTAGAGAGAGACCTCCATGTAGTGCAACACACCAGTGGCAGAGCCTAAACCACTGAGAGCAGAGACCCAGGCTCCTGTGGCTGCTGCCACATCCATTGCACCCCACATATCCTAAGAGTGTCTCTCAAGCTTAGAGATTCTCCAAAGCATGGTGAGCACCAGGGGCTGTGAGGTACTGAAAAGACAGATTTTTGTCTCTGCAGCTGTGCTTCTAGCAAAGGACACTGTCAGCATGAACCATCAACTAGCCTGGAGAAGAGGAGGCTCAGGGGAGACCTCATTGCTGTCTACAACTCCCTGAAGGGAGGTTGTAGCCAGGTGGGGGTTGGTCTCTTCTCCCAGGCAAGCAGCACCAGAACAAGAGGACACAGTCTCAAGCTGTGCCAGGGGAGGTTTAGGCTGGAGGTGAGGAGAAAGTTCTTCCCAGCCAGAGAGATTATCCATGGGAATGTGCTGCCCAGGGAGATGGTGGAGTCACCATCCCTGGAGGTGTTCAATAAAGGCTTGGATGTGGCACTTGGAGCCATGGTTTAATTGTCAGGAGGTGTTTGGTGATAGGTAATAGATTGAACTTGATGATCTCTGAGCTCTTTTCCAACCTGGCTGATTCTGTGATCAAGAACAAAGCCTAGTCTTGGAGCTGTTTGGGTTTCCCCCCCACACCTGTAATAGCTCCCAGGCTCCACAGAGTGGAGCAGGCTTAATAAAAACCAATCAATAATCCTTCTGCCTTACCTCTTCTGTAGTGCTGGAGGATTGCAGGGTGGTCACTGGAATCCAGGCTTTCTCTGTTACTGCAGATTTGAAGTCAAAGTAGAGGTCGTCAATGAGGTTCTTGCTGAAGTGCTCAGTCCCATTGCTGATGAACATCTCTGTGCTGCTCTTCAGCAGACTTTCAGGCCTAGAGGTTACAGTGCTCAAAGAGGGGGATGTAGATCTAGTACTCCACACAGTCTCTGCATCTTGGAGATCTAAGACAAATACAGGAAAGCAATTAAAACCAGCTCCACATTTTGACCAACTCTCCTTTAGGTGGCAATTACAGCTTCCCCAGGGAGGCTGTGGAGTCTCCTGCTCTGGAGCCTTCCCAGCCCTGTCTGGATGTGTTCCTGTGTGACCTGTGCTGGATTCTATGCTCCTGCTCTGGCAGGGGGCTTGGACTCCAAGATCTCCAGGGGTCCTTTCCAACCCCTAACATCCTGTGAGCCTCTGATCAATGCCACTTCTAAGAAAGTTAAGTGCACCTGTCAGTTCTGCAGGGTTTGTAAGTTTTCAGTGCAAATGTATTGTGCATCAATAGCAAAAGCTGTGCAAAAGCAGGAAAGAAAGGAAAAAATCCATCAAAGATGATGAGGTGAAGAGCAAGGTTGTACTTCCTTGAGTGTTTTCACTCCTAGCATCTGCACTGGGAACTATTGCAGTTGCTTGGGTGCCTTCAGTCCTGGGCCCCTCACTGCAAGAGGGGCATTGAGGGGCTGGAGTGTGTCCAGAGAAGGGCAAGGAGGCTGGAGAAGGGCCTGGGGCACCTGGGCTGCAAGGAAGGGCTGAGGGAGCTGGGGGTGTTCAGGCTGGAGAAGAGGAGGCTGAGAGGAGACCTCATTGCTCTCTACAGCTCCCTGAAGGGAGGTTGGGACAAGGAGGGGGCAGCCTCTGCTCCTTGGTGGCAAGAGACAGAAGCAGAGGAAATGGTTCCAAGCTGTGCCAGGGGAGGCTCAGCCTGGATGCTAGGGAATATTTCTTCCCAGAGAGGGCTCTCAGCCATTGCAATACTCTGCCCAGGGCAGTGCTGGAGTCACCATCCCTGGAGGTGTTTAAGCAGCTTGTGGAGCTGGGGCTTAAGGACAAGGTTTGGGACTGACCCCAAACTGGGTGGAAGGTTGGACTGGATGAGCTTGGAGGTCTCTTCCAACCAGCTGTTTTCTGTGCTTCTGTGATCAAACATCACACAGTGTCAGCTCTGTAAGGTCAGCCCTCCCCATGTGTGTGTGCCTGGGCCAGCTTCTCATCTGCCCTTCTCCAGCCAAGTTCAAGATCATTTTTCAAAAGCATTTGTTCAAGGTAATTTTTAATTCTCTTTTGTTCAAGATATTAGTTCAGGGTAAATCCCTTCACCCACATGGGACATGCCTCTTGGATTTGCAAATGACTCCCATGCAGAGGCCATGCTAACCCTTGCCTCTTCCCTTCCCAAGGTTCACAGAATCACAGAGGGTTAGGGGCTGGAAGGGACCTCAAGAGCACATCCAGTCCAACCCCCCTGCCACAGCAGGAGCACCTAGAGCAGGTCACACAGGAACACAGCCAGGCAGGGTTTGAGTATCTCCAGAGCCTCCACAGCCCCCCTGGGCAGCCTGCTCCAGGGCTCTGTCACATCAGTTAGCTGCAGAGCCTGCACAGGCCGTGGTGGAGTTGCTTTCCCAGTCACGTCTCCTCTGCAGCAAGCCAAAGCTGCAATCAGAGCGCAGGAAAGATTTTACTACACATTTTTCCTCCCCATTTTCATGGCTCTTCCTCCCCATTGGTATGGATTTAATATCCTTTCTTTGTGGCTGTGAGGGCAGGGTTCAAGCCGTGGTGGCCTCTCCATCTGGTAGCATGGCGTTTCAGCTAAGGGATTGTGATTGCCGCCTGGCCCCTTCCCCTCACACAAAGCTGCCCTGCCCCTGCTGCAGCACAGCTCGTGTGCCTTGGCTCAGTGCCCAAGGCACTTGGGCTGTCCTTGAACTGGGGTCTCCAAACCTTGTTTTGCTGCTCAGCCACTGGGCTGCTTGCCACTCATAACAACTTCAGCTCAAAGAACCTCTCTGAAAGGGAGAAAAAAAGAGGAGAGAGAGGAAGAGGAGAGGAAGAGGAGAGGAAGAGGAGAGGAAGAGGAGAGGAAGAGGAGAGGAAGAGGAGAGGAAGAGGAGAGGAAGAGGAGAGGAAGAGGAGAGGAAGAGGAGAGGAAGAGGAGAGGAAGAGGAGAGGAAGAGGAGAGGAAGAGGAGAGGAAGAGGAGAGGAAGAGGAGAGGAAGAAAAAAAGACAAGAAAATAAGAAAAGAAAATAAAAAAGAAAAAAGAAAAGAAAAGAAAAAAGAAAAGAGAAAAGAAAAGATAAAAGAAAATAAGAAAAAGAAAAAGATAAAAGAAAATAAAGAAAAGAAAATAAGATAAAAAAGAGAAAAGAGAGAAAAAAGAGAAAAGAAAAGAAAAGATAAAAGAAAATAAGAAAAAGAAAAAGATAAAAGAAAATAAAGAAAAGAAAAGAAGATAAAAAAGAGAAAAGAGAGAAAAAAGAGAAAAGAAAAGATAAAAGAAAATTTAAAAAAAGAAAAAGATAAAAGAAAATAAAAAAGAAAATAAAATAAGATAAAAAAGAGAAAAGAGAAAAAAGTGAAAAGTGAAAAGAAAAGAAAAGAAAAAAGAAAAGAAAAGAAAAAAGAAAAGAAAAGAAAAAAGAAAAGAGAAAAGAAAAGAAGAAAAGAAAAGAGAAAAGAGGAATGCCTGAGTTAAATTGCAGCAGAAGTTTCCAGGTGTAATTACTTGGTGTGCAATTAGGATGTCTTAGCAGGGGATGTGATTAGCTCTTCCCCCGAGGATCCGAGGGGGCCTCCCCTGCAGTCACCGCGGTGTGTAAGGCAATGTTTGTGTATGTGTAGAGGTTTCTGTTAGTAACAGCTTTAGCCAGAGGAATCTGCAGCACTCTCATTTGCATCCAGAAATAAAGGGGAGGTTGGTAACCCCTGTGAGAGTCTCCTTCTCTGGAGCCTTTCCAGCCCCACCTGGATGCATTCCTGTGTGGACTCCCCTGGGTGCTGCTGCTCTGACAGGGGGCTTGGGCTGGATGATCTCTGGAGGTCCCTTCCAACCCCTAATGCTCTGTGATGCTGTGAGACACTTCCATGCTCAGCAGCACAGTATGTTCACCTGGTACCCAGCTTTGGGTTCTCTTGAGAAGAATTGGTTTGCTGCCATGGATTGATACCTAGAGGAATTTTCTTCTCCTTTTATGCCTGACTGCCCTTCTCTGGGAAGGAAAATCTCCCAGCTCTCCATTTAATTACCAAAACTCTTGTTCAAAGGTTGCTCCAAATCAAGGCACTGAAAACATTACCACAGATCTGATTCTGCTCCCTCCTGCCACCATACAAATAGCTTCACTGAACCCTCAGGTCTGGTCCAACACTTCACAATCATCCTCATGCTGCTGCATGATGAGTTGTGTGTTCCCCAACAAAAGCTTAGCTCTGCAGGTTGTCCTTAATAACCACAAAAAAGTGCTAAAGAGTGCACAAGAACATCAACAGAAAGGACATAAAGGAAACTATTATTGAGCAATATCCAAACCATTCTACCTACCCTGTTGCTACAGGTATGGAAACATAACCACACAGGATGTTAGGGGTTGGAAGGGACCTCTGGAGATCTTGGAGTCCAAGCCCCCTGCCAGAGCAGGACCGCAGAAGAATCCAGCACAGGTCGCCCAGGAACACATCCAGACAGGGCTGGAAAGGCTCCAGAGAAGGAGACTCCACAACCTCTCTGGGCAGCCTGCTCCAGGGCTCTGAGACCCTTATAGTCAAGAAGTTCTTCCTCATGGTCCTGCTCTGGCAGGGGGGTTGGACTCAATCATCTTCAGAGGTCCCTTCCAACCCCTCACACCCTGTGAGACTGTGATGTTGAGGTGGAACCTCCTGTGCTGGAGTTTCCATCCATTGCCCCTTGTCCTGTCCCAGGGCACAAGTGAGCAGAGGCTGTCCCTGTCCCTTCCTTCCTGACCCCCAGTCCTCTCAGTCTTCTCCTCTCCAGACTCAACAGCCCCAGCGCTCTCAGCCTCTCCTCCCCAGGCAGTGCTGCAGTCCCTTCAGCATCCTTGGAGCCCTCCCTTGGACTCTCTCCAGCAGATCCCTGTCCCTCCTGAACTGGGGAGCCCAGAAATGGAGGCAATATTGCAGCTGAGGCCTCACCAGGGCAGAGCAGAGGGGGAGGAGAACCTCCCTGGCTCTGCTGGACACACTCCTCTGCATGCCCCCCCGAACAACCCTCTGCAGAGTGCCTGTGGTGCAGAGGCTGCTGTGGTCCTACCTCACAGACCTTCAAGGCTCCTGCCAAAAGCACAGGGAAGAGTCTGGGCTCAAACTGTCATCAGCTGCTGCAGCAAACCCATTAGCTGACACAGATCCAGACTCAGTCTCAACTGCACATCAGCCTTGGTGTCTGGGGATCTCCTTTTAGTCAGAGGTCTCTGAAAGCAACTAGGAATGCTAGCCCCAAGGACCTGAGAAGAATTAGGCCTCAGATACCTCTAGGTTCAGGAGCAGAACTTACTGATAGAAAGATAGCTAAAAACAGTACATCTGAGTGGTCAGCAGGCACTCAGGGGAAAAAAGGCAGCACAGTTTGGTTCCTAAATATAGCTTTACACACCCAACTTAAAAACACATTAGAAAACCCACCCTCTTGGCTTGCTTCAGGGACAAATAGCAGCAACTGCAACAGGAAGGCAGCTGCATTCCAGTGCAATTGTGCTTTGGGAAAGTTGCTGCTCCACAGAAGGGAAGCTGATGCTGCCAGCAGCACTGTGGGGCTCAGCAGCCAGAGGAGAACAGACCTTCCTGGTGCAGAGGAGCTGAAGGGACTGCTTGGCCCTCCTGGAAGGGAAACACTTGGCCCTCAGAAATGTTCCACTAGCCTGAAGAGGTGCCAGGAACAAGAACTTGGTCACTGCACAATCCATTCACCCTCGATAAGCTTGGATCCACTCTGGATTTCATAGAATCACAGAACTGTCAGGGCTGGAAGGGACCTCAAGGATCAGCCAGTTCCAACCCCCCTGCCATGGGCAGTGGGGTTCTGCAGAAGCCTTCAGCATTGTTGTAGCATCTCCTTGGAAATCAGTCATGGAACTGTCCCTGGGAACAGCACTGACACTGATCAGCAGTGGCTGAAGGACATAGTGTGTGAACTTAGCACTGTGACCATCAGGAGCACACCCAGGAGAAATGCTGGCATCCTGGCTAAGCACATAGTTCATCCCTGGGGTGTGCTGCAGGCTGCAGCCAGCTGCACAGCAGCAACCTGCTTACAAGAGAAGGGAATCATAGAATCATAGAAGGGTCCAGGCTGGAAGGGACCTCCAAAGGTCATCCAGTGTAACCCCCTCTGCAGTCAGCAGGGACATCCCCAACTAGATCAGGCTGCCCAGAGCCCTGTCCAGCCTCACCTTGAAGATCTCCAGGGAAGGAGCCTCAACCACCTCCCTGGGCAACCTGTGCCAGTGTTCCACCACCCTCATAATGAAGAACTTGTTCCTAACATCCAATCTAAATCTGCTCTGCTCTAGTCTGAAGCCATTGCCCCTGGTCCTGTCCCTGCAGGCCTTTGCAAACAGTCTCTCTCCATCCTTCTTGCAGCCCCCTTCAGGTACTGGCAGGCTGCTCTTAGGTCTCCCCAGAGCCTTCTCTTCTCCAGGCTGAACACCCCCAGCTCCCTCAGCCTGTCCTCATAGCAGAGCTGCTCCAGCCCTGATCTGATTTTGTTCTCTGCACTGTGGCTCCCTGGGACTGACAATGTATGAAACCCTGGGGCTTCATTGCAGTCATCTCAGAGTTTGTGTCACTGTGCACAAGGTCTTGCGCTGTGCACAAGGCTCTGCCATTGATGCCTTGCTCTTTCCTGCTGGAGCTGAGCACAGGTGGCCAGCCCTGCACTGCTTTGAGCAGAGGAAGAAGATTCAAGCACTTTCTGGTATTTCAGGGGCTCACACAGATCCTTAGCAAACTCTTCCACTAACAAAATCCTATAAAGTAATAATTCAGGGAGGTAAAAAAGGGGTTGGAGGGAAAGCTTTCGAGGGCTCACAGGTGCAATGAACATTTCCATCCTCACTGCTCTGATTCATCCTCAGGTGTCACAAGGTGTTAGGTAGTAGGTAATAGGTTGGACTTGATGATCTCTGAGGTCTTTTCCAACCTGGTTGATTCTGTGAGTCAAGCTGTAAAGGTTACACACACAAAAATCCACCCTGCTGTGAACCTATGGATGGATTGGGGCAGTCATTATGAACTCTTAAAGGTGTGGGGAAATGAAAGCCCCAAAACGGGTAAGGGTTGCTGCCTTTCCTGCACTTCTGCCACCATTCTTGGGTTCTCTTTCCCTGCCCCAGAAGATGCCTGTGGCTTTCCTTGCCACACTCTGCAGCTGCAGTGCTTTGGAGCATGCTCCAGGTGTTCTCTGGTCTCCTCTATCACAGAACATGAGAGGTTGGAAGGGACCTCCAGAGATCATCCAGTCCAAGCTCCCTGGCAGAGCAGCATCACCCAGGGGAGTCCACAAAGGCAGGCATCCAGGTGGGGTTGGAAAGGCTCCAGAGAAGGAGACTCCACAACCTCTCTGGGCAGCCTGCTCCAGGGCTCCTCTGGGGTACAGAGGAGTGTGTCCAGCAGATCCCGGGAGGTTCTCCTCCCCTCTGCTCTGCCCTAGTGAGGCCCCACCTGGAATATTGCATCCAGTTCTGGGCTCCCCAGTTCCAGAGGGACAGGGATCTGCTGGACAGAGTCCAAGGGAGGGCTCCAAGGATGCTGAAGGGACTGCAGCACTGCCTGGGGAGGAGAGGCTGAGAGCCCTGGGGCTGCTGAGTCTGGAGAGGAGAAGACTGAGAGGGATCTGATCAGTGTCTATCAATAGCTGAGTGCTGGGGGTCAGGAAGGAAGGGACAGGGACAGCCTCTGCTCACTGTGCCCTGGGATAGGAGAAAGGGCAGTGGATGGAAACTCCAGCACAGAAGGCTTCACCTCAACATCACAGTCTCATAGGGTGTTAGGGGTTGGAAGGGACCTCTGAAGATGATTGAGTCCAACCTCCCTGCCAGAGCAGGACCATGAGAACATGAGCAAGAACTTTTTGACTGTGAGGGTCCCAGAGCCCTGGAGCAGGCTGCCCACAGAGGTTGTGGAGTCTCCTTGGCTGGAGCCTTCCCAGCCCTGTCCGGATGTGTTCCTGTGTGACCTGTGCTGGATTCTATGCTCCTGCTCTGGCATGGGGCTTGGACTGGAAGATCTCCAGAGGTCCCTTCCAACCCCTAACATCCTGTGATCCTATGAACCTCCTTATGAATTTGAGGAGAACAGCAATCTCAAGGGAGATTGATAGCTCATGGCCATCCTTCATGTGAGCTGTTTCAGCCCAGGGCCAGATTCAAACAGGGGTAGGTGTAAGGACTGTCTGTTAGATTTAAAGTGATGTCTGACTGAACAGAGATGGGACACAGATTGAAACTGTTGCAGATTGCCACAAAGAATCCTTCAGGTCAAGAATGTGGCAAAAAACCAATGCAAATCCAAATTCATGACTTGAAATCAAACCCCAAGCTCAGGCTTGCCCCTGCTTGGCATTTGAATTAGGTCCAGAATAAAAGAGAGTTGCAGTTACAGAATACAGAATTAACCAGGCTGGAAAAGACCTTTGAGCTCACCCAGTCCAACCTATCACCCAACACCATCTCATCAACCAAGCCATGGCACCAAGTGCCTCAGCCAGGCTCTTTTTAAGCACCTCCAGTGATGGGGACTCCACCACCTCCCTGGGCAGCACATTCCAGTGGCCAATCTCTCTTGCTGGGAAGAATTTCTTCCTCACCTTCAGCAAAAACCTCCCCAGGCACAGCTTGAGACTGTGTCCTCTTGTTCTGGTGCTGCTTGCCTGGGAGAAGAGACCAACCCCCACCTGGCTACAACCTCCCTTCAGGGAGTTGCAGAGAGCAAGAAGGTCTCCCCTGAGCCTCCTCTTCTGCAGGCTAAGCAACCCCAGCTCCCTCAGCCTCTCCTCCCAGGGCTGTGCTCCAGACCCCTCCCCAGCTTTGTTGCCCTCTGGACACAGTTGTTGGGTTTGGAGCTTGTACTGTATCTGGGCTGATGTTTGGGATGCAGTTCAGTGTGTCACTCTTTTGCCAAAACAGAGCTGGTTTTTCTCTGGGTACTATGAAAGCAGAGGGTAAATTATATCCAAATCTGCAGTTAGTCAGGAGTAGAAAAACTTAAACCCATTTAAGCTCCAAAGACTTTGCTCAGTTGTTACTCTCTTAGCTAAAGCTAGACTGGAGATGTTGTTTTAGGCTGATGCACTGCTTTCAATGAGAGCAGACAGATGTTCTTGGAAGGCTGGCTTTACACATTCAACTCTGAATGTGTTGACATGCATCTGGAGGTCAAGACCTGGCTGTCAAGCCCAGCACTGTTGGCTTTAGATTCTCACAGAATCACAGAAACATTCAGCCTTGAAAAGAGCCTCAGGATCACCAAGGCCAACCCAGAGCCCTGCTCTGCAAGGCTCACCCCTAAACCACAGCCCCAAGCACCACAGCCAAACCCCCTGCAAACACAGCCAGGCTTGGGGACTCCACCACCTCCCTGGGCAGCACATTCCAAGCCCTCACCACTCTTGCCCTGAAAAAAGCTTTCCTAATGTTCTAAAAAATATTTTCACTCTGGTGTTTGTCCTTCTGAGTTCCAGCAGCTGTCAGGTCCCAGGGAGCACACTTAGCTTGGGCTCAGAGGAAGTGGCATTCAAAAACTGACCAACTTTCTTGGGCTCCTTTACCCTCCAGAGTCTTAGTCCATGGGATTCCTGCAAGTATCTCTCTCAGGAGTACAAACTTAGCCCTGTGGAAGGCCAGGGGCTTTAATCCTACTTACTGCCCTGCTTCTGTCCTTGGTAATGCTAAACTCCACCATGCCATGGTCACTGTCACCAAGGCTGTTCACAGCATCGCAGTGCATCACGGGTTGGAAGGGACCTCCAGTGCTCATCCAGCCCACCCCCCCTGCCAGAGCAGCATCACCCAGGGGAGTCCACACAGGAATGCATCCAGGTGGGGTTGGAAAGGCTCCAGAGAAGGAGACTCCACAACCTCTCTGGGCAGCCTGTTCTCAACCTTAATGTCCCCAACCAGTTCTTCTCTGTTAGTTAATACAAGTTACCAGATCCCCCCTCAGCCTTCTCCTCTGCAGACTAAGCAGCCCCAGGGCTCTCAGCCTTTCCTCATGAGGCAGTGCTGCAGTCCCTCCATCACCCCCACAGGTGTACCAACACTGCTGTATCTGCACACGCATCTCAAAGTGCTGCCACAGGAGCAGCTGAGGGTTTTGAGTCATTGTTTTCAGGGTGTGTTCACATAGGCTGCATCTAAGGGCAAGGTGACACTGTGTGCAGATGAATTTGCAAGCCATGCCTGTTCAAACCATGCATTTGGATCAATCAGACAAAGAATTGTGCAGGTGTTTGACTTTCAGACATCTGCTTGCTCTTGACAGACACAATCTGTCACAGAATCACAGAACTGTCAGGGTTGGGAGGGACCTCAAGGCTCATCCAGTCCCAACCCCCCCTGCCATGGACAGGGACACCTCACACCACAGCAGGTTGCTCACAGCCACATCCAGCCTGGCCTTCAAAACCTCCAGGGATGAGGCTTCCACCACCTCCCTGGGCAACCTGTGCCAGGCTCTCACCACCCTCATGGTGGATTTGTCTGATGAAGTGCATGGGGAGCAGAAGGACTTCTATACATCCATACTTTTTAAAAGCACTGGGAATTAGTTCTTACAATTCTGTTTAACAAAGGAAATGACAAAAAAAACCCAAGAGCAAACAAACAGTGATCTGAGCTGACACAAATGATGCAAAGATTTGGAGTAGAGAAAAGGAGAGACATCTACAAAATGTAACCTGGCTGGAAAAAAGCCTCTTGTGAGAAAGAGAACTCATGGCAGCTGTGCATAGAGTCATAGAATCAACCAGGTTGGAAAAGACCTCAGAGATCATCAAGTCCAACCTATAACCTAACACCCAACACCTCCTGACAGCTAAACCATGGCTCAAGTGCCACATCCAATCTCCTCTTTAACACCTCCAGGGATGGGGACTCCACCACCTCCCTGGGCAGCACATCCCAATGGCCAATCTCTCTGTCTGGTAAGAACTTTCTCCTCACCTCCAGCCCAAACTTCCCCTGGCACAGCTTGAGACTGTGTCCTCTTGTTCTGGTGCTGCTTGCCTGGGAGAAGACACCAACCCCCACCTGGCTACAACCTCCCTTCAGGTAGCTGTAGAGAGCAAGAAGGTCTCCTCTGCAGCCTCCTTGCCCTTCTCTGGACACGTTCAAGAGATGTCCTTCTTAAACTGAGGGTCCCAGAACTGGACACAGGACTCAAGGTGTGGCCTAACCAGTGCTGAGCACAGGGCAGAATGACCTCCCTGCTCCTGCTGGCCACACTGTTCCTGATGCAGGCCAGGATGCTGTTGGCCTTCTTAGCCACCTGGGCACACTGCTGGCTCATGTTCAGCCACTGCCAACCAGTACCCCCAGGTCCCTTTCTGCCTGGCTGCTCTCCAGCCACTCTGCCCCCAGCCTGTCCTTGCTCTGGTTCTCTGTTGTGCTTGAGTAAAACACCAGCATTTGACACCTCCTGGGTAGCACAGAGGAGACCCTTTTGCTGCCAGGATACTTGCTTGAGGGAGCAGCTCACCTTGCTTTGAGCACAGGTTTACATACACAGGCTTCCCCGTCTCGCTGGCTTCCAGCTGCATCCACGTATGAAGGTATTTCTTGCTCTGTTTGGCCATCACCTTCTGGCCTTGCTTTGTGAGAAAGAGAGAAGTGTTGGCCACCCTCAGGAGCCCATCCTCCTCCTGGCAGGTCCAGCTGACCGCCCGGGGACAGTCGACGACGATGCTGCGGGAGGAGAGGGCAGAGCGCGTGGAGATGCTCAGGCACTGGGCGGACTTCAGGTGCAGGAGCCTGTCCTCTGCTGTCCACTGCCACTGCTGGTTGAGGTTGGTCAGGTTGCACTTCTCCACAATGACTCCCCTCTTTTCTGAAAGACACTGCTGTTTCTGGACATGGATAATCAGAAACCCTTCTGGAAGAGGAAAATTCCAGAACAATGCAATGGTTAATGGAGCAACAGCACCAGGAAAGCAAATTCACCCACCAGCAAACAAACCTCTGCCCACTTTCTGTGCCTGAACCTTTCATCAACTTTCCATATGCTGAACCTATTTTAAACAACTCCAAATGTACAACCCACGTGGTGCAAGTGCTGCTAAAGAGTTACCAGCAGGGCTAGGGAGGTGCTTCTCCCCCTCTGCTCTGCCCTGCTCAGACCACTCCTGCAATCCTGTGTCCAGTTCTGGGCTCCCCAGTTCCAGAGAGACAGAGACCTGCTGGGGAGAGGCCAAGGGAGAGCCAGGAGGATGCTTAGGGGACTTGAGCATCTCCCCTGGGAAGAGAGACTGAGAGCCCTGGGGCTGTTGAGTCTGGAGAGGAGAAGGCTGAGAGGGATCTGATCAATGTCTCTCAATAGCTGAGGGCTGGGGGTCAAGTGGAGGGGGCCAAGCTCTTGTGGGTGGTGCACAGCAATAAGCCAAGGAGCAATGGAGACAAACTTGACCAGAGAAGGTTTCAGCTCAGCATGAGGAGAAACTTCTTTGGTGTGAGGGTGTTGGAGCCCTGGAGCAGGCTGCCCAGAGAGGTTGTGGAGTCTCCTTCTCTGGAGCCTTTCCAACCCCAGCTGGATGCATTCCTGTGTGGACTGCCCTGGGTGCTGCTGCTCTGGCAGGGGGTTGGACTGGATGATCTCTGGAGGTCCCTTCCAACCTCTCATGTACTGTGAGACTGTAATACAAAAAGCAAACTGTTGTGGCTAAGGTCACCTTGACTCTCATCAGATGTAAAGATGAAGGACAAAAATAAGAAGCAACTGGATGGAAAAGTGTTCCAAGAACTCTCAACTTTAAACACCAGCTTTAGATACCTTACTCCCTGAAAGCACAAAGATCGACAGGAGCTCTCAGTTTTCCTTTCAGTTTTACAGCAGCCCTTTTGCACCACAGTTTACTGCCTGGGAATGGTTTGAGTAAAACCTGTTGTGTCTCTGAAGAAAGCAAAGCAAGGGGACGTGGCCAAAGCTCTGTGCCTGTGCTGTTACAGGAATGGAGGCTCTTCACTGATAGGAAGTCCCTCTGTTGTACTGGATTTACTCCAGCCTCTCTAGCTGTTAGTTTGGTGACCATCCCAATTCACCTTAGATTATCTCGCTGGGCTGCCACACTTAGAGATCAACATCAAACACTCAGATGGAGAGAATTACAATCAAAACCAACCCACCCCAAAGTTACCAACACAGAAGCTGCACTGGTCACAGAGCACCGAGCTGGCTGTTCAGTGCAGGCTCCCTGCCAGACCTTGCCTGGGTTTTTCTCTCGTTTCAGCCTCAGTTACTCAGACACCTCCAGCCCCATTAGTTACAAACTGCTCAATGCAGCACCAGCCCTGGGGGGAGGTTTGGCACTGCCCTGTTCTCCCAGACCTGGGTATTTCCTAAGCAAGCATCACAGAAAGCTGCTGGCTCTGGAAGTTACACAAAGTAGGAGCTAAGCAAGAAAATAGGAACCTCCCTTTCCAAACCCTTGCCCCCAGAGCTCAGCTCCTGCATCGTCCAGCAAGATACCCTCTCAAGAGAGAGAAGTATCATCTCCAGCATAGAAGGAGACAGTTTATTTTCCTTTGAAAAGAAAACTAAACAGAAGAGGCTCGGTTGGCCCTGCCCCCCCATTCCTCCCAGCACAGACAGGGGTCGGTTCTGGTAAGCCACCGGCCCCGCCGCAGGGCTCTGCTCAGCGGCGCGGCCCAGGGGGAGCGGGGAGAGACACTTACCTGAGAACGTCAAGGCAAGGCAGGTAGAAAGCAGGAGGTGAAAGACAGAATCCATTTTCCCCCTCTAGCAACTCCCCATGCTTCTCTTAAAAAAACCCACCTCAGATAAGTGAAGCGAAGGCTAGGAAGGAAATGTGCCTTCACGGGGGGAAAAAGTCAGTGACGAGCACTTCCTTCTATTCAATTGTTTTGGGGAGTTTTACACCACTTTGTCCCTGTTGTATGAGTCCTCAGAGTTTACTACTTGCTCTATTTTGGAAAAATAATTATATATATATATATGTGTGTGTGTGTGTGAATTAAATTACAAGCAGAAGAGAGGGAGGGGGAGAGAGAGGTCCTCAAACGCCTGGGGAGCTCCAAGAGATGATATTGAATCTCTTTAGACTGAAAGAAAAAGGGATTAGAGCTTGGTGTGATGCAGTGCCAGCCTGCAGGTGGTCTGGATGGTGCTGAAGGAGCAAATGCTGCCCCAGCCAGGAAGCAAACACACATCTCACTCTGCCTAATCGAGAGAAACTCTGATATTGATACTTCCAACTCCACAAGGCCTAAAAGCCAAGTAGAGGAGGGAGGGGGGTTGGTGGAGAACAGGATGATGAGGAGGCAAATCTCCGAGGTCTGCAATGAGTCTTACACAAACTCCCCACTGAGGGATCAAGTGGTGCTGGTTTTGCCTTCCCATCAGGTGATCCACCTTGCTTCATGTCAGTGGGAGATTCCCTGCACCTTCTGGACTGGTTCCCCAGGGTTCTGGAACCGTATTGGGCTGCGCTGTTTGTGGGGGCACAGGAGCGTGTGCTGCATCCCCTCCTCTGGAAAAGAACAAAAGACCTGGGCCAGTGCTTTATACCAAGAGTCATTTATTAGCAGTATGAAGCAAAGTCAACATCACTGCATTAAAAACTCATTGTACCCTGTAAACAGACCTCTGAGTCCTGTTAAGTCATAGCAAGTCAACTTCACACTTCTCTTTAAAGCAACCTCTTGCTGACCAGTAAAAGGGAACAGTCGTAGCAGCATTGTCTTGCCTGTGTAAGCCCCGTGTGGAACAGTCCATCCCACTGCAGCCATCTACCTCTCACTGGAAAGAGAGAGAGCAGACAGAACACCAGGAGCAGAGAAAGAGATTACAAATCCCAGGTTAGCAAAAGGACAGACAGAGATTGCAAATCCTTACCAGTTAATATAGGCTACAAAGTCTCTTGGAGGAGGAAGATGACTTCCACAACTTACACACACACTTGGGCTGGGGTCTGTAGCAGAAGCATCTTCTAAGACAGTCAACAGCAGAGGGTTAAATACAAACACACCGAATAAAGAGACACTGTGCTCTGCAGCTGCTCTGGGACACCTACACTCAATACACACTGAAGAGTTAAGAGGAGCAAGAACATTGAGATTTCCATACCAAATAGTCACTGCTTTGGAGTATGGGCCAGCAAGAAACCCCCAAGGCTTTGAGGGGTTTAGTTTATGACCTCCTTTGCTTTCTTTTTCTTTTCAATGAGCTCTTTTTAGTTTCTCACCTTCTTTCTTTTATTTTTAAGTATATCTTTTTTAATTGTCTTTAATTCTTTTGTTTAATCTCGTTTTTGTTTTTCAACCTCACCTTTAGTCTTGGGATTTATTATCTCATCTTCTTTTTGTATCCTTTTCTTTCTTTACTCTTTCCTTTTTTTTATTAGCTTCTTTCTATCTTTTTTTTTTTGGTCTTTTTTTACCTTTTCTTTTTTTATCCTTTTTTTAATCTTTTTTATCTTTTTTTAATCTTCTTTTTTATCTTTTTTTTTATCCTTTTTTATCTTTTTTTAACTTCTTTTTTTTTAATCCTTTTTTATCTTCTTTTTATCTTTTTTATCTTCTTTTTTATCTATTTTTAATCTTTTTAATATTTTTTAATCTTCTTTTTTATCTTTTTTAAATCTTTTTTATCTATTTTAATCTTTTATCTTTTTTTAATCTCCTTTTTTATCTTTTTTTAATCTTCTTTATCTTTTTTAATCTTTTTTATCTTTTTTAATCTTTTTTACCTTTTTAAATCTTTTTTTTTTAAACTTCTTTTTTATCTTTTTTAATCCTTTTTTCTTTTCTTTTTTATCTTCTTTTTTACCTTTTTTTACCTTCTTTTTCATCTTTTCTTTCTTTATCTCCTTTATTTTTTAATCTCCTTTCTTTTCTATGACCTCCTTTCTTTTATCTCCTCTTCTTTCTTTTTCTCTCACCTTTGCCTTTTCTTACCTCATCATCTTTCTTTTTTTTTTTAATCTCTTTTAAATCTCATCATTTCTTTTTGTTTTCCATTTTTTTTAATCTCATCTTTTTGTTTTAATTATCTTCTTTCTTTCTTTCTTTCTCAAATGGATTTTTTTTGGGGGGCTGTGTTTGTTTTGTTCATTTGAAACTCCACAAATCGAACACACGAAATTGGTTTTGTTGTGTTGTGTTGTGTCTGTTAGCAGCAGGAATATTCTTATGTGGCCAAGAAACAAAAGCTCACCACATAATCAGTAATAGCACTTGTACAGTACAGTTGACAGTCCATTCACAAGACAGTTAAAGCATTTATACACTTGATAAACATCTCTTCTGCTGAAGATCCAAGGTCCCTCCAGCTGGCTGTGGCAGGAGCACTTCACACGCATCCCACAGGGCAGCCGTCAGCATTGCAGGGGAAACCCACCTTGAGAGGAACAGGTCAGCATCCCCACGTGGAGCTTCAGGACAGTGCCCTCTTCAGCACTCATGGTTGGGAGGGTCACAATACATTCATGTACAGCAGGGGTCCAGCAAGCTCTAGACTTTTTTGCCCACCCGTCCGTAATCCTTTCAGCAGTTGGCCTCACAGGCGCTCTGCCCACGGCAGGAAAACTCCTTGAAGAAGCTGCTGGTAGGTAATGAACCAAATTACCTCAGGGGATTGACCTTTGGGGTTATCCCCTCCTTGGCTTCACTGGACAGCTTCTGCAGAAAGCCTGCTCTCATACAGACTCAGTGCGTGGTGCACAAACTCATACTGTTCACTGGTCTGGACCATTCCACCCCTGCAAAGGAAACACAGGGGAACAAAATCTTCTTAGAATCATACAACCAGGAAGGTTGGAAAAGACCTCAGAGATCATCAAGTCCAACCTGTCACCCAGCACTTCCTGACAACTAAACCATGGCTCCAAGTGCCACATCCAATCCCCTCTTGAACACCTCCAGGGACGGTGACTCCACCACCTCCCTGGGCAGCACATCCCAAGGGCCAATCTCTCTTGCTGGCAAGAACTTTCCCCTCACCTCCAGCCTAAACCTCCCCTGGCACAGCTTGAGACTTCTTGCTTAAGAAGTAATAGGTTGGACTTGATGATCTCTCAGGTCTTTTCCAACCTGGTTGAATCTGTGATTCTGTGAACCCAACAGCCTCCAGCCCCTTCCAGCCCCACCACCATCAGCTAATCGAAGCCCTCTCATGCAGGTTTGCCTTAGTTTGCTTGAGTGAGTGAGAGACCTGCCCAAGCAGAAGTGCTTTCTTCAGAGCCTACACCACTCAGCACATGCCCAGCATGAACCAGCCTTCAAGTATTGTGTCCAGTTCTGGGCACCTCAATACAGGAGAGATGTGGAGGTGCTGGAGCCAGGGCAGAGGAGGGCAAGGAAGCTGGGAAGGGCCTGGAGAAGAAATCTGATGCAGAGCAACTGAAGGAGCTGGGGATGGTTAGTGGGAAAGAGAGGAGGCTGAGGGGAGACCTCCTGGCTCTCTACAGCTCCCTGCAAGGAGGTTGTGGAGAGGTTGGTGCTGGGCTCTGCTCCCAGGTCAGTAGTGACAGAAGAAGAGGGAATGGCCTCAAGCTGCCCCTGGGGAGGTTCAGACTGGACATGAGGAAAGCTTTTTTTCAGGCAAGAGTGGTGAGGGCTTGGAATGTGCTGGGCAGGGAGGTGGTGGAGTCCCCAAGCCTGGCTGTGTTTGCAGGGGGTTTGGCTGTGGTGCTTGGGGCTGTGATTTAGGGGTGAGCCTTGCAGAGTAGGGCTCTGGGTTGGCCTTGGTGGTCCTGAGGCTCTTTCCCAACCTGAATGTTTCTGTGATTCTGTTCCCAGTTGTGTCAGGGTAAGAACTAGAGGAGATTCAGGCTGGAGGTGAGGAGGAAGTTCTTCCCCATGAGAGTGGTGAAGCCCTGGAATGGGTTGTCCAGGGAGGGGGTTGAGGCGCCGTCCCTGGAGGTGTTTAAGCCCAGGCTGGATGAGGCTCTGGCCAGGCTGATCTAGTGTGGGGTGTCCCTGCCCATGGCAGGGGGGTTGGCACTAGATGATCCTTGTGGTCCCTTCCAACCCTGACTGATGCTATGATACTAAACCCTCTGGGGTCTGGATGGTTAAAGCCTACATTTCCAATTCAGCACAGAGTGAATTGTGCTCAGTCACCAGAGCAAGACAGGCCAGGTACACAGACACAGCAACAGTCCTGATGGGTGAAGGGTGTAGCCATCATCTGGCCTTTCATTCCTGTGCCTTACTGGTGCCTTGCAGAGTGCCTGTGCTGAGAACAGCTCTTCCTGTCCTCTTCTGAACGCCTACAGCGCGTCCGGTCTGCACAGTAGCCACCGAAGAAATTCTACAGCAGTGACTCACTGCAGCACCAACAATGGAGAAGGTTAACTTGAGCACAAAGAGGACTAGCTGCAGACAGCTTGGACTAGAGGCCTTCACCTGATAATGATCCCTTTTTCAGATCTAAGCATGAAGATCAAGTCCCACACCCCCAACATCGGCTGTGCTGCGGTAGGAAGGGGGAGCTGTGATTAAGGGTGGTACCACCGAGCTCTGCAATGAAACTGAGCTCTGCAATGAAACTGAGCCTCTTCCTGACAATACTAAAGTCTTCCAGGTCTCACTTCTCACAGAGTGAAGCCTCAAGTTCACTTAATTCTACTTTTACTGTCTCATCTGCTTCTCCTCAGGGTACCCTGGAGCCTCAAGTTACCTTGGAGGGGATGAAAGACGAAATGGCCTTAGTGGGAAGAAAGACATCAAGATGTGTATTGCATGAGGCTTCAACCCCATTGAATCAATCAAATCTGTGAGTGAGAGCAAGGTCAAAGCCAGGCATCTTCTGGGAGAAGCAATGAGAAACCCCCAAGTGACCTCTTCAGACACCCTGGCAACAAAACATGCTGGAAGGTGTCCAGAGAAGAGCAGCGAGGCTGGGGAGGGGTCTGGAGCACAGCCCTGGGAGGAGAGGCTGAGGGGGCTGGGGTTGCTTAGCCTGCAGAAGAGGAGGCTCAGGGGAGACCTTCTTGGTCTCTCCAACTCCCTGAAGGGAGGTTGTAGCCAGGTGGGGGTTGGTCTCTTCTCCCAGGCAACCAGCACCAGAACAAGAGGACACAGACTCAAGCTGTGCCAGGGGAGGTTTAGGCTGGAGGTGAGAAGAAAGTTCTTCCCAGCAAGAGAGATTGGCCATTGGGATGTGCTGCCCAGGGAGGTGGTGGAGTCCCCATCCCTGGAGGTGTTTAAGAGGGGACTGGCTGAGGCACTTGGTGCCATGGTTTAGTTGATGAGATGGTGTTGGGTGAGAGGTTGGACTGGATGATCTCAAAGATCTTTTCCAACCTGGTCCATTGTGTGTGTAAAAGAGTCTACAGATATACAAAGATATCTGAAAGACAGGTTCAACTGCCTCAGCAAGTATTGCCCTCCAGTATTAGAGAAAGTCATCCACAGCCACAAGGTCATTTTCCACAGTGCTGCTGGATGGTTAAATGGCTGTGGCAGGAGAAGCATAATTCAAGTAGGACCTACTCCTTGAAGCAAGGGGTCAGCTGTCTGTGCTCCTCCTGTGAGCTCAGGCAATTGCAGGACATCTTTCAGTGAGCTGCATGTCTGTCATGCAGGAACTAAATCACAGGCCCTTAAGTAGTCCCAGCTGGTGCCAATTAGAACCACAGAAGTGCCAGGGTTGGAAAGGACCTCAGGGATCAGCCAGTTCCAAGCCCCCTGCCATGGGCAGGGACACCTCACACTGCAGCAGGTTGCTCACAGCCACCTCCAGCCTGGCTGCAAACACCTCCAGGGATGAGGCTTCCACCACCTCCCTGGGCAACCTGTGCCAGGCTCTCACCACCCTCATGGGGAACAACTTCTTCCTAATGTCTAATCTAAATCTCCCCTCCTCTAGCTTGGATCCATCCCCCCCAGTCCTATCACTCCCTGACTCCCTCAAAAGTCCCTCCCCAGCTTTCTTGTAGCCCCCTGCAGATACTGGAAGGCCACAATGAGGTCTCCTCAGAGCCTTCTCTTCTCCAGACTGCACAACCCCAACTCCCTCAGTCTGTCCTCAGAGCAGAGCAGCTCCAGCCCTCTGCTCATCCTCGTGGCCCTTCTCTGGACACCTTCCAGCACCTCCAGATCCTTCCTGGCACAGAGGCTCCAGAACTGGACCCAGAGCTGCAGCTGTGGTCTCAGCAGAGATGCAATAGCTTCTCAGCTTTGCCAACAAGGACATCCACAAATTCATAGCTCTGCCTGCTGACTTCAGCTGCTTTCCTCTGTGCTTGTCCCCTGCTTGTAGATCTGGAGAGTCCAAAGGTGATGGGAGGGCTTTGCTCTGGTCCCCCTTACTGCCTGGCCTCCTTCCTGCCTTGTCACTGCTGCGTCCTGCCCTGCCCACGCAGCCTCTTCCCAGCCAGCTTCCCTTCCCATCTCCCTATCAGTGCTCTCTGAGGGAGTGTGCTTCCCCAGCTACATCCACTGTGTGCAGGGCTTGGAGGAAGGGAGAAGGACTTTGAGGCACAGGAAGTTCCATGGAAACAGGAGGAAGAATTATTTCCCTGTGAGGGTGCCAGAGCCCTGGAGCAGGCTGCCCAGGGGGGCTGTGGAGTCTCCCTCTCTGGAGCTATTCCAGCCCTGCCTGGCTGTGTTCCTGTGTGACCTGCTCTGGGTGCTCCTGCTCTGGGGGGTTGGACTGGATGAGCTTTGGAGGTCCCTTTCAGCCCCTAACATTCTGTGATGCTGTGACTTGGCAGGAAGGGCAGCTTAAAACAAGTTTGGCTGCACCAGGCTGATTGCAGGGGTGGTCCTTGCTCCCTCCTCTCCAGTGCTGGAGTCACAGCCAAAATCCCCAGGTATGGATGAGACTGGCTGGGGCTGAACCCAGCACTACCACATTGTCCTGGGTTAGCAAACACCCAGAGATGTGAGGATGCTTCTGAACCTGCATGGGCAAACCAGTGCACATCCCTGCCAGTCTGGGGGCACCTGAATCTTATGCAGAGGTTCAGACAGCTTGGCTTGCTCAGGGCTACTGTACATGGGATTCATAGACCCATAGCACCACCCATCAATAATCACCCATTTGGGGCTGAGGAGGGCAGGGTAAGACTGGATCTTAGCAAGAAGTTCTTCAGTCTGAGGGTGGTGAGACTCTGGAATAGGCTGCCCAGGGAGCTTGTGGCTGCCTCCTTCCTAGGGGTGTTGAAGGCCAGGCTGGATGAGGCCTTGAGCAGCTGAGTCTAGTTGAGAGGTGTCCCTGCCCATGGTGAGGAGGTCAGAGCAGGTATCTCTGAGGTCCCTTCCAACCTGAGCCATTCCAGGACCCAGGCCAATCCCCCTGCCACGGGCTGGTGCAGCTTTCACTAAATCAGGTGGCTCAAAGTCCCACCCAGCCTGACCCTGAGCACTTCCAGGCACAGGGCATCCCTGGGCAACCTGTTCTGGTGCCTCACCACCCTCACTGCAAAGAGTTCCTTCCTTACCTCTAATCTAAATCTACCTTCTTCAAGTTTAAAATCATTACCCTTCATCCTGTCACTGCACTGCCAGACAACCAGTCCCTCCTTAGCTTCTCTCTAGGCCTCCTTTAAGTCCTGGAAGGCTGCTATAAGGTCTCCACAGAGCCCTCTCAAGGCTGAACACCTCCAGCTCTCTCAGCTGTCCTCACAGGGAAGGTGTTTCAGCCCTCTGATCATTTTTGTGTCCCTCCTCTGGGCCCACATGAGCCATGTCCATGGCTTTCTTGTACTGGGAGCCCCAGAGCTGGCTGGGGTCTCCAGGTGGGGTCTCATGAGAGCAAAGGGGGAGAATCAACTCTCTTGGCCTGCTGGTCTCACTTATGCAGCCCAGGATCTGGCAGGTTCTCTGGGCTACAAGCTGGCTCCTGTCCACTTTTTCACCTACCAATACCCCCAAGTCCTTCTCCCTTTTGCTCTTGTGCAAGACTCATGTTCAAGAACAAGGAATTATTTGTGGCCCTAAGGCATCAGCTTCTCCAAAAGAGCAGCTCAGGAGGAAACCAGCTCAGGCAGGGAGGTTTCCTCTCCCTGTGTCCCTAGTGCCCAGAAGGGATGTACCCAGGGCTTCAGCACCTCTGCATGTGCAGCCTTTGTCCTTGCAAGCTGCTGAGGCCTCTGCTTCTTCGGGACTCCCTTGGGGCAGTGCTTGGAAGAAACAGCCCCTGGGATCCTGAGGGCTCGGGGAGCTGCTCAGCTCTGCCAGGGGGAGGGAAGGGTGTTTCACCCAGCCCTCTGGCTTGCTGCTAGTGCAGCTGGATGCAGTCTGCTCCAACCTGAATGTGATGCAGGACTTGGGCTGTTTTTGATCCCCCCTAACCTGAGGCAATTAGTCAAAACACTTAAACAATGAAGTGACGCAGACTGGAAGCTCTTCTCATCCTGTCTGGGGAGCCAGGAGCAGAGGCACTGGATGCCATTCCAGGAATGTGCCTCTAAGGTTAAGAATGTGCAACAGCTCTTGATAGCACAGCTAAGGCTTGAAGATGCCTCACATCAAACACTTCCTGTTTCTGCTGCACAATACAAAAAACCAACCAGGGAGGGAAAAAACCAAAAGAAAAGAGAACTGAAGTCAAGAGGACCTCTGGGTCTGACAGAATCAGCCAGGGTGCCAAAGAACTCAGAGATCAGCAAGTCCAACCTGTTAAGGAGACTCCACAACCTCTCTGGGCAGCCTGCTCCAGGGCTCCAACACCCTCACACCAAAGAAGTTTCTCCTCATGCTGAGCTGAAACCTTCTCTGGTCAAGTTTGTCTCCATTGCTCCTTGGCTTATTGCTGTGCACCACCCACAAGAGCTTGGCCCCCTCCACTTGACCCCCAGCCCTCAGCCATTGATTGACATTGATCAGATCCCTCTCAGCCTTCTCTTCTCCAGACTCAACAGCCCCACGGCTCTCAGTCTCTCTTCACAGGGGAGATGCTCAAGTCCCCTAAGCATCCTCCTGGCTCTCCCTTGGCCTCTCTCCAGCAGGTCTCTGTCTCTCTGGAGCTGGGGAGCCCAGAACTGGCCACAGGATTGCAGCTGTGGTCTCAGCAGAGCAGAGGGGGAGCAGAACCTCCCTAGCCCTGCTGGCCACACTTTTCTTGCTGCACCCCAGGACACTATCCTGGGTCAAGATTTGGAGTGGATCACAGAATCACAGAATGTTAGGGGCTGGAAAGGATCTCAACAGCTCATGCAGTCCAACCCCCCTGCCAGAGCAGCAGCACCTAGAGCAGATCACACAGGAACACAGCCAGGTGGGTTTTGAGTATCTCCAGAGAGGAAGACTCCACACTCCCCCTGGGCAGCCTGCTCCAGGGCTCTGTCTCACAGAGTGCCTGAGGATGTGCTAAGCTGGGGTGCCTTAAGCAGGATCCCTGGATTCTGTGGCTGCAGTCTGACAGCAGAAAACAGGCAGAACTGTGCAGATCCCAAGACTGGAGGCAATTTTTCCTAAGAGGCTTTGTGTCCCTGAGATTGCTGCTGGGAATGTTTAGATTTGGGTCAGCTTTCCATTCTCTTTCCAAGGTTCTTTAGGATAGTAATAGATATCAGAAAGTTCATTAGTCAGATGCACTTGGATGAGACTGTGCTGTCAGGAATGCAGCTGAGGCTGGCACTGTGGCTTCCACGTCTCTGCAGTGGGGGATGAAAGCAATAAGGATAAGCTGATCTTCTCACACCAATACTAAAATGGGAGAGAACACTACAAATCTTCTCCAGTAAGAGGAAGAGAAGTGTTGGAATGTTGGAGTTGATCATTGAAACCAGAATAAGCATTTTCCCCTCAGCTTTCCACCTTCTTTTCTCTTTTCTTCCTGAGGTTTTTATGTCAAGAACTCCCCTTGGAGACTGCTACACCCCAAGTGCCTCATGCTGCCCTGCAAGGATCACATTACCATCTCCAGTATCATGGTGTTTGGGAGGAGAGGGCAGAGGAGATGATCCATAAACAGAGGCAGTTACATGGAATCTGGTCCTCCTGTGCTTCCAATACCTTGCACAGCTCTTCAGAAGACAAAAATCCAGCTCCTAACCTATTTTCCAGCATCTGGACCCTTGTGGGCTGTTTCCATTTAAAGAAGGAATGCATGTCAGAAGCAGCTAAGATGACAGGGTGTTAGGGGTTGGAAGGGACCTCTGGAGATCTCCCAGCCCAACCCCCCTGCCAGAGCAGGACCAGAGAATCCAGCACAGGTCACACAGAACACATCCAGACAGGGCTGGAAAGGCTCCAGAGAAGGAGACTCCACAACCTCTCTGGGCAGCCTGCTCCAGGGCTCTGGGAACCTCACAGTGCAGAAATTCCTCCTCATGTTGAGGTGGAACCTCCTGTGCTGGAGTTTCTATCCACTGCCTCTTGTCCTATCCCAGGCTGCAACTGAGCAGAGGCTGTCCCTGTCCCTGTCCCTTCCTTCCTGCCCCCACCCCTCAGCTATTGATAGACATTGATCAGTCTCAGTCTTCTCCTCTCCAGACCAAACAGCCCCAGGGCTCTCAGCCTCTCCTCCCCAGGCATTGCTGCAGTCCCTTCAGCATCCTTGTAGCCCTCCCTTGGACTCTCTCCAGCAGATCCCTGTCCTTCTTGAACTGGGGAGCCCAGAACTGGATGCAGTATTGCAGGTGGGGCCTCAGTGGGACTGACTAGAGGGGGAGGAGAACCTCCCTGGATCTTGCAAGATACTTGCAAGGAGGCTGCAGGACCTGCTGGCTCCATCTGCAGAGGAATGAGCCTTCTCTATCCCTGGTGCACCCCTGTTTATTTACTTTAGACAAAATCCTGCTTCCTCCAGCAGCAGAAGAAAGAAAAGTACAACCAAACCAACAGCTTCCATTGTGCACAATAACCACATCCTCCTTCCCAACACAAATCTCTCTTCAGCCAGGGTTTCACTAAACAAAGCACTCTGCAACAATGCTGGCTTGCAGAGTTCCTGCACCCAAGCTGTGAATTCAGTCAGGGAATTGATCTGACTTCACAAAACTCTGCAACCAATGCCTTGCTGTTTCCTTAAGCTGGCTCAAGTGTGCCAACCCAGTTCCAAAGCACCCCCAGCATAGCTCAAGGAATATTTAAAGCACCAGATCTGGCTCTCTCTGCTGCATAAAGAAGCTGCACACTGAGGGAGCCTGGATGCTCAGAGACAATCCTTGGCCTCCAGATTGCATTATGTCTCTTGTGTCCTAGCGGGATGCTGCAGAGAGCAGAGAGCTCCAGGAGGGAAAAAGAGGGGTGCCAAGTGCCCAGCAACCCCAGGGTTACCCTCTGAGGAGAATTTCCTTCAGAGGAATCTCTCACAGTTTCACACAGAGAAAGAAATATTCCTTATTCAGGCCCTAAGGAACAAATATTGCCTTGACCCTTCAGCTGAGGCTGTCGTAAAGAGGCAGCAAAAGTGACGGCAGCAAAAGTGATGGCAGCCACTTCATGTGAAGCAACAGTCAAGTGTGAGAGGGTTTTTCAGAGCCATGACTGAATCACAGCTGATGATTACTGAAGCATTTCTGTCATGATTCCAGAACCCCTGACTGCTTTGTGGCTCTTCTGGCACTCACCGATCCACTCGGAGCTGGCAGACGATGCTCAGCGCATCTACGACTCCCTCTTCCTTCAGCTGCTGGCAACCAATGGCTGTGGCAATAAAACATCCAGTCCTTCCTATACCAGCACTGAAAAGAAGGAAGAAAATTAACAGGGGAATGGAGTTCACAGGTCCAAGGGGGTTAGTGGAAAAAAAACCCCAACCAATTAGATCTGAAAGCACTCAAAATACAAACCACGGCACTGCTGCAATGCAGAGCCCCTGGGTGTGTGACTGGCAAAGCCAACTCACTTCACAGGGAGGTGAAGGTCATAGAATCAACCAACCAGGGTGGAAAAGACCTCAGAGATCATCAGGTCCAACCTATTACCTAGCACCTCCTGACAACCAAACCCTGGCTCCAAGTGCCACATCCAATCCCCTTTTGAGCACCTCCAGGGACAGTGACCCCACCACCTCCCTGGGCAGCACACCCCAATGGGCAGTTACTCTTTCTGGGAAGAGCAATTGTCACTATGAAGCTCAGTAAGAACCTAAAGTTTTCTTCTTCTGGAAACAGTAAGGCTTCAGGGAGACCTTATAGCAGCCCTCCCCTACTTGAAGGGGGCCTACAGCAATGCTGGAGAAGGGCTTTGTGTAAGGGCATGTGGTGATAAGGGGCAATGGCTTTGAACTAGACCAGGGTAGATTTAGATCAGGCAATAGAAGAATCAGAGAATGGTCTGGGTTGGAAGGCAACTCCCAAGGTCTTCTAGCCCACCCACCCTGCAGTCAGCAGGGACATCCTCTACTCGATCAGCCTGCTCAGAGCCTTGTCCAGCCTGACCTCGAGTATCTCCAGGGGTGGGGCCTCAACCACCTCCCTGGGCTGCCTGTTGCAGTGTTCTCCATGAGGCTGGTGAGACAAGGGGACAGGTTTCCCAGAGAAGCTGTGGGTGCCTTATTCCTGGAAGTGTTTAAGACCAGGCTGGATGAGACTTTGAGCAGCCTGGTGTAGTGGGAGGTGTCCCTGCCCATGGCAGAGCTGCTGAGGGTGCACTCAATGCCCATGTCAGAAAGGTTGCACATTACCTGCAGTGCACAACGACAGGCCCTCTGCCTGGGGATCCCACCCTGTCCTCTTCTACATCCAGCATCAGCTGCAGCAGGGGCTGAGCGCTGTCAGGGGTTTTGTGGTCTGGCCAGGATGTGTACCAGTAGTGTTTCACACTCTGGGACTGGCTCCCTTGCTGGAAATGACAGGAAGATTTTACATGCAGGTGTGCAGTGTAACAGCTCTTTGCATTCCTCTCCATGCTGTGGTAGAGACACAGTGAAAGCCTTGAGAGATGTAACAGTCATTTGGTTCTTTCTTCACTAGACTCAGAGGATGCAAATGCAAGGAGCACAGGCATGCTTCCAGGGACCCAGCTGCAAGAAGGCTTTGTGCACCTGAGATGTTAGCTGTTTGTCCAGCTGTGCAAGCTCTGCTCAGCCCATCTCACTACTGACTTGCCGACTGTGGTGTCAGCTGGGAACTGCCAGAGGCCTTGGTTAGATCAGCAATAAGATGTGGAGAGATTCTTTGCTCTGGGGTTTTAGATCTCTGAATTATTACACATGTCCACTGCCTTTGAAGGACATTCTCTCAAGAGTCTGACAGTAAATTTACAAAGAGTGTTTAATTACAGGTGCAGGAGAAGTGTCCTTCTGCATCAATCAAACCCCAATTACAATCACAGAATGGTCAGGGTTGGAAGGGACCTCAAGGATCAGCCAGTCCCAACCCCCCTGCCAGGGGCAGGGACACCTCACACTACAGCAGGTTGCCCAGAGCCACATCCAACCAGTTATTCTCTCCACCAGAAGCTGCTACCACTTCCTTCAACAAGCAAAGGGGCTGAATACAGGCTGGAGTCATTTGTGTTCAGCGACAATGACTTCTGCCCACTTCTCACTGCCTGGGCTGAAACACCAAACGAATCTTCCTGATTCATTGTTTGCTGCAGTGCTCTGTCAGATGATGCAGCCCCAGAGCACTTATGTGCAATGTGGGGAGTAACTCAGAAGAGAAGCATCTGCCTTGTTTTGCATGGTTAATGTTTAGTCAGAACCATGGAAAGAGCTTGAAGCTTTCCTTGCGTCCTCCTCACGTTTTCAGCCTCTCAGCTGGGCTCCAGGTGAGCTCAGCACACAGCATGAGCAGCATCTCTTTTTCAGAATGTTGCTCTGCTGGTCCTTTCATTCACTGAAATCCCTTTGCACTGCCTTGGCAATGCTAGAAAGGCTTCACAGCAACTTAATTGAAGAGCCTGAAACTCGAACTCTTCTTGGAAGCCTTTTTCTTATTGCCAGAGCCTAGGCCAAGCAGCAATGTGATGTGTTCCAGGGCTTTTAATCTCAGTCATACCTTGCAGCTGTAAGCTTCATAGCTCAGTTACTCCTCCTGTAAAGATTTATGCCATTAAAAAACCAGCCCAACACTTCAGCTTCACTGAACATCAGAAAAACATGAAGCATGAGGAAGGGTGCTCTGAGAGGCAGGCTCTTACCTTTATCGTGAGCTGGCGGACGGTGTAGTTCTCACACTCCTGCACGCTGTTAACCAGGACTTCCACCTTCCCATAGATGCCTCTCTTTTCTGGCCAGTAAAGCACACATTTCTGCAAAGCAAGCAACAGTGTCATCAACAAAGCAGATCCTGGAGCCATGGTCATGTCTAATTTGTCCAGAAGACTCAGAGGGATTCAGTGGGGGTGCTGCTTGTGTCAGAGGTATTCCTAAACAGGACACTTCAGGGCTCTCGAGGGATGACTGAGGCCTGATTTTCAGCACCTGAGTTTTCAGACATGGGTCTCTCTCACTGAGTACTCTCAACAGCTGGGTAAGCTTTGACAGCTCAATAAAGTTCAGTTAAAAGAATGAATCATTTGCCACATTCAAGAATAAAAACAAACAAAAAACTGTCAGTATTTCCCCCTAGAACATTCTTTAATTCAGAGAACTAAAGCTACAATGTTCCCTCCTGCCAAATGGGGTTTCCTTCTGAGCCAGGGGTTCAGCATCTGTCCTCTCCTCACAAGACTTTGTATCCTCTTTACTCTGCTGAGCTCTTACACACCAAGCCATGGGCATGTGCCCTTAGACCCTCCTGAATTCACTGGGGCTCGATGTGCCTGCTGAAATACGTTGCAGAATCTGAGCTGCCTACTTATGACTCACTGCAAATTAATGTGAGAAAAACAAGCAGAAGCCCATCAGTCTTGCTAGAGCTACACAAAGCTACATGCAAACCCCTTGATCAGTAATGTCAGACTGTTCCAGCACTGTGCCTGACATGCAGCTGCTGAAGAGGAGACAGAAATAACACTTGCAACAGGAACGGTTTCTTTTGCTCCTGCAACGGTTTGCTTATCATCAGGTCAGCTGCAACTTCACATTCACTTCCATTCCAGCCTGCCTGAAAGCAAAGCTCTCTGGTACACAACACCTTCCCTGCAGAAAGACTGAAAAAGGGCTGGCCAGTCATTAAACAAACAAAAAGCCCCACACCAATAATTAAAGCAAGCCTTCTGGCTAATAACCAATGCACAGGTCAAAGAAACACTGAGGACAGATAGCTCTAAATGATGATGATGATAATTATGGACTCCCAGTAAGAAATTGTTTGTATTTCCTCACAAACTTGCTGAAGAAGCTGGTATCTCTCTATCTCATTATCTTTCTCTCTATCTTTATCTATCTATCTATCTATCTCTCTGTCTCTATCTCTATCTCTCTATCTCGCTACATCTATCTCTATATATGTCTATCTCTATCTATCTATCTATATCCCTCTCTATATACCTATCTATCTCTCTATATATATCTATCTATCTCTATCTCTCCCTCTATTTCTCCCCATCTCTCTCCCTCCCTATCTCTGTCTCTCCCTGTATCTATCTCTCCCTATCTATCTATCTCCTTCTATTTCTCCCCATCTCTATCTCTCTCTCCCTATCTCTATCCCTCTCTATCTCTCCCTCCCTATCTCTGTCTCTCCCTGTATCTATCTCTCCCTATCCATCTATCTATCTATCTCCCTCCCTCTATTTCTCCCCATCTCTCTCTCTGCCTCCCTCTCTCTCTCTCCCTATCTCTGTCTCTAACCTCTCTCCCTCTCTCTGACAGTATAGCTATGCATCAAAATGAAACTAAGCCTCCAACACAACCACTTGCCCCAGAGGCTGGTTCCCAGCAAACCCTGCTGCAAAGGAGGCAGTGAGGTGCGGGGCTCCCCCAGCAGGCGTGAGCCTTAAGCTGCCCGGTAAGCCAGCAGCTGCTCCAGCCCTCTCAGCTCTGCTGGAGAAAGACTTCTCTAAAAGCAGATGCTCGTTACCTTCCGAGTGTAAGGTGTGTGCTGAAAGGCTTGCTGGCCCCTCTGCCTGGCTTCCTCCACAGCCCTGTCCTTTGCAGGACTCCTGGAGCAGCCTACACTGCGCTGTCCTCCCGGAGGCATCAGGAATGGCAAGAAAACCCTCAGAAATTTGCACCAGCGAAAACAAGGCAAGTGTTCCCCCAGCACCAGGCTTCCCCCCTCGTGTGACACACACACACAGCTCACTATCATCTGCCAGATCTGCAATTCATGCCCCTCCCTGGGAGTGTAGCTTTGCAGTGCTAACATGGGGGGGGGGAGAAAAAAAGAAGTCTAAATACCCAATTGTCCCCTGACAATCCACAAGAGTTGAGTCAGCTCCTGAGACTTCTTGATGAATGCCAGCAGGAGAGGCTCACTACAAAGCCCTCAGGCCCTCCAGAAGAGTGTTTTTCTTGACTCTTTCCCAGAACTAGAATTGGCAGCTTCTGCTGGGTGGACAATGAAATGGGGCTGCTCATTAAAATAGCTTTCATTTGCCAGCCTGGCTGCAGCTAATGAGACACAATGGATTATTTTTAAACACAGTCTCCATGCATCTTTCAAAAAGTGCCATTTGTAACTGCTTTGGGGGAAAAAAACCACCACCCAGCCCTGAAAACTGAGCTGGTTCAGGCACTCCTAAGAGGAGAGGTAGCTGGGGGAATTCACAGGGTTGTGAAGGTTATTGTTGAAAAAAAACCCAGAAAAGAATAAAAGGTGAAGGTGGGAGGGACAAAAACACACAGAAAATGAATGCAGAAACCCCCACAGGCATCATCCAAACAGATGAAATTCCCTGAAGCTATTAGTGGAACCTGAAAGAAAATCCCCCTGGTCTCAAGGAGGTGTAGTGAAAACTGTTCAACAGCCAAACACCCTGCTTGAGAAGGCTGCTCCTCAGTCATAGAATGGTCAGGGTTGGAAGGGACCTCAAGGCTCAGCCAGCTCCAACCCCCTGCCATGGGCAGGGACACCTCACACTGCAGCAGGTTGCTCACAGCCACATCCAGCCTGGCTGCAAACACCTCCAGGCAGGAGGCTTCCACCACCTCCCTGGGCAACCTGTGCCAGGCTCTCACCACCCTCATGGGGAACAACTTCTTCCTAACATCCAATTTCAATCTCCCCATTTCTAGTTTTGCTCCATCCCCCCCAGTCCTATCACTCCCTGACACCCTCAAAAGTCCCTCCCCAGCTTTCTTGTAGCCCCTTTTAGATACTGGAAGGCCACAATGAGGTCTCCTGGGAGGCTTCTCCTCTCCAGCCTGCACAACCCCAACTCCCTCAGTCTGTCTCCATAGCAGAGCAGCTCCAGCCCTCTGCTCATCCTTGTGGCCCTTCTCTGGACACCTTCCAGCACCTCCAGATCCTTCCTGGAACAGAGGCTCCAGAACTGGCCCCAGAGCTCCAGCTGTGGTCTCAGCAGAGTGGAGCAGAGGGGCAGAATCCCCTCCCTGCTCTGCTGGCCACACTTCTCTTGCTGCAGCCCAGGCTCTGCTTGGCTCTCTGGGCTGCAAGTGCTCTCTGCTGGCTCCTGTTGAGCTTCTCCTCCCCCAGCACCCCAAGGCCTTTTCCTCAGGGCTGCTCTCAAGACAGTTGCTTTACTTCAGCTCCATTTCAGGCCAAAGGTCATGAATAATCACCACAAATCTTCAGTCCCAGAAGTCCTTTTCACTGCTGACCTCTATTGACTGTCACTACTAAATCAAGTGTGGGAGGTATACTTCAAGAGGGCTTGAAGGATTTGCCTTCATATACTAAAACCCCTCAAAGTTAGGACCAGACCTTCTGCTTCAGTTGGTTTTTTTTTCCAGTCCCTGGGACATATCCATGGTGCCAATAGACAACTAATTAGTAACCTTCAAAGAGGCTTATGTCCATTGTGTCAAAGGCAGGATTTCTGAAGCCCAGAATCCATTTTGCCATGCACAGCAAAGTGCCTCTGGAGCCACTCAGTGAAAGGAAAAAAGTGAAAGGAAATCTAGCATGAGCTTTAAAGAGTGAGTTAACAAGATTGGTCTAGGTAATTGCTGACAAGGAGCCTGACATGAGCTGAGGAGAAGAACCAGGCATTGGCTGATGCATCTGGCAGCAGCAGACTTCCAGTATCTGAAGGGGGCTGCAGGAAAGCTGGGGAGGGACTTTTGAGGGTGTCAGGGAGGGATAGGACTGGGGGAGATGGAGCAAAGCTAATCAACTAAACCATAGAATAAACCAGGTTGGAAGAGACCTTCAAGATCACCGCGTCCAACCCCTCAACCAATCCAACACCACCCAAACAACTAACCCATGGCACCAAGCACCCCATCAAGTCTCCTCCTGAACACCTCCAGTGATGGTGACTCCACCACCTCCCCAGGCAGCCCATTGAGATTGGATGTGAGGAAGAAGTTGTTCCCCATGAGGGTGGTGAGAGCCTGGCACAGGTTGCCCAGGGAGGTAGTGGCAGCCTCCTGCCTGGAGGTGTTTGCAGCCAGGCTGGAGGTGGCTGTGAGCAACCTGCTGTAGTGTGAGGTGTCCCTGCCCGTGGCAGGGGCTTGGAACTGGCTGTGCCTTGAGGTCCCTTCCAACCCTGACCATTCTGTGGTTCTATGACTTTTCTTCTGGCAGAACACTGCACAGTGTTCTTTATTTCTGCTGCCTAAAGCATGTTTCCTGGTTAACAGGTATTAGGGCTGGTTGGACTTCATCCTGAAAGGCTTTTGCAAGCTGGTTAATTCTGCAAGCTCTGAAGGCAAACTAAATCTGAGTTATCTCTGGGGTACACAGCAGAACCACAAACCCAACTAACTCAACAGCAGCCTATAAACTTCTCTATAAAGGCACACAGAAGTCTATAAAATGCTTGCACTCCACATATGAATCTAATTTCCACTGCTCATTTCCCTTGACCAAAGTCAGTAATACATGAAGTTCATGTGAGACTCCTGGATAAAGCTTTGTATGGCCATGCCCTAAAATATCACCACAAGAGCTGATTTGTCTCCTTCTCTTAGAGCAGGATGGATCACCCACTGCAGGTGACTGCTGCTCCTCAGTACAGAATAGAATAGAATTAACCAGATTGGAAAAGACCTTTGAGAACATTGTCCAACCTGTCACCCAGCACCATCTCAGCAACTCAACCATGGCACCAAGTGCCTCAGCCAGGCTCTTCTTAAACACTTCCAGGGATGGTGACTCCACCACCTCCCTGGGCAGCACATTCCAGTGGCCAATCTCTCTTGCTGGGAAGAATTTCTTCCTCACATTCAGCCTAAACTTCCCTTGGCACAGCTTGAGACTGTGTCCTCTTGTTCTGGTACTGCTTGCCTGGGAGAGGAGACCAACCCCCACCTGGCTACAACCTCCCTTCAGGGAGTTGGAGAGAGCAAGAAGGTCTCCCCTGAGCCTCCTCTTCTCCAGGCTAAGCAACCCCAGCTCCCTCAGCCTCTCCTCCCAGGGCTGTGCTCCAGACCCCTCCCCAGCCTCCTCGTCCTTCTCTGAACACCTTCCAGCATCTCAACATCTTTCCTAAACTGAGGACTCAAGGTGTGGCCTAACAGGTGCTGAGCACAGGGCACAATGACCTCCCTGCTCCTCCTGGCCACACTGTTCCTGATGCAGGCCAGGATGCCATTGGCCTTCTTGGCCCCTGGGCACACTGCTGGCTCATCCTCTGCCTACTATCAACCACTACCCCCAGGTCCCTCTCTGCCTGGCTGCTCTCCAGCCTGTAGCACTGCATGGGGTTGCTGTGGCCAATGTGTAGAACCTTGGATGTGTTCAATCTCCTGCCCTTGCCCTCTGCCCATCTGCCCAGCCTGTCGAGGTCCCTCTGCAGAGCTCTCCTACCCTCTACCAGATCAACTCCTGCCCCCAGCTTGCTGTCATCTGCAAAATTTACTGATGATGGACTCAATGCCCTCATCCAGATCATCAATAAAGATATTGAACAGGATGGAGCCCAGCACTGATCCCTGGGGCACACCACTGGTGCCTGGCTGCCAGCTGGCTGTGGCACCATTCACCACCACTCTCTGGGCTCAGCCTCCAGCCAGTTCCTAACCCAGCTCAGAGAGCTGCTGTCCCAGCCAGGGGCTGACAGCTTGGCCAGGGGTTTGCTGTGGGGGATGGTGCCTGTGACCAGGGAGAAGGTGAGAAGTGTTTTTCTTCATTAATAACCCTACAATTACAGCCTAGAATCCCAAGTTCCTCATTCTTCTGTTGAGGCAGAAGCTCCTCTGCTGTGGCCTCTCCTTGTGCTGCTGGATTTGCAGTCTGTTCAGACATTGTGCAGCTCTGAGGGCAAGTTCCACAAATTCTGCTTAAGTCCTTAAGCACTGCTCATGCCTGCAGCATTATTCTTGCATACAAATCCATCTCATTGCTAAAGCAGGCCTCAACATCCAAAACAGAAAGAGCATCCAGTAACTTAATGTTCCACCTTCCTTGTCCCCACAGCTGAAATGAACATTTTGCTCTCTACTTTCACATCATATCTTCATCCATCTTACAAGAAGTGCTACCCCAGTGAGTCTTGACCATCTTTTCATCTCCTGGAAGGAAGGAACTCTACCAAACTCCTTTTTCATCATCATTTCTCACAGTTCCCATTGTCACTGCATATTCAGCACATCAGTTTATTGAGCTGGGACACTGATGTCCTAAGTAATTTTACTTTTGCTAAGTAAGTGAAGTTCTTGTGGAGGTTAAGGCTTTTCATAGGTCTCTGATTTGAGAGCTCCTTCATTATACATTACTTTATCAATCACAGTTCTTTAGAGCTCAAATAGAAGAGGCTGATGTGATAGCTGCTGAAGAATGGGGCCTACAGCTGAGTCAGTTATGGGAGCTTAGTACCATAGAATTGTCAGGGTTGGAAGGGACCTCAAGGCTCAGCCAGTTCCAACCCCCCTGCCATGGGCAGGGACACCTCACACCACAGCAGGTTGCTCACAGCCACCTCCAGCCTGGCTGCAAACACCTCCAGGCAGGAGGCTTCCACCACCTCCCTGGGCAACCTGTGCCAGGCTCTCACCACCCTCATGGGGAACAACTTCTTCCTAACATCCAATCTCAATCTCCCCATTTCTAGTGTTGCTCCATCCCCCCCAGTCCTATCCCTCCCTGACACCCTCAAAAGTCCCTCCCCAGCTTTCTTGGAGCCCCCTGCAGATACTGGAAGGCCACAATTAGGTCTCCTCAGAGCCTTCTCCTCTCCAGCCTGCACAACCCCAACTCCCTCAGTCTGTCCTCACAGCAGAGCAGCTCCAGCCCTCTGCTCATCCTTGTGGCCCTTCTCTGGACACCTTCCAGCACCTCCAGATCCTTCCTGGCACAGAGGCTCCAGAACTGGCCCCAGAGCTCCAGCTGTGGTCTCAGCAGAGTGGAGCAGAGGGGCAGAATCCCCTCCCTGGCCCTGCTGGCCACACTTCTCTTGCTGCAGCCCAGAAAGCCAAGCAGAGCCTGGGCTGCAAGTTCATGCTGACAGCTCATATTGAGCTTCTCATCCCCCAGCACCCCAAGTCCTTTGTGCACAGGTGGCTGTGGATGAGTGGAGGAATACACTTTCAGATATGAAGCTATTTGTATTCTGAACATGAAGGAACTAAAGCAGACCAACAGAAAATATCAGGGGCTGTTGTGCACCTGCTCTTGCCTTCCCTGCAAGGAGCAAATCCTTTAACAGTGCTGGAGCTAAGGCTTTTTGGTGGTTTTGGGGGGGTTGGTTTGGTTTATTTTTTGTTTGTTTGTTTTTCTCAGGAGCAAACAAAGTTTCAGGAGGAATCTGCTAAGGGTGGGAGAGTTCTTCAGGTTTCTAGACAGGGCAGGACAGCTTGTGCAAGCAGCCTCTCTGTGTAGCCTGGGAACTCTGTGAGATCCTTCAGCATTTCTTCTGGGAGGAAATTAGCACTGCCAGGCCACAACAATGTGGATAAACAGCAGTGCCTAGAGCCTGTGTAACTCAGGTAAACACAGGGCTTCCTGACAGCCTGGAAACCTTGGGCACTTCTTTCAAGTCATTCTTCTCACACAGTGTCAGGCTCGGAGTGTTTAAATTGTCAGCACTTCCTAAGTGAAATACTTACTGCTTTTGGCCACTTAGGCTGGGGGAAGCTTTCTGGGTTTTAGAATAGAGTAGAATTAACCAGGTTGGAAAAGACCTCAGAGATCATCCAGTCCAACCTATCACCCAGCACCACCTCATCAACTGAACCATGGCACCAAGTGCCTCATCCAGGCTCTTTTTCTCTAGCAGCTTGGACTCCAGGGAAAAGCCAAACTCCTTTATGTCCATCTGCTGGATGATCAGAGGATGATCAGAGGGCTGGAGCACCTCTCCTATGAGGACAGACTGAAGGAGTTGGGGCTGTTCAGTCTGGAGAAGAGAAGGCTTTGAGGAGACCTCATTGTGGCCTTCCAGGATCTGAAGGGGGCTACAAGAAAGCTGGGGAGGGACTGCTCAGGATCTCAGGTAGTGATAGGACTAGGGGGAATGGAATGAAGCTGGAGGTGGGGAGATTCAGGCTGGAGGTGAGGAGGAAGTTCTTCCCCATGAGAGTGGTGAAGCCCTGGGATGGGTTGTCCAGGGAGGTGGTTGGGGCCCTGTCCCTGGAGGTGTTTAAGCCCAGGCTGGACGAGGCTCTGGGCAGCCTGATCTAGTGTGGGGTGTCCCTGCCCATGGCAGGGGGGTTGGCACTAGATGATCCTTGTGGTCCCTTCCAACCCTGACTGATACTATGATGTCTCTTTTGTCCACAAGCCCTGTAAATCACTTCCCAGTCTCACAGTACATTAAAGGTGGGAGGGGACCTCCAGAGCTCATCCAGTCCAACCCCCCCTGCCAGGGCAGCATCACCCAGGGCAGTCCACACAGGAATGCATCCAGGTGGGGTTGGAAAGGCTCCAGAGAAGGAGACTCCACAGCCTCTCTGGGCAGCCTGCTCCAGGGCTCTGGAACCCTCACACCAAAGAAGTTTCTCCTCATGCTGAGCTGAAACCTTCTCTGGTCAAGTTTGTCTCCATTGCTCCTTGGCTTATTGCTGTGCACCACCCACAAGAGCTTGGCCCCCTCCCCTTGACCCCCAGCCCTCAGCTCTTGAGAGACATTGATCAGATCCCTCTCAGCCTTCTCTTCTCAAGACACTTCTTTAACACTGGATCTTCCAGAACAGAGCTTTGTGTTGGCCCTCTGCATGAGGGAGTGATTCTTTTGTTCCTGATGTCTGACAGCCACAAATATGGCCTCTGGCACCAGCAAGGAAAGCCTGGCAACAATTTACATCAATACTAAATGAAGTTCTTAAAGCTGCAGTTGGGAATGGATCCAAAGTCACAAAATGTGTAACAGGGAAGAAGGTAGAAGGCCATTAGCAATTAAAATCCAACTGTCATCTCTACTTTGTACCAAGGTGGAAGAGTATTTCCATTCTGGCTAAGGGCCTCCAGAAGATCTGAAACACCTGGAATGGATTCAAGGCCTGCTGTTAGAGCACACTGCAAACCTGAACCAAGTCAGGAAACCTCCACTCATAGCTCTCACCATCTACTCTTTGTGCACCAGAAGGTAAGCAGCAGCACAGAGGTGACCCACAGACATGTGAGCTGTTTCTTAAAACTACAAAGGCAACAGCACACATCTAGGAAATGGGATTGCTTTGTGCCTCTTTCAAACACACCTCTTATGATTGCTGTGCTGTTCACAGCATCACAGAATGACTGAGGATGGAACAGACCTCTGAGCTCACCAAGCCCAGCCTGGGACCTAACCCCACCACACCAACCAGACCATGGCACTGAGTGCCACATCTAAGCTTGCCTTAAACACCTCCAGGGATGGAAACTCCACCACCTCCCTGGGCAGCCCATCCCAGTCTCTCATTCCCCTTTCCATCAGGAAGTGCTTCCTAACATCCAACCTAACCCTCCCCTGGCACAGCTTCAGGCCATGCCCTCTCCTCTTGTCACAAGCTGCCTGGCACAAGAGCCTGACCCCCACCTGACTGCAGCTTCCCTTCAGGGACTTGTAGAGAGTGATAAGGTCCCCCCTGAGCCTCCTCTTCTCCAGGCTGAACACCCCCAGCTCCCTCAGCCTCTCCTCATCACTTTCCCTCCAGTCCCTTCCCCAGGCTGGTTGCTCTCCTCTGGACCTGCTGCAGCACCTCAAGATCTCTCTGGCAGGGAGGGCCCAGAGCTGCACACAGTGCTCCAGCTGAGGCCTCCCCAGTGCCCAGCACAGGGCAGAATTCCATCCCTGCTCCTGCTGGCCACACTCTTCCTGATCCAAGCCAAGATGCCATTGGCCTTCCCTGCCCCCTGGGCACACTGCTGGCTCCTGTTCAGCTGTTGTCCCCCAGCACTGCCAGGTCCCTCTCTGCCAGGCTGCTCTCCAGCCACTCATCCCCAGTCTGCAGCACTGCATGGGGTCATTGTGCCCAGGGTGCAGGACCCTGCCCTTGGCCTTGGTAAACCTCATCCTGTTGGCCACCCAGCCTGACCAGCGCTCTCTGAAGTGCCTTCTTACCTTCCAGCAGATCCACACTGCCCCCAGCTCGGTGTCTGCTGCCAATTTACTAACAGTAGAGGGAGTTCCAGTTGGTATATTTGGCTACCTCAACATTACTTTTCCTATGGTCCATTAGCAGCCTGTTTCAAGAGCTGGCTACCTGCTAGCTTCCATCCATCTCTGCTGAGGGTCTTCCTCCAGCATGCAGCTCTAGGAATGTTTTTGCAGTGTGGCTGGTTGTCATACCTCATTTTTTTCTTTCAGCTTTGTGATCATAACAATGACAGGGCTGTCTTCTTGCCAAACCATCTGCCAGAAATCATTCACTGTGTTAATCATGGGTCCCTGAGTTGCAATGAAAGCCTTCTCTTTCCCTCCATACCCCTGGTTTGGAAACAGATACAAGAGCATTTAGGTTAAATTCAGGTGGCTGAGCAAACCTGCAGGTGAAGGTGCTGAAAGAGGAGAAACCTGGACCTGAAATCAAGAGAGAAAAGAAGTTATCTGAGCTGAAAGCATTTAACAGTGAGAGCAGAGCAGGTCAGAGCATTTCCAGCACAACAGTTTTTCCTCTGGAAACTACTGAAATGGTCCTGAGAATACAGCAACCCCTCTCACATTTCCCTGCTTACTTAGCTGATTTTTTCATCCAAAGCACTGGGGCTTTCCTTCACCCAGCAGTACTTGAATCCAGCATTGATGTTGCTGCAGTGTTTACAAGATTAAGTTTCCAGTCAGCAAGCCACAGGAAAAACAAACCAAACCAACACCAAAACCAACAGCTAAACAAAAAAACCACCCAACTATAAAACTGCTTTCTACCACAGGAAAAAAGATTTCAACTCCATGAAGGCTTTGTGGAGTCAAAGGCTCTGCTCTGTGTCTTTGCTAAGGGAGAAGCACCTCCATGAGGCCTTAAAGGAGGGACTGCAGATCAGTGCAGGGAGCCCTGAGACACAGCAGTGTGTAGGAAGGAGGAAAAGGGTCAGGCAAAAAAGGGGGAAAGCAAGAAGAAACAGGCACAACAAGAGACTGCCCTTCTTACTTTTCAAGTGAGAAGGACTTGGGAGGTGGTGCAGGGGCAGCATGCCCAAGTGCAATGCAGATCAGGAGAGCCAGGCAATGTATAAAGGAGATGAGTGAATGGGAAGCAGCTGGAGCTGGTGTGGGAGAGCCTCTGGCCATGGCTCTTCCTTTTGGGTGCCTTTCTCCCTGGCACTGTTACTCATTGCATTCATCAATGGGACAGATCCTCAGCTGGTACAAGCAGTCCTCTTTCTGCTCCCCAGTCTGCCTCTGTCCAGGACAGCTCTGCAAGCCTCAGGATGTTGCATACAGGGGTGTGAAATTTTGTTTTATTGCTGGGCTGTACTTCTTCTGCAGTTGCTGACATTTCAACCAGTGTCAGTTGCACCACCTGAAGGGGGAAAAGGGAGACCTCAGAGGGCTCAAAACGTGGCCTGGCTGACTGGAGAGCTGCTCTCCAAAGAGAACTGCTCTGCTTAGTTGCATGATGATGATGCCTTTTCATCAGGATGTGAAGTGAGGCAGGGTAAGGGGTCTGGGGCATGTGTTTGCTCATGCACTGTTAGCTAGGTAAGCAACACCACTGCAGAGCTCTGGGGCCAAATTTCAGTTCACCCATTCAACTTATTCCAGCTGAGGATCTGGGACACAACTCAAACCAAAACATTTCATTTTGCAGGTGGAGGACTGCACTCTTTAAAACATGACTGAAGTATCAGAGTACATTGGAGGTTAGAAAGGACCTCCAGAGCTCATCCAGTCCAACCCCCCTGCCAGAGCAGCATCACCCAGGGGAGTCCACACAGGAATGCATCCAGCTGGGTTTTGAATGTGTCCAGAGAAGGAGACTCCACAAGCAGTACTTTCTTAGTAGACTGCTCACTGTGTGGCAAGAAGGCTCTGGCTGCTGCTGTCTTATCAAGGATGGTAACACAGCTGGCAGAAATGATGCTCATCCCGTAGCCATTTGGTATAGGGAGCACAATGTGAATGAGGATATGTGCTGCTGTGCATGTGTAGAGTTAAACACATCTCCTGATGCTCCTTTTCACAGACTGTTACAGTATTTATCTAATCACTTAACTGCTAATGTCAGGACTGTCAAGAGGTACAGTTCCACATCACCACTCAGCTTGTTTGTGGGTAATATGACTGCAGTGAGCAACCACACAGCTGATACTGCTCTTTACTCTGATCTTGTTACCAAAATGCTGGTCCAAAGGCAACCCTCTTCCTTACTACAGAGCAGTAGGACATTATCAGATGGTAAAAGCTGAAGCAAACAACTAGCAATGCATCTGTTTCTTGATGGTTTTCATCAGCCAGCTGACAAATTGTTTTCTTAGTGCAGCCATTTGGGTACCTTCATGGCTGGGTGGTCTCTGTTGCAAACAGCTCATGAAGCTTTGTTTCTCTCACACCAATGTGGGCAAAAAGTGTTAGGAGCTCTCAGTGAAGATGGGTAGGAGTCAAATGAGTGGCACCTTGGCAAAACCAGCTGTCCATGTGGACCATCAAACACTGTCCCCAAAGCACATGAAGAGTGTCCATTTACTTACCCTAATGTAGTTAGCATTTATGTAGGTACTCAGGGAGTCAGATGGATTTTTGGGTTTCAAATACACTCTGCTTAGAGGATCTAAGAGCACAGGGAAGAGGGAAAGTGAAAAGAAAACCCATAGTTAGAAGATTCCTCTAGAGATTCAAAGACTTATAGAAGAAAACAATCTACTGTTACTTGGGCTTTCAAGCACTAAACCATTATGCACCACATTGTTGCCTCTGCAAAGGCACGAGTAACTACAGGAGCTCTACACTGCCCAGTGATGGGCTGCACACAAGTATCTCAGCAAGCTGGGGACATGAAAGCAGGGTCACTATCAACTGGGGTGTCAGCAAGTTGTGCCACCTACTCCACATGAGGGTCCCTTCAAGGAGCAGTAGCCACGAACAGCAAGGCTGCAACTAGATGATCTTTCAGGTCCCTTCCAACCCAAACCAGTCTATGATTCTGTGACTCAGATCCTGGCCAGTGTCCCACAAGGTCTAACCTGCCTGTGCTGAGTATCATCCAGCCCAGACTTCTCTGCAACCTGCCTCAGATCATTGTAGAGAGTTAAACAATGACACCAGCTCCTTTGGAGTCAACTTTGCTGTCTTTGCTTGAAGCTGTACTGTTCCAGTGACTACAGCTGGCTTCCAACTGAGAAGAGCTCTGTGTTCCAACTGAAATCAGCTATGTGTTTTGTATACCAGTTTAGGTTTGCTGTGAGGGACTGGAGTAGGTAATCTATACCCTCCCCTTCAGTCTCTCTGTTCTCATCTGACACAGCTTGTGACCACTTGTGTAGGCTAAACTGGAGAGATGATGGCAAACCACAAGGATAATTCCCTTCATGCTCTTCTTGCCTTCACTGTCCTGGGATGATCTAGCAGAGAGCAGGGGGCAGCTCTGTTGTGTAAAGAGCTGGGGTTACTAAACCCCTCCTGTGAAGGCAGTTTTTGCTTGCTTAGTTGTGAAGGACAAGCAAAATGAGCAAGGATGTGACCCCCATGTGTAACCCTTGTGGAATTCAAGCCAGTGAGTTCTCAGTTTCAGAAAGGGAGGTGGTGAAGGGAAGTGAGGTGCCTCTGCTGTGACTGTCCAGGGGCACACTTCTACTGCCTTCACACTTTTTGTTTTCTGGGAGGAAACCCCCCAACTTCTACTGTTAACAAAGCTACCTGGGTATATTTCTGCACTGAGAAATGAAAGATGCACCTTCTGGCAACTGGCTTCCTTAGTTTGAATCAGCAGCTTGTGGGCAGTGCCCTACAGACACTCATGGCTTGTCCATGATCTCTGCAGAGTTGCTTTGCTGAGTGCAGTCTGCATCTCCAAAGATACATCCATGGATGCTGCACTGGAGGGTGGTAAGATGCCTTGGCTTTAAGGAGCAGACAGATGCTCTCTACACCTCCCCAGAGGAGTAACTCCACACAGGATTGGAAGGAACTGGAGCTGTAAATGGAAGTGCTATTCACAACTATAGATGCAACAGTCCAAAACTGTACAAAATACAGCAGTTCATACTTAGCCTCCAATCTGGGCTTTACCAAGATCTCACTAGGCCAGAAACTTCCCAAAACCTTCCCCCAAACCAGGCTTCAATACCCCAGACCTCAAATGTCTCTCCCCTCCCCCCAGCCTCAGTGCCTCCCTACCCAGGCCCAAATGATGCAGTAAAAATTAGCCCTGCCAAGGCTGAGCCAGGACACAAACCTTGCCCTGCAGAGCAGAGATGAGAAAGTCTGTGCCAAGAGGAGAGAGAGGGGGAGAAGAAGGGGCTGAACGACCTGTGCTGGTCCTTTATAAAGGGGAGGTGCAGGCATCATGGGAATGAAATAACAGAAGCTGACACTTCCCAGTCCACCTCCTTGCAGCTCTCTGGCACCTTTCAACTCCATGGTTAAGAGATCCAAGTTCTTAAGGCCATCACATTAGAGACCAGGATTTATTGCATGGCCCTGCTGCTTATGCAAGAAATGTGTAATTGATGTACAAGTGCTGTGTCTTCAGAGCTGGTTCATCCTGTTCCTAAGAACCAGATAAAACCTTTGCAAATCAGAGGAAGAGGAGGGACGATCCCAACCCTACTTTATGTCCTTTTCCCACCGAGGGTCACAGGAGAGCCTTGGACAGGAGTGGAGGCTCTGCAGGGCCCAGCCTGGGTGTTTTGAAGGGTCTTTCTTAAAGTGTGCAAGTGCATGCAGGGCTTCCAAGGCAAAGCCTGTGCGGGGAAGCCTCGGCCTCTGCCTCAACAGCCCAACACCAACCCTACTTAACTCCTGCTGGAATCTCTCTGGAGTAACTTTCCCAACTTTTTCACTTACAACTTTTTTTTCCTCTCCCCCCCCTTAACAATAGGAGGACAGGAAACCTCTCATTCCTTTTCAGCACGGAGTGATTATTAGCCATTTCCACAAACGCCTCAGGCTCTGTGGCTTCCGCTGCCTCGCACAATGCCTCTGCTGCGGCTACAGCTTGACCCCTACCTTAAAAAACCTCTTCCAAGCAGACTCAACAGCCAGCTCAATTACCGTGGCTCCAGATAAGCCTCTCTGTTACTAAGGAGCAGCCAAATCAGCTTCACATTCACGAAGCCTCCTTCCAACTCCAACCAACGAAAGAAACGCTGCTTCCCAAAGGGAATCTTCCCTGAATGGACAGTCCTGAGCAGCTATGAAATAGGCAAGGGCTGTGAATTCAGCTCTGGAATGAGGGAAACCTCAGGGCTGCTACAGATCCAGAGCCACTAAGCGACCATCAGACACAAATGGAAGCAATTAGCTTCCTCCTGAATGACAAATACCTTTGAGGGAGCAATCTTCCTCACGGATGGCGAAGTCTGAGGGTCTGAGGCTGCAGCAGAAAGACACAGAGGGTGGCTGCAAGGCTGAATTCATCCATGTAAAGCATCTCGAAACACAGCAGAGCTGCTAAGCACTTACAGATACTAACACAAAAGTGTCTCCCGCAGTCTTGCCTGAGGCAGAATTCCTGCTGCTGGCTGTTGTGTATCTGGGAAGTCTGGAATGGCTCTCCCATTAGAGCGGGAGAAACTTCCTCCAGCTGTCTCTGACAACTCAATATTGGCCTGAATTTAGCAGCCTGGGGGAGCAGGAGGGTGCTAAAGGGGCTCTAGCTGGCCTCCCTCAGACTGCCAGGTGCAGGGAACGAGCAGGGCTGCATGGTGGCATTGCTGGACAGCCTCCCCCAGTGCCATCATTGCTGAAGCATCATCCACTCCGTGAACACCACTGGGTCATGGAGACATGGAGCTGCGGGCTTTGTCCCAGTGCAAAGGCTGAGTGCCTTCTACAGGGGTCATTTCTTATCCCTCCATTTCAGCTGCTACTCTTTGCTGAGTGCTTCAGGACACAGGCATGTCTGCATTTCCAGCATTTCCAGGATAAGCAGAATAGAATAAACCAGCTTGGAAGAGACCTCAGAGATCATCACATCTAACCCATCATCCAACACCACCTAATCAACTAGACCACGGCACCAAGCACCCTATCAAGTCTCCTCCTGAACACCTCCAGGGATGGTGACTCCACCACCTCCCCAGGCAGCCCATTCCAATGGGCAATCACTCTTTCTGTGTAGAACTTCTTCCTAACCTCCAGCCTAAACCTCCCCTGGCACAGCTTGAGACTGTGTCCTCTTGTTCTGGTGTTGCTTGCCTGGCAGAAGAGACCAACCTCTGCCTGGCTACAACCTCCCTTCAGGGAGTTGTAGAGAACAAGAAGGTCTCCCCTGAGCCTCCTCTTCCCCAGGCTAAGCAACCCCAGCTCCCTCAGCCTCTCCTCACAGGGCTGTGCTCCAGACCCCTCCCCAGCTTTGTTGCCCTTCTCTGGACACCTTCCAGCAGCTCAACATCTTTCCTAACCTGAGGGGCCCAGAACTGGACACAGGACTCAAGGTGTGGCCTAACCAGTGCTGAGCACAGGGCACAATGACTTCCCTGCTCCTGCTGGCCACACTGCTCCTGATGCAGGCCAGGATACCCTTGGCCCTCTTGGCCCCCTGGGCACACTGCTGGCTCATGTTCAGCCTACCATCAACCAGTACCCCCAGGTCCCTCTCTGCCTGGCTGCTCTCAGCCACTCTGACCCCAGCCTGTAGCAGTGCATGGGGTTGCTGTGGCCAAAGAGCACTTGGCACTTGGATGTGTAATCACAGAGTCACAGAAACATTCAGCTTGGAAAAGAGCCTCAGGATAACCAAGGCCAGCCCAGAACCCTGCTCTGCAAGGCTCACCCCTAAACCACAGCCCCAAGCACCACAGCCAAACCCCCTGCAAACACAGCCAGGCTTGGGGACTCCACCACCTCCCTGCCCAGCACATTCCAAGCCCTCACCACTCTTGCCTGAAAAAAAGCTTTCCTCATGTCCAGTCTGAACCTCCCCAGGGGCAGCTTGAGGCCATTCCCTCTTCTTCTGTCACTACTGACCTGGGAGCAGAGCCCAGCACCAACCTCTCCACCACCTCCTTGCAGGGAGCTGTAGAGAGCCAGGAGGTCTCCCCTCAGCCTCCTCTCTTTCCCACTAACCATCCCCAGCTCCTTCAGTTGCTCTTCATCAGATTTCTTCTCCAAGCCCTTCCCAGCTTCCTTGCCCTCCTCTGCCCTGGCTCCAGCACCTCTCTACCTCTCCTGTATTGAGGTGCCCAAATATGTTACTGCAGATCCAGCCCTAGTGGCCTTGCCAACAGCAGGAGTGAAATGCTGTGAGAAAGGTTCTCCTTACCACATTTCTGCTTGGGGAGCAGGGAAGGAAGGCAAAACCTTTGTGAGGCAGAATGTCCTCACTGGCAGCCCCAAAGATCATAAATCTTTCAGATATTCAAACCTCTTGAAATTCATCCACCTCTGTCCTGCCTGCTTTTGAATTAAGGATACTGGTTCTCCCAGGCAACCAGAACAAGAGGACACATTCTCAAGCTGTGCCAGGGGAGGTTTAGACTGGATCTTAGATAGAATTTCTTCCCAGCAAGAGAGATTGGCCACTGGAATGTGCTGCCCAGGGAGGTGGTGGAGTCACCATCCCTGGAGGTGTTTATGAAGAGCCTGGCTGAGGCACTTGGTGCCATGGTCTGGTTGATTAGGTAGGGTTGGGTGATAGGTTGGACTGGGTGAATTTGGAAGTCTCCTCCAATGTGGCTGACTCTGTGACTGTGTGGTTCAGTGGTTCTGTGGATGGCAGAGGGAATGCAGGTGAAGGATGCAGAGAGGGGCTTAACAGGAGCAGTGAGTAGGGTCACAGGCAAGAGGAAGCATGGAGAAAGAGTGAATTTAAGGAATGGCTCAGCCCCTTGCTTCTGCTTCCCACCTGTCCTCTCATTGTATTAGCACATCATTCCACAGCAAGTAACACTTAGAACACTTGAAGAGGCACCCTGGTGTTTGTGTGAGAGCTCTGGCTATGTTACCCTGCAGCTGAAACACCTTCCTGCAAGGGGGAACATTTCCTGCACTTTGCAGTGTTCCATATATAGAACAATTCTCCTTAGGCATTCATTTGACCCCACAGGAGTGTGTCTGGCTGGGTGCTAGTGTGCAACTGACCTCAGGCACCCTGCTGTGCAGTTATCTCTTAGGAGAGGAGGACATGCTCCACAGCACAGAGGGTGGAGCTGGCAGCAGTGGGCATTTTTAGGAGCTCCACCATCACTTGTCACCACAGGTGCCCTGGCTCCAGGGACACACCCAGCACTGGGAATGGAAAAGCTGATGTGGATGTACCAAGCAGTGGGTTGATATCATCTGAGCAGGAAACCAGGACAACTGGGCTCTTTAATTACTCCAATCATTTCCAAACCCACTCAGACTGGGAGTGGGGTGGGGTGTGTGACTCTGTGAGTGTACCTCACAGCATCCCAGGTTGGAAGGGACCTCTGGAGATCTTCCAGTGCAAGCCCCCTGCCAGAGCAGGAGCATAGAATCCAGCACAGGTCACACAGGAACACATCCAGACAGGGCTGGGAAGGCTCCAGACAAGGGGACTCCACAACCTCTGTGGGCAGCCTGCTCCAGGGCTCTGGCACCCTCACAGTAAAGACTTCATGTTGAGGTGGAACCTCCTGTGCAGTAGCTGACATCCACTGTCCCTTCTCAGTGACAGGCTGGACTTGATGATCTTTGAGGTCTCTTCCAACCTTGGTGATTCTGTGATTCTCCTATCCCAGGGCACAGTGAGCAGAGGCTGTCCCTGCCCCTTCCTTCCTGACCCCCAGCCCTCAGCTATTGATAGACATTGATTAGGTCACAGAATCACAGAACATTAGAGGTTGGAAGGGACCTCCAGAGATCATCCAATCCAACCCCCTGCCAGAGCAGCATCACCCAGGGTAGCCAACACAGGAATGCATCCAGCTGGGGTTGGAAAGGCTCCACAGGAGGAGACTCCACAACCTCTCTGGGCAGCCTGCTCCAGGGCTCTGCCACCCTCACACCAAAGAAGTTTCTCCTCATGTGGAGCTGAAACCTTCTCTGGTCAAGTTTGTCTCCATTGCTCCTTGACTTATTGCTGTGCACCACCCACAAGAGCTTGGCCCCCTCCCCTTGACCCCCAGCCCTCAGCTATTGATAGACATTGATCAGATCCCTCTCAGCCTTCTCCTCTCCAGACTCAGCAGCCCCAGGGCTCTCAGCCTCTCCTCCCCAGGCAGTGCTGCAGTCCCTTCAGCATCCTTGTAGCCCTCCCTTGGACTCTCCTCAGCAGATCCCTGTCCCTCTTGAACTGTGGAGCCCAGACCTGGGTGCAATATTCCAGGTGAGGTCCCACTCACCAGGGCAGAGTGATGAGTCAGCTCATACAGCTCAACCCTCAAAATACCTTCTTTGAACAAGCCTGGTGCTAACACACCACAGACCTTGTGATTTCTCTCAGGGTTACAAAGTGCCTGACAGGGAGTAGCTGTGGGGCACACCAGTAGTGTGGCTGGACTGAGAATGTGCTGTGGAGTCAGCAGCATGTCCTGGCTAACTGGAGGTGGAAACACCAAGGCCTGTTGGTTCTCAGAGCTCATCAGCATCAGCCACAGCCCAGCTGTCATGTCCCAATTCAAAACACATGCTGCAGTGAAAGAGGACTCACTGCACTGGCAAGGCCTTGCTGATGGCCAAGCTGATGCTGGCTGGAGCAGCTTGGAGGCAAGATGCTATGGGAAGGGAGAACTCCCTCCAAAAATCCACCCACCAGGCAGGGGGAGGCTTGGCCAGAGCCTGGCCCCGCTGCAGCTGAAGGCACAAGCCCTGCTGTCGTCAAAGGGGTCAGCATTTCACCCTCTGTGTACATCCTGTTGACACTGGGCCAGACTCTAGGGAGCACTGAATTTTCTGATTACTTGGCATGTAAACTGCATTCAGTTACTTGCTTGCTTTAATTGCCTTCAAACTCCTCAACTGCACAGAGGGCTGGAGCTGCTCTCCTGTGAGGACAGCTTGAGAGAGCAGTCTGGAGAAGAGAAGGCTCCAAGGAGACCTCATTGTGTCCTTGCAGTATCTGAAGGGGGCTCCAAGAAAGCTGGGGAGGGACTTCTGAGGCTGTCAGGGAGGGATAAGACTGGGGGGAATGAAACAAAACTAGAAGTGGGTAGATTGAGAGTGGATGTTAGGAAGTTGTTCCCCATGAGGGTGGTGAGAGCCTGGCACAGGCTGCCCAGGGAGGTCGTGGAAGCCTCATCCCTGGAGGTGTTTGCAGCCAGGCTGGATGTGGTTGTGAGCAACCTGCTGCAGTGTGAGGTGTCCCTGGCCATTGTAGGAGGCTTGGAACTGGCTACTCCTTGAGGTCCATTCCAACCCTGACAGTGCTGTGATTCTACTTGGATGTGCACAGCCATTGGTCACAGCAGATGAACCAACCTTGGGAAAAAATGGCCATTTTCCTGGGGGCTGAATGGAAGTGAGGACTGCACCCAGAGAGTCTCTTTCCCAGCTGCACATCACATTTCTGAAACACATTCAGTGGCTGAAGGCCATTAAGTGCTCATTAACTTGACTGCAAGGCCTTGGTGGGATGGGAACAAATCACAGTGGGTTCAGGCAGGCTGAGAGCCACCCTGCCAAGTAAGTGTGTGAGTCTGCATGGCTAGCAGCACAGAATCACAGTTTCAGGGGCTGGAAGGGACCCCCAAAGCCCATCCAGCCCAAACCCCCCTGCCAGAGCAGGAGCACCTAGAGCAGATCACACAGCAACACATCCAGGTTTGAATCTCTCCAGAGAGAGATTCCACAACCCCCCTGGGCAGCCTGCTCCAGGGCTCTGCCACCCTCACAGGGAAGGTATTTTCCCTCCTGCTTCCATGGAGCTCCCTGTGCCTCAACTTCTCGTGCTGTAATCGGGCATCCCTGGGCAGAGCCTGGCTCCATGCTCCTGGCACACAGCACAGGCCTACAGGAACATTACAGAGGTGATTAGAAACCAAAGCTCCAGCTGACAGGACATGGTGCCACGTACTGCATGCTCCTCATTCCAGACCTAAGCCAAGGGATGTGTTTACATTTTTCTGTGGGAGTGCCCTCCACCATTTGGAGTCTCTGAACTCTGTCCCTTTGGTGATGTCAAAACCCACGGAGGCTCAGCCATTCCTGGCTATATTTAGTGCAATGTTACAACATCTGCAGTCTGCTTTGGGCCTGACCACAAGCCCAGGGTGCTTAATGAAAGAGAAAGGGAATAGCTCATTACTCACCCACAAATGCCCTCAACATAGCTGCATTTCAGAGAAACTTATTTGGAACCAACACTACTCCGCTGATTGAGACAAAGCAATTGTTCCTTGGCCAGAAGGAGATGTTCTGGGCCACTAAAACCCCAGAGGTAGTGCAGCAAAGCAGCAGCGTGCTCACAGCAACGTGGAGGCAGCATGGTGTCAGAGTGCTTGCCTCACTAATGTAACCAGATTTCCACAAAGCCATCTGGCACATGGATAAGGGAACAAAACATGACTCAGCCATCAGAGGGCTCACAAAGATGGAAGTCCACTATGTGAATCATGGAATCATAGAAGTGTCAGGGATGGAAGGGACCTCAAGGAGCAGCCAGTCCCAATGCCCCAGCAGGTTGCTCACAGCCACATCCAGCCTGGCTGCAAACACCTCCAGGCAGGAGGCTTCCACCACCTCCCTGGGCAGCCTGTGCCAGGCTCTCACCACCCTCATGGGGAACAACTTTTTCCTAACAGCCAATCTCAATCTACCCATTTCTAGTTTTTCTCTATCCCCCCAGTCCTATCCCTCCCTGACACCCTCAAAAGTCCCTCCCCAGCTTTCTTGGAGCCCCCTGCAGATACTGGAAGGCCACAATGAGGTCTCCTCAGAGCCTTCTCTTCTCCAGCCTGCACAACCCCAACTCCCTCAGTCTGTCCTCAGAGCAGAGCAGCTCCAGCCCTCTGCTCATCCTCATGGCCCTTCTCTGGACACCTTCCAGCACCTCCAGAGCCTTCCTGGCACAGAGGCTCCAGAGCTGGCCCCAGAGCTCCAGTTGTGGTCTCAGCAGAGTGGAGCAGAGGGGCAGAATCCCCTCCCTGGCCCTGCTGGCCACACTTCTCTTGCTGCAGCCCAGGCTCTGCTTGGCTCTCTGGGCTGCAAGTGCTCACTGCTGGCTCCTGTTGAGCTTCTCCTCCCCCAGCACCCCCAAGGCCTTTTCTTCAGGGCTGCCCTCAAGCCAGTCCCTGCCCAGCCTGTATCAGTGCCTGGGATTGCCCTGAGCCAGCTGCAGGACCTTGCCCTTGGTCTTGTTGAGCCTCCTGAGGTTGTCAATAAGGGACAGGATGCCCTTGTTTTTTTTCAGTCTGGAGCACATAATGCTAGACAGATTCCAAGTAGCTTGACCCAATCAGAGGGACTTCAGTGACTGCAAGAGAGTGTGGGCTGTGATGGAGGCAACAGTGTTGGTCCTTTCATGCTCCAGATCAGGGGAGTCACTGTGAGGCTTGACAGAGCTCTGTGTGCTTGAGCTGCTCTCTGGAGAGAGCCAGCAGGCACCCAGGCTGCACTCCAGTCTGTGGCTGGGGCTGAGATTCTGCATTTGCCAGCCCTGCAGCTTTTGTTATCACACAATCACAGAGTGTAAGGGGCTGGAAGGGACCTCAACAGCTCCTCCAGCCCAACCCCCCTGCCAGAGCAGGGGCACCTAGCGCAGATCACACAGGAGGGCATGCAGGCAGAGACTTGAAGCACACTCATGGATGGGTACAGAATGATTGAGGACAAAGACAAGGAGATTTTGCCAGCACTGAGCTCCTCAGGCAGGACTGAATGGCACAGCAGGGAGCCCTGGGTGAGGCACTTACTCGGCAGGATGGTTTTGTAGCGGTTTTTAGTTCCATGGCTGGGGATGTCGATTTCTTTGGGGTCCACAAAATTCATTGGTATTTCCTATAAGGAAAAAAAAGGGGACTTTCATCAGCTTGGTGTCTCCCAGGGAGCCACGCAGGAAATGATCACCAGAAGGCCATCTGCTGCTACACAACTGTCTCCTGACAGCAAATCTCGAAAGAAAAAGAAGTGGCTCCCACCTGGAGCCTGTCAGCGCCCTTCCTCTGATATACACGGAGCTCAGGGTGAGGGGCTGACTGCCCAGCAGCACTTCTGGGCCATTACTAACAGCAAAGACTTTTTTACAGGGTTAGGAGAGAGCTTAAAATGCACAACAGTTCTAGCAAAGGGGGAGTGGAGAAGGGCAGAGCTGCAGCAGAGAAGTGCAACGTTGGATAGAGCACAGAACGCAGAATCAACCAGGTTGGAAAAGACCTCAGAGATCATCCAGTCCAACCTATCACCCAACACCACCTAATCAACTGTACCATGGCATCAAGTGCCTCAGCCAGGCTCTTCTTAAACACTTCCAGTGATGGTGACTCCACCACCTCCCTGGGCAGCACATTCCAGTGGCCAATCTCTCTTGCTGGGAAGAATTTCTTCCTCACATCCAGCCTGAACCTGCCCTGGCACAGCTTGAGACTGTGTCCTCTTGTTCTGGTGCTGCTTGCCTGGGAGAAGAGACCAACCCCCACCTGGCTACAACCCCCTCTGAGGTAGCTGTAGACAGCAATAAGGTCTCCCCTGAGCCTCCTCTTCTCCAGGCTAAACACCAGGCAGAAGGGGTACTGGTTGACAGCAGCCAAACATGAGCCAGCAGTGTGCCCAGGTGGCCAAGAGGGCCAAGGGCATCCTGGCCTGCATCAGGAACAGTGTGGCCAGCAGGAGCAGGGAGGTCATTGTGCCCTGGACTCAGCACTGGTTAGGCCACACCTTGAGTCCTGTGTCCAGTTCTGGGCTCCTCAGTTTAGGAAAGCTGTTGAGCTGCTGGAAGGTGTCCAGAGAAGGGCAACAAAGCTGGGGAGGGGTCTGGAGCACAGCCCTGTGAGGAGAGGCTGAGGGAGCTTCTCTTGCTGCAGCCCAGGCTCTGCTTGGCTCTCTGGGCTGCAAGTGCTCACTGCTGGCTCCTGCTGAGCTTCTCCTCCCCCAGCACCCCCAAGGCCTTTTCTTCAGGGCTGCTCTCCAGCCAGTCCCTGCCCAGCCTATATTGGTGCCTGGGACTGCCCTAACCCAGCTGCAGGACCTTGGACTTGGAGAGCAGTTTCTTAAGCCTGTGCTTAATGTGATCTGTGTTTGTCATCTTCAGAGACTGGAAAAAGACCTGTGAGGAAGAGTCCTCTGCCTGCACAGCAAGAGGCAGTGGTCAGTGGGGCTCTTCCAGCTGCTCTGCTGTCTCCCTCTTGCTGCTTGCTGTACCTCCAACACAGCTCATCAGCCAGTGAGCCACTGGCAGAGGCAGAAATGCCTCTGGGTTGACAACAGGAATGCAGCTCTCTGGCTCCACAAGGTCAATTAATAATATTAATCACTTACATCCTGTAAACACCTTCTAGTCCGTGGGCTCCTCCCAGGGCTAAGTACTCAGGGGCCAAGGGCACAGACCACAGAGCTACACACAAGACATTTGTTCTGGAACTGGCTGTGAAAAGCAAGAGATTATGCCAGAAAACCAACCAGGATGCTATGGGAATAACAATCCTGCTAATGTGGGGGGAACATAAGGCCAGGAGACTGCAAATAGCATGGACATGTGCAAATTACAGCCTGCAGCTATACAGGCAATAGGAACTGATTTGTTCAATTAAACATATGCACACATTAGAAGGCAAATCACAGCCTGGGCTGCATCCAAAGATGCATTGCCAGCAGATCCACAGAGGTGATTCTGCCACTGTGCTCTGCTCTGGGGAGACCTCACCTGGAGTACTGTGTGCAGCTCTGAAGCCCTTACTGTAGGAAGGACATGGAGCTGATGGAGCAGGTCCAGAGAAGGGCCATGAGAATGCTCAGGGGGTTGGAGCACCTCTGCTATGAGGACAGGATGAGGGAGCTGGAGCTCGTCCAGCTGGAGGGAGCTGGACAAGAGGAGGCTGCTGGACAAGAGGAGGTTCCAGGGAGACCTAATAGCAGCCTGCCAGTACCTGAAGGGGACCACAAGAAGGCTGGAGAGAGATTGTTTGCAAAGGCCTGCAGGGACAGGACCAGGGGCAATGGCTTCAAACTAGAGCAGAGATTTAGACTGGATATCAGGAAGAAGTTCTTGACTCTGAAGGTGGTGGAACACTGGAACAGGTTGCCCAGGGAGGTGGTTGAGGCTCCATCCCTGGAAATATTCAAGGTGAGGCTCAATGAGGCCCTGGGCAGCCTGATCTAGTTGGGGATGTCCCTGCTGACTGTGGGGAGGTTGGACTGGATGAGCTTTGCAGGTCCCTTCCAGCCTGGCCCATTCCATGACTCTATGATTAGCTATAATTTGAAAGAATATATAAGCTCCACAACCTCTCTGGGCAGCCTGCTCCAGGGCTCTGCCACCCTCACTGCAAAGAAGTTTCTCCTCATGTTGAGCTGAAACCTTCTCAGTTCAAGTTTGTAGCTGTTGTTCCTTGCCCTGTTACTGTGCACCACCAAAAAGGAGTTTGCCCCCCTCCACTTGCCCCCCACCCCTCAGAGCAAGTGATGACAGAAGGATGCTGCTGGCATGTTTTTGTCCATGGCCAATTTTTGTTGAAGCAGCTGAGGGGGTTATCTTTTTTTCCTGAAGCAAATGACTTTTACTCTACACTCTGGCTTTTTAAAGGTGAGGAAGAGGGCTGCTTGGTGGGCTGCAATTATTCACAATGGAAAGCTATTTCTGGAGCAGGGTGGCACTCAGCCTTTGTTCTATTCATTCACATGCACAAATGTGAAGCAAAAGGAAAGCCCGTGGGCCACGTGCTCTGGGATTGTCCACATGGCTTTGTGAGACCTGTAGCATACTCAAGGGCTTGGATAGGTCTTCCTGCTCTTAAATGCCTTCTCAGGACACACATTGCCATGTGGCTTTAGTTGTTAAAGGGCTGTTATCAAACCAGTCTTAAACAGCTTTTCCTGTTCTGTTTGCTAGGGAGTTGTAAAAGCTAAACATGAGGCTAAGGCTGGGTTGGGTAGTTGGTTATGTTAGGCTCCTGCTCTCTGGTACCCTGGCAGCAGTTGGTAGGATAGGATAGGATAGGATAGGATAGGATAGGATAGGATAGGATAGGATAGGATAGGATGGGATGGGATGGGATGGGATAGGATAGGATAGGATAGGATAGGATAGCATAGGATAGGATAGGATAGCATAGGATGGGATAGGATGGGATAGGATGGGATAGGATGGGATAGGATGGGATAGGATAGGATAGGATAGGATAGGATAGGATGGGATAGGATGGGATAGGATGGAATGGAATGGAATGGAATGGAATGGAATAGAATAGAATAGAATAGAATAGAATAGAATAGAATAGAATAGAATAGAATAGAATAGAATAGAATAGAATAGAATAGAATAGAATAGAATAGAATAGAATAATAGAATAGAATTAACCAGGTTGGAAGAGATCTTTGAGATCATAGAATCCAACCTATCACCCAACACCATCTCATCAACTAAACCCTGGCACCAAGCACCCCATCCAGTCTCTTCCTAAACACCTCCAGGGATGGGGACTCCACCACCTCCCTGGGCAGCACATCCCAATGGCCAGTCTCTCTTTCTATGAAGAACTTCTTCCTAACCTCCAGCCTAACCCTTCCCTGGTGCAGCTTGAGACTGTGTCCTCTTGTTCTGGTGCTGGCTGCCTGGGAGAAGAGACCAGCCAGAGACCAGTAGGAAGGCATCTGAGGGAAGCAGAAGGAGAAAAGCTTGTCTTTGTGTGGTACTGGACAGCTGATGCTGGTCTTTTAGCATGAAAACCCAGGAATGATCACTCTGTATTCATTTCTCTTGCTATTATGATTGTAGAGGGTTCTGTTAGAGCCTCTCACAGTCTCTTTTGTATGCAGAAGCCCTTTGGGACTCCACTGGTGATGTCCTTTCACTCTGAGAAGCATCAGCTCCTCCAGTGCTACACTGTGTTGATTATTCCCCACTGTACCACAACTTTCCTTCTACCTGTTGGCTTCTTTATTGTAATTCCTTCCAGTTGCTGTGGTTTAGATGTCAGATCTCTATGCCTGCAGTTATCTGCATCTCTTCTGGAGCCCTTCTGAAAAACTCCTGTTCTCTCTGGCCCTCTGATTCCTTACCTGCTGGGGCCCAAGTTAATCCATGAATAACCTGCCCAGTTAACACATTAGTAACTGCACAGAGGATCTCCTTCAGGATTCTTGTGTCAGCAGTGGCTTACTCCAGTGAGGAGCTTTTATTCATTTTATTGATTTCTTCTAGTCTCTTCCATTAATGCTTCAAGCCAGGAGGATGCTCAGGGGACTTGAGCATCTCCCCTGTCAAGAGAGCCCTGGGGCTGTTGAGTCTGGAGAAGAGAAGGCTGAGAGGGGATCTGATCAATGTCTATCAATAGCTGAGGGCTGGGGGTCAAGTGGAGGGGGCCAAGCTCTTGTGGGTGGTGCACAGCAATAAGCCAAGGAGCAATGGAGACAAACTTGACCAGAGAAGGTTTCAGCTCAGCATGAGGAGAAACTTCTCTGCAGTGAGGGTGCCAGAGCCCTGGAGCAGGCTGCCCAGAGAGGTTGTGGAGTCTCCTTCTCTGGAGCCTTTCAAATCCCACCTGGATGCCTTCCTGTGTGGACTCCCCTGGGTGATGCTGCTCTGGCAGGGGGTTGGACTGGATGAGCTCTGGAGGTCCCTTCCAACCTCTAATGTTCTGTGAGACTGTGTGATAGTATCAGGTCCTGAAGTGGCTTGTTTCAACCTAGTCTTACCACAGAGGCAGGAAAGTCAAAAAGTTCTTCTGTGGTCAACACAGATGTAAATAATGCAGACACTTTGACTTCTGCATTTAGAATAGAATAGAATGTATTTATAGAAGGACTTTTTGTTGTCCTTCACAGCAGAGGCCAGTCTAAGCTCCAAATGTTTACATCCACTGCCCCTTGTCCTATCCCAGGGCACAAGTGAGCAGAGGCTGTCCCTGTCCCTTTCTGACCCCCAGCCCTCAGCTATTGATAGACATTGATCAGATCCCTCTCAGTCTTCTCCTCTCCAGACCAAACAGCCCCAGGGCTCTCAGCCTCTCCTCCCCAGGCAGTGCTGCAGTCCCTTCAGCATCCTTGCAGCCCTCCCTTGGCCTCTCTCCAGCAGCTCCCTCTCCCTCTTGTTTTGTAACTTCACATTCAAATGTTGCCCAATTAATTTTGTTGCTCCCCAGCAGTTTCTGATGTACCAGTTCTGCCCGAGCCCCTCCCTTAAAGCTTGTGAGACTCACCATGAACTCTGTCTGAAGCAGGTGAGAACACGCCACCGCCTCCCGCAGCTGCTGGCGCGTCAGGAGGCGGCCGGCGGACTGCAGGTACTCCATAGCTACCTTCTCCCGCGGGGTCGGCACAGCGACGAACGGCTCCACGCTCCCCAGGCTGCTCATGTCCAAGGTCAGGGAGACATTGGACCCTCGTCTGCATCACAAAACAATTAAAACACAATACAATACAGAATTACCCAGGTTGGAAAAGGCTTTTGAGATCACCAAGTCCAACCTATCACCCAGCACCATCTCATCAACTCAACCATGGCACCAAGTGCCTCAGCCAGGCTCTTCTTGAACACCTCCAGGGATGGTGACTCCACCACCTCCCTGGGCAGCACATTCCAGTGGCCAATCTCTCTTGCTGGGAAGAACTTCTTCCTAACATCCAGCCTAAACCTCCCCTGGCACAGCTTGAGACAGCTACAGCAGAACTGTGTTGCTGGAAGCCCCAGGTGGATCACAGGATCATAGAATCAGACAGGTTGGAAGAGACCTCCAAGATCATCAAGTCCAACTGATCACCCAACCCTATCTAATCAAACAGACCATGGCACTAACTGCCTCATCCAGACTTAAACACCTCCAGGGATGGTGACTCCACCACCTCCCTGGGCAGCACATTCCAATGGCCAATCTCTCTGTCTGGGAAGAATTTCTTCCTAACATCCAGCCTGAACCTCCCCTGGCACAGCTTGAGCCTGGATGAGGCACTTGGTGCCATGGTTTAGTTGATGAGATGGTGCTGGGTGCTGGGTTGGACTGGATGATCTCTGAGGTCTTTTCCATCCTGGTTAATTCTGTCTTTCTGAAAGCAAACAAACAAAAGCAATGTTGTTGTTCTCACACTGCTTTGATGCAGTTCCCTTCCTTTTATACCCATCAGCAGATCCTTCAGCAACTTTGTCTGAAATGAGATCACTTCTCTCCTGCCTGTCTGCGTGAACAGGAATGACTTCAGTCACTCATCTGCCACTTAGCAAAAGGTGAAGTGACAATGCCCAGGAGAGAAGAGCAGCTGGTGGGATCAGTGAATGTCACATTGTGCCATGGAGTCCACAAGCCTATTTCAGCCTAGGTGATGTGTGGGTGACAGCAAAAGCTTTGCTGCCCAGGCCTGAGGGTGGTAAGAGTGAGTCAGCCTCAGAGGTGGGAGAGGAAAGATTGAGCCGAGCTGGCTGCAGGCAGCAGGCTGCCTCCAAGGGTAGCTGGGGACAAGTTTTGTTGTCAGAGGGAAGTAGGTGGGGTGTGATGATGCTAATTTTGCTAGGAGGTAAGCAGAGGTGAAGCAGCATCCTTAGCAGAGACAGCTACTAACTGATATTGTACCAAAGCCCCAGCCAAGTCTTGGTGCTTGTACCCAAATGCAGAGCTGGGAGCGCCTGGGCTGTGGGCAAGCTGCAAGCTGGCCGTGGTGGCCACCTGCTGCCGGGCTCTGCCACAGAAGGCCAGTGGCAGCCTGGGCTGCATCAAAAGATGCATTGCCAGCAGAGCCACAGAGGTGATTCTGCCACTGTGCTCTGCTCTGGGGAGACCTCACCTGGAGTACTGTGTCCAGGTCAGGAGCCCTCAATATAGGAAGGACATGGAGCTGATGGAGAGGGTCCAGAGGAGAGACATGAAGATGATCAGAGGGTTGGAGCAGCTCTGCTACAAGGACAGGCTGAGGGAGCTGGGGGTGTTCAGCCTGCACAAGAGAAGGCTCCAAGGAGACCTAATAGCAGCCTGCCAGTACCTGAAGGGGACTACAAGAAGGATGGAGAGAGACTGTTTGCAAAGGCCTGCAGGGACAGGACCAGGGGCAATGGCTTCAGACTGGAGCAGAGCAGATTGAGATTGGATGTGAGGAACAAGTTCTTTACTCTGAGGGTGGTGGAACACTGGAACAGGTTGCCCAGGGAGGTGGTTGGGGCTCCTTCCCTGGAGATATTCAAGGTGAGGCTGGACAGGGCTCTGGGCAGCCTGATCTAGCTGGGGATGTCCCTGCTGAGTGCAGAGGGGGTTGTGCTGGATGACCTTTGGAGGTCCCTTCCAACCCAGACCACTCTATTATTCTGTGCACCCATCTGAGCTCCCCAGGGACAGTTTCCCCAGCTCCAGGCAGCTTCTCAGGGCAAACATCCTATCAGACTGCTGCCTCACAAAACCCCTCCTGCAGAAGCACCTCTTCTGCCCACAGCAATCCATTGCACGGAATTTATTCCTCAGACAGGTGGCTCTGAGGGAGTACATTGCAAAAGCAACCCTCTGAAAACAGCCCAGAAATCCACAGCTGAACCTCTCCAAAGCTATTCAGCCTACCTCTGGTTGAGAAGTGGGTAGCAGTTTAGACCCAGACATAACTTCTGGGAGAGCCTGCTGAGATTTCCTCCTAAAGAGGAAAAGGATTCACATTGTTCAGGAACAAATTAGGGTGAAAAATGTGAATATTTTCTTTGGCTTTTGCATTGTTGTCACTGACAGCCTTGGCAAAAGAAAAAAAAAGCTATTTCCTTTTCAACAACAACAACAAAAATCTACCTGATCTAATTATAACTTGGAGTTTACAGCTTTTACCATTTATGGGGATTATTGATGAACACCCAGTGCTGAGAAAGAAATCACTTGCCCTGGAAAGAAGAAATTGGTTTTAGCTGCATGTTTACAGAATCACAGAATTAACCAGGTTGGAAAAGACCTCAGAGATCATCCAGTCCAACCTAGCACCCAGCACCATCTCATCAGCTAAACCATGGCACCAAGTGCCTCATCCTGTCTCCTCTTAAACACCTCCAATGGGCAATCACTCTCTCTGTGAAGAACCTCTTCCTAACATCCAGCCTAAACCTCCCCTGGCACAGCCTGAGACTGTGTCCTCTTGTTCTGGTGCTGCTTGCCTGGGAGAAGAGACCAACCCCCACCTGGCTACAACCTCCCTTCAGGCAGTTGGAGAGAGCAAGAAGGTCTCCCCTGAGCCTCCTCTTCTCCAGGCTAAGCAACCCCAGCTCCCTCAGCCTCTCCTCCCAGGGCTGTGCTCCAGACCCCTCCCCAGCTTTGTTGCCCTTCTCTGGACACCTTCCAGCAGCTCAACATCTTTCCTAAACTGAGGAGCCCAGAACTGGACACAGGACTCAAGGTGTGGCCTAACCAGTGCTGAGCACAGGGCACAATGACTTCCCTGCTCCTGCTGGCCACACTGTTCCTGATGCAAGCCAGGATGCCCTTGGCCTTCTTGGCCCCCTGGGCACACTGCTGGCTCATGTTCAGCTAGTGCCAACCAGCACCCCCAGGTCCCTTTCCGCCTGGCTGCTCTCCAGCCACTCTGACCCCAGCCTGTAGCTCTGCCAGGGGTTGCTGTGGCCAGTGTGTAGAACCTGGCACTTAGATGTGTTTAGTCTCACACCCTTGTACTCTGCCCATCTGCCCAGCTTGGCAAGGTCCCTCTGCAGAGCTCTCCTACCCTCTAACAGATCCACTCCTGCCCCCAGCTTGGTGTCATCTGCAAATCTACTGATGATGGACGCAATCCCCTCCTCCAGATCATCAATAAAGACATTGAACAGGATGGGGCCAAATACATTAAAAGCTCCCCCTTGAATAAAAACTGAATATAGAGCAGAAAATTACCTGGAGGACAGTGGTCTTTCTAGAAAGTCCCTAAGAGGCTATACAGTAGGTAACAGCTCTAAAGGGAATGCTTCCACAAACGCTGGCATCTCAAAGAAGTGTGCTTCAGTTAACAGAAAGGTTTAATGATGTTTGCACTAGCAATACTATTGCCAATATTAACATTAATCACACAGACCTCCTCAGTGTAGTCAAGTAAAAGATGAGGCAGGGCTTGAACCCATCATGTGCTTGCATGTCCTAGCAGATGTTTGTTTTCCTCAAGTCCTGCTCTAGACACCTTGGATTCCTTATGTACTTCAACAGTTCAGTTCTTCACTTTCTGTAGAAAAGAGTAGAAAGAAAGAATTCTCTTCTCTCTCACTGCCAGGGTGGGAAGGGATGTGGTAGTGAGTGCACCTCTTCCTACTGCACAAGGCTGGTCACAGAGCAAGGAGGTACTACCAAAGACAAAGGCCACTTCTGCCTTGCTGCTGTGGCCTTGCTCACATCTCTGTGATTCTTTTGCCTTGGCAACCTGATGGATGGATGGATGGGTAGATTGATAGATAGAAGATGGACAGGCAGTTGGATAGACAGATGGATAGGTAGATCAATGGATAGATAGACAGATGGATAGATAGACAGATAGATAGGTGGATGGATAGATAGATAGATGGATGGATGGATGGATGGATAGATGGATGGATAGATAGATGGATGTATAGATATATATATAGCTATATAGAGATATATAGATGTATGTATAGATAGATAGATAGATAGATGGGTAGATAGAGAGATGGATGGATAGAAAGATAGATGGATAGATGGATGGATAGATAGATAGGTAGATAGATAGATAGATAGATGGATAGATAGATAGACAGATGGGTAGATAGAGAGATGGATGGATAGAGAGATAGATGGATGGATAGATAGATGTATAGACGGATGGATAGACAGATAGATGGATAGATAGATGTATAGATAGATAGATGTATAGATATAGATGGATGGATAGATAGACAGATAGATGGATAGATAGACAATTAGACAGATAGGTAAATAGACAGACAGAGAGATAAATAGCTAGCTAGATATGTAGCTCTGTATCTCCTGACTACATCCAGGTCTATTTCCATTCCAGGGTACCCTGAAGCAGCCATACACATGGGGGTTTCACTAATTTCTGAATATTCACAACCCTTTTTTTTTACCTTCTAAGCAACTTCAGATTCATTGTGCTTCCCATGTTAATAGTCTGGGCTACAAAGAGGAGATTTTGCTTCTCATACACCTCCCCCAGCATCCCCTTGAGCCCGTGTCTTGATGGGGAAGAGCATCCTGTGAGGAATGTGAGGGACTATAAACACTGGTGACAGCACTAGATTAAAATCAGCATGAGACTAACTCTTCCAAGGTTTCACCAGCTGGGCCAGACACCTCATCGCTGGGTGGGTGGCTGAGTGCAATCAGGAAACCACTTGTGTCTGTCTATTGTCTAGCATCCCACAAGGGGGTCTCACCGCATAGTCAAAAACCTCTTTTCAAGCGGGCAATAGGCCCGAGCCCAAGGATGAGAATCCACTGGAGTGTTTTTAATGCTACACTGTCAGAAGCAGATTTTATTACAGACTGTGATCTAAAAGGGAAAAAAGAAAAAAAAAAAGCTTAATGCAATGTTTGTTTGAAAGCTGTGCAAAGGAAGCTCCACCTGCCCACCTCGCAGGCACACCAGGTTAGGCAAGCCTATTAATCATTAGTGAGGTCATTTCCAGGTCTTCCCTGACCCTAAAATTAAGCCATAGTTGGCGGTTCTGAGGAGCCAATTCCCTGAGCTGTTCTCCCAGCTGTTTATTTAAGCTGGGCAATTCCTTTAAATACACACCGCCCTGTTTATTCAGCGCCTCCCGGCACTGCTACGCCCACATTCCTGGGCCCTGCCTTCTCATTCCCTCCGGTGCCTCTGGAAGCCGCGGCGGTGGCTGCTGCCCTCCGAGAGCCATTGCCCCCCGACCTCAGCGCCGCAGATGCAGGAGCTGCTTCCTCCTGCACCCTCAGCCCCGTGTCCCTCAGCCAAGCCTCGGCCGGGCCCGGGGGGGAGCGGTGTCAGCCATGCAGGTGGAAGGAAGCCATTCATTAACTAGTGGGAAGAGCAGCGCTGGCTGCGGCTGCTGGGGCTGCCGGTCTGGGGAGGAGAAAGCTGAGAGGGGAGCTAATAAATACATATAAAGATCTGAGGGCTGGGTGTCAAAAAGGAAGGGACAGCCTCTGCTCAGCTGCACCCTGTGATAGGATAAGGGGCAAGGGATGGAAACTACAGCACAGGAGGCTGGAACAGGCTGCCCAGGGAGGTGGTGGCAGCCTCATCCCTGGAGGTGTTTGCAGCCAGGCTGGATGTGGCTGTGAGCAACCTGCTGTAGTGTGAGGTGTCCCTGCCCATGGCAGGGGGGTTGGAATTAGATGATCCTTGAGGTCCCTTCCAACCCTGACAATTCTATGATTCTATGAGGAAGAACTTCCTAGCTGTGAGGGTCCCAGAGCCCTGGAGCAGGGCTGCCCTGAGAGGTTGTGGAGTCTCCTTCTCTGGAGCCTTTCCAGCCCTGTCTGGATGTGTTCCTGTGTGACCTGTGCTGGATTCTATGCTCCTGCTCTGGCAAGGGGGTTGGACTTGATCTCCAGAGGTCCCTTCCAACTCCTTACATCCTGGGCTCCTATGATTGCACCCAGACTGAAGTATTCAAGAATCAGAAGCTGTGATGAACCAACAGGGCAAAAGAAGAATTAGTGTTAGGAGTAGGACTAGAATCTGAGGTTCTCCAAAGCTGTGTAATTTCTCATTACCTTCAGTAACTTTGCAATCAATCATCACAGGTACTCTCCTCTAAAGGAAATTGCTCTTTGGCTGACTTCAAGATCCAGAACATTTATTTACTTTAAAAACCAAACAGCAGAGGAGCACAAACGAGCATTTTCACTGCAAATCTGTAGCTGTGAATATGAAATGAGGGATTTACTTTCCATTCAAGGATAGCATGAATTTTGTCCAGTCTAAATTGATACTGTCTGATATCTTAAAGGACCTATTCCACTTAGCTCATGCTGGGTCATTTTACAGCAACTTTATTATGCATGGGAATAAAAAATCACAGACTCACAGAATTGTCAGGGTGGGAAGGGACCTCAAGGCTCAGACAGTTCCAAGCCCCCTGCCATGGCCAGGGACACCTCACACTGCAGCAGGTTGCTCACAGCCACATCCAGCCTGGCCTTCAAAACTTCCAGGGATGAGGCTTCCACCACCTCCCTGGGCAACCTGTGCCAGGCTCTCACCACCCTTTATGGGGAACAACTTCTTCCTCACATCCAATCTGAATCTACCCACTTCTAGTTTTGCTCCATCCCCTCCAGTCCTATCACTCCCTGACAGCCTCAAAAGTCCCTCCCCAGCTTTCTTGGAGTGTCCATCACATACTGGAAGGCCACAATGAGGTCTCCTGGGAGCCTTCTCTTCTCCAGACTGAACAACCCCAACTCCCTCAGTCTGTCCTCATAGCAGAGCAGCTCCAGCCCTCTGCTCATCCTCATGGCCCTTCTCTGGACATGCTCCAGCACCAAGACCAGAGTTATACCTTCAAAAGTTTGGTGTGCAGGTGGTCAAAACTTGATCTTCCCCTGTCTTCTGCTATCTCCTGAAGTTGCCTGCTGACCTCCTGTCATGCCTAGAGCAGCAGACCTCTCTTGCTCTATAAGCCTCTGGCCTCATTTCCAAAGCCTCTCACAGATTAACCTTCCTCTGGCTGATTTTTCCTCTTTAGAGGGGAGATTCTAGACAGACAGGCAGATACTAACCTGATGTTTCCACAAGAATGCTCACCAATTCCTTTGTTAATATTAATGACACAGTATTTAGAATAGAACTGAATTAACCAGATTGGAAAAGACCTTTGAGATGATCAAGTCCAACCTACCACCCAACACCATCTCATCAACTGTACCATGGCACCAAGTGCCTCATCCAGTGTCCTCTTAAACACCTGCAGGGATGGTGACTCCACCACCTCCCTGGGCAGCACATTCCAATGGCCAATTACTCTTTCTGGGAAGAACTTTCTCCTCACCTCCAGCCTAAACTTCCCCTGGCACAGCTTGAGTCTTTGTCCTCTTGTTCTGGTGCTGGTTGCCTGGGAGAAGAGACCAACCCCCACCTGGCTCCAACCTCCCTTCAGGTAGCTGTAGAGAGCAAGAAGGTCTCCCCTGAGCCTCCTCTTCTGCAGGCTAAGCAACCCCAGCTCCCTCAGCCTCTCCTCCCAGGGCTGTGCCCCAGACCCCTCCCCAGCCTCCTTGCCCTTCTCTTTTTCTCCTCTGTCTCACAGTTACATGCACCCAAGATGAATCCTGCAGTCAGATGTGTTTGCAGCCCAATCTCACCAACCAGAGGACATTGCATTTACAGTGCAAGAGGAGTAATCTGGATGTAACACTGAATCTAAACCCATCACCAGGAAGCCACAGATGGAAGCTATTTAAGCCCAGGACTATAAGGGAGGCGGTAGGATGAAGTGTGCTGATCCTGCCTGAACCTCTGCCGTTTCTGCCCATGTGTGCTCCATCCCACAGCTCTCCTCACAGGATTACAGTGTTGCACTACTAGTTTTTCCCCAGTTATTTGTTACTTGAAAAACTGATCCTTCCAGGAGTCTGGAAGTGACAACAAGAAGCTGTGGGCCTCCTGAATGTCAGAACCCCACTGGCTGCCCAGGGGGGTTGTGGAGTCTCCCTCTCTGGGGACACTCAAAACCTGCCTGGATGTGTTCCTTTGTGGTCTGCTCTAGGTGCTCCTGCTCTGGCAGGGGGTTGGACTGGATGAGCTTTGGAGGTCCCTTCCAGCCCCTAGCATTCTGTGACTGTGAAAAGTGATAGATGGTGGTTGTGAGGCAATCTTCTGCAGCTTCCTAGCTACCAGAAACCACCTGGCAGCACCTTCCACTCCACAGAAACGGATCAGGAGCCTCAGCTACAAGGTTTAAATAGTTTTTCAGGAATGTGGAGGCACTTGATGTTTGCCCCAGGGGCTCTGATTCTGTTCCCACAGCCAGGAGCAGGGAGCAGGCCAATGCCTCCAGCACTGCGCCGCATAAAACTCCTCAGGAACCCACTCCGAGCCCAGCACGTCAAAAGCAGCTGAGGAAACGCTTTTGACAGGCACTTCTGGACTAAGCTTGAAGCAATCAGTATCTGGTTAGGACAGGAATGGCTCAATATCCTGTAGAGGAAAACAGCTGACAGGAGTGCAGTTTCAACTTTCCCTCTTTTAATCAGGCTTTCTAATGTACTGCCAATTCCCTCCTGTCCTGCCCTCGATAAGGCCGTGCCGCCCGCCACGGGAACTGCCTGTTCAGAAAGGCAGAGCTCAGACAAGCTCCCATCTTTTCCTGCAGATTGTTTCTGCAGGCAAACTGCACTTTGTCACGCAAGCCTCCTCCCCCAGCACGCTGCCAGGGGCACCACAAAGCCCCCCTCCCCGTGCCTGCTTTCAGCCTGAGCGACAACCGGAGTGAAAACGCTCAGGAGGAAAAAGAAATGGAGATGCTAATTTGTTGTGCTTGTTTGAACTGGGTTCTCCCTTCTCAAAGGGCTGAATAAATGTTTACTGATTCATGGTTAATTTGCTTGGGAGGGTAGAGCTGGAATTGAGCACAGCCTTGTTTCAGGCCGGTATTATCTGCTCGCGGTGCAGCGCTGCTCTCTTTCATAGCGGAGGCCTCGTTGCACAAACATACTGGGTGACCTCTTCTCTCCCCAATTAATGCACATGCTAATTAAAACCAGGCTGAAAAGAATAGACACAAAAGGGATTAAAAGACCAGGGAAAAGGAAAAAGAGAATGGGGAGGAATAACAATTACCTACTGGGGCTGCACAGCCTAAACAAATGCTCAATTTAACAAGTTCAGATACAGACTACAGAATGAACCAGGTTGGAAAAGACCTCAGAGATCATCCAGTCCAACCTATCACCCAGCACCATCACACCAACGTGATCCCCATCCACAGGAAAGGCCAGGAGGAGAAACCTGGAAACTCCAGGCCTGTCAGCCTGACCTCAGTGCCAGGGAAAATGATGGAGCAGATCATCTTGGGGGAAATCACTGCACACCTGAAAGATGGCCAAGGGCTCAGGCCCAGCCAGCATGGATTTAGGAAGGGCAGGTCCTGCCTCACCAACCTGACCTCCTTCTATGCCCAGGTGACCACCCGGTGGATGTGGGGCAGGCTGTGGATGTAGTCTGGACTTCAGCAAGGCTTTTGACACCGTCCCCCACAGCAAACTCCTGGCCAAGCTGTCAGCCCATGGCTTGGACAGCAGCTCTCTGAGCTGGGTTAGGAACTGGCTGGAGGCTGAGCCCAGAGAGTGGTGGTGAATGGTGCCACAGCCAGCTGGCAGCCAGGCACCAGTGGTGTCCCCCAGGGATCAGTGCTGGGCCCCATCCTGTTCAATATCTTTATTGATGATCTGGATGAGGGCATTGAGTCCATCATCAGTAAATTTACAGATGACACCAAGCTGGGGGCAGGAGTTGATCTGTTAGAGGGTTGGAGAGCTCTGCAGAGGGACCTTGCCAGGCTGGACAGATGGGCAGAGTCCAAGGGCAGGAGATTGAACACATCTAAGTGCCAGGTTCTACACATTGGCCACACCAACCCCATGCAGTGCTACAGGCTGGGGGCAGAGTGGCTGGACAACAAAGGGCAACAAAGGGCAACAAAGCTGGGAAGGGGTCTGGAGCACAGCCCTATGAGGAGAGGCTGAGGGAGCTGGGGTTGCTTAGCCTGCAGAAGAGGAGGCTCAGGGGAGACCTTCTTGCTCTCTCCAACTCCCTGAAGGGAGGTTGTAGCCAGGTCGGGGTTGGTCTCTTCTCCCAGGCAACCAGCACCAGAACAAGAGTCTCAAGCTGTGCCAGGGGAGGTTTAGACTCAAGGTGAGGAGAAAGTTCTTCCCAGCAATCTGTTCTGGGTTGGACTTGGTGATCCTGAGCCTCTCTTCCAACCTGAGTGTTTCTGTGATCTAGCATCATGTATGCTACACTAATTAAACACAAACTGTACCTCCATCCTGCACCTGTTGCTCATTTGAGGAATATAATCTACACCATAAATCCAGAGGAATAAATCCATCAGCTGTTCACACACTAATGCTCTTCAATACTCTTTTGAGGCTTTAACCAAAATCAGATGACTTGGACCAAGACATGGGCAGGAGTCCTCCTGAGGTGAGAGGGCCATATCTGCAGGCAGTGTCAGTAAGAGATTTTTCTTCTTGTAATTATTTTTGATTGTGACTTGAAGTCTAATCAGTGCAATGAGTTCCTTCCTGGTGACTCTGCCATTTGGGAAGGACAGGAAGGAACATCTGGGAAAGGCCTTTACTACCCCCTGTCAACCTTCAGATCACACAAAAAGCACATTCCCTGTTTGTTTGACTTGGTCTTCATTATCTTTAAACTCCTGCAAGTGTCACACAGAAGATTTCTAAGCAGACAAATGGATTGCTAGTGTGCTTTGAAGGAGTGACTGCAGCGCAGCAGCTCCAGAGGAACGGATAGCGTCCCGCACTGCGGCGCTGCTCGACAGCACTGCGCCACCTACGGACACCTCTGAGGGCGGCCGCAGACTGCTCCGCTCCAGCACACACAGCGCGGAGCACCCAGGGCTGCAGAAGCATACAATGGTCCAGGCCGGAAGGGACCTCTAAAGCTCATCCAGCACAACCCCCTCTGCAGTCAGCAGGGACATCCCCAACTAGATCAGGTTGCCCAGAGCCCTGTCCAGCTTCCCCTTGAAGGCAGACCTCAACTACATACATAGAATAGAATAAACCAGGTTGGAAGAGACCTCCAAGATCACCGCGTCCAACCCATCAACCAATCCAACACCACCCAAACAACTAACCCACGGCACCAAGCACCCCATCAAGTCTCCTCCTGAACACCTCCAGTGATGGCGACTCCACCACCTCCCCAGGCAGCCCATTCCAATGTGCAATCACTCTCTCTGTATAGAACTTTTTCCTAACATCCAGCCTGAACCTCCCCTGGCGCAGCCTGAGACTGTGTCCTCTTGTTCTGGTACTGGCTGCCTGGCAGAAGAGACCAACATCCGTCTGTCTACAACCTCCCTTCAGGTAGTTGTAGAGAGTAATAAGGTCACCCCTGAGTCTCCTCTTCTCCAGGCTAAGCAACCCCAGCTCCCTCAGCCTCTCCTCGTAGGGCTTATGTTCCAAACTATCTCCCTGGGCAACCTGTCCCAGTGTTCCACCACCCTCAGAGTAAAGAACTTCTTCTTGATATCCAATCCAAATCTGCTCCTCTCTAGTTTGAAGCCATTGCCCCTGCTCCTGTCCCTGCAGGCCTTTGCAAACAGTCTCTCTCCATCCTTCTTGTAGCCCCCTTCAGGTACTGTCAGGTTGCTATTAGGTCTCCCTGGAGCCTTCCCTTCCCCAGGCTGAACACCCCCAGCTCCCTCAGCCTATCCTTGCAGCAGAGCTGCTCCAACCCCCTGATCATTCTCGTGGCTCTCCTCTGGACCCTCTCCATCAGCTCCATGTCCTTTCTATATTGAAGGCTCCAGAGTTGTACACAGTACTCCAGGTGAGGTCTCCCCAGAGCAGAGCACAGTGGCAGAATCACCTCTGGATCTGATGGCAGTGCTGCTTTTGATGCAGCTCAGGATGTGATTGTCCTTTCACCTCATACACTTTGGAAGGCACAGTCCCATTTCCACAGTGCTTAAGTTATACTACCAGCTGTTGGGAGCTAGGCTCTTAGAGATAGGAACCATGTATGTACACTTAGGTATGCCTTGGAGCTGCTTCTGCAGTCCCAGGGCTGATACCTATAAACCTTTCTCTGTCCCCAGCTTTTTGACTCACTTCAGTAGTCTGGTTTTCCAGCCTTGCTTCCTACAGAGAATTCTGCTCCATCAGGTATACTGATGTGCAGAGTGCCTGGATTCACTTCTGACATGAAGTTCAGGAAATCCACTTAAGCTTGCAATTGGAAATGGAGCAAGGCTTGAATGCTTTTAAATGACAGCTGTAAATGTTTTGCATACAAGATGTACTTTATCCTCCACTTCAGAGATTAGACAGACCTTTAAACGAGGTTTTGTCAAGAGGTACAGTCCCATTTAGAGCCCAGTATCTGATGAAAAGAGACAGGTAAGTGAGATAGAGCTCCTTTATTACAGAGCTCAGCACATCCCTCCAAGGCTTCAGCCCTGGCCACTGTCTGCCTTCATCAGGGACAGCTCTAGAGAGGAGTGCACAGCTCTGGAGAGCCAAAATGCATCTGTACCTCTGCTCAGGGGTGAAGGCCTGGACCAGAACATTGGCTCTTTGGATCTATTTTTCCTCACAGACACTATCAGTAAGCAATTTCAGAATGAAGTAATTCTAATGGCTTCAGAGTCCAGGTTCTCTATTAGCAAAGGATTCATGGCATCAGAAAAGAATGGCATAAGAAACAAATCATTTGATTTAAACTCCCTTCCATTAATTTGAATAGAAGAGGGAAATGTGAGGGCTGTGATAAAAGCAGTCTTCCTCTAAATGCACACTGCATTATGAAATAAAGAGAAAAGGAAAAGTCCTATCTGGAAGATAACCAAACTCCCTCCCAACCTGACCTCCACCCCATCTATCTCAGGGCAAACACACAGGCCTCCATGCAGCCAGTGATGTAACACAGGTTAGATTAACATACATTGGAGGGAGAGATGCAGAAGTACAGGCAGACATTGGGGGTTCTGTGTAAGACCAAAGGTTGGCCAGCATCCTGTTTTCAACAACCAGCAGCAAGAAGAGGCTTAGGGAAAGAAGGCAGGAACAAAGCAAGCAGGCACTGCTGGTTATTTAATGAATTAACACTCTGACTTATTTTTAGTCTGCCCTCCAGCCTTTGATAATCTGTAGTTTAGGAACATCCAGAACCAAAGGTTCCTTCCATGTCTTTGAGTCTGGTGTCTTCTGTGACTTTTCCTTCATACAGCTCTCCTAGCCCAGCTTATGACCTCTGCACTGCCCCAGGACAATGAGCCCTGTAGCTGGGAGCCAGGCAATAGTGAACACCAGACACAGGGACTTTAGGCCATCCACATTTAGGAAAACCCTTCACAGAATCACAGAACATTTAGGGGCTGGAAGGGACCTCCAGAGAACATCCAGTCCAACCCCCCTGCCAGAGCAGCATCACTTAGGACAGTCCTCACAGGGCACCTGGGTGGGCTTGGAAAGTCTCCAGAGAAGGAGACTTTGTGAGAAAGCAAAATACATGTGTTTTGTTCTAATCTTATTACTTAGAGGACACAGTCTCAAGCTGTGCCAGGGGAGGTTGAGGCTGGAGGTGAGGAAGAAATTCTTCCCAGACAGAGAGATTGGCCATTGGGATGTGCTGCCCAGGGAGGTGGTGGAGTCACCATCCCGGGAGGTGTTTAAAAAGAGCCTGGCTGAGGCACTCAGTGCCATGGTTTAGTTGATTGGATGGTGCTGGGTGCTAGGTTGGACTGGATGATCTCTGAGGTCTTTTCCAACCTGGTTAATCCTGTGATTCTGTAAAGGATAAATGCACTCACTCTATCCAGAGGATTACTTTGACTAATTACAACAGCAGCTCTCTGCTCTTTCACAGACTTATTCAGTATCATGTTCAGTGGGCCAAATTCTCTTCCCAGAGGCCTCTCTCTAAATCCACTGAGGCAAAACAAACCAGAATCTAAAGTGAAACCAGCCCACACAAATTGGGTTCATTAGCTCTTGTTTACTTTCCAGCTGCTCTGATTGTTTTCCTCCATTTGTGGTGGGGCTGTGCTCCGACATCCACTATCAGATGCAAGGGAAAGGAAAGCCTCTTGACTGTGCAGCAGTCCTCTGGTGGAGTTTGCTACGACTCAGGAAGGATTTGAGACGTCTCAAAGACGAGCACTGGGGCTGCCAGGGGGCCGGTGGGAAGCGGAAGTGCCAGCCCTGGCAGAGGGGCAGGCTCGGCTGCCTCCTGCCCAGCACTGGCCCCAGCTCTCTGGCATCACAGCTTCCCAGAGGGCTCTGCAGCATCAGGACTGAGTTCCCTAGAGAAACATTGTCCCTAACGACATTTTTGAGTGTGGGAATTATATACACTGCTTCCCCTCCTGATGCCTATCGCATAGCTGAGCGGTCATTCGGAGGCGCAGGGCTCCCTTCTGCTCCTTGTTATCACACCGCAGCATTAACATCACAAGGATAATTATAGCCACCATAAAGTAATACCAACAATGCACACAGCTTCACCATCAAAAGTATATTCTTTGGTAGGGAACATGAGAGGAGTTCCTGTACCAGAGAGAAATTCCACTCCTGTGGCTTTCTGACAGACAGCCCTGGCTCACAAACTGAGCACAGAGGTCAGGAGCCCAGGGCAGTGGTCTGAAGTGTCAGCTTGGGGCAGTCACTTAACCAATTCATGTCTCACTTGCCTTAGTGTGAAAATCACAGAAGCACAGAATGGTCAGGGTTGGAAGGGACCTCAAGGCTCAGCCAGTTCCAACCCCCCTGCCATGGGCAGGGACACCTCACACTACAGCAGGTTGCTCACAGCCACCTCCAGCCTGGCTGCAAACACCTCCAGGCAGGAGGCTGCCACCACCTCCCTGGGCAACCTGTGCCAGGCTCTCACCACCCTCATGGGGAAGAACTTCCTAGCATCCAATTTCCATCTCCCCACTTCTAGTTTTGCTCCATTCCCCCAGTCCTATCACTCCCTGACACCCTCAAAAGTCCCTCCCCAGCTTTCCTGTAGCCCCCTTCAGGTACTGCAAGGCCACAATTAGGTCTCCTGGGAGCCTTCCCGAAACATCTTGGTGATACTTCAGCTGAGGTTCAAAGTCAAACCAAAGTGATGCATCAGCTTGGATGTGATGGTATCCCAGCACATAAGCTCCAGCAAGGCCCTGGCTGGCATGCCAGCATCACATGAAATCAGCTGCTGCCCTGGGCAGGCTTTCTTGGGCTGATCCATTCTCACAGCATACTCTGGGCAGCCTCATCTCTGCCATGGTGCTATTGCTTCTCTGCTTCCTGAGGCTTGCCTCATTGTCTGTACTGCTTCTACCCTCTTGCCTGATGTTTAGGTTCTAAGCTTTTTGGATGGAGGATGCTTTGTGTGTGTGTACAGAGCCTTGCACAGAGGGATCCTTACCTGTGCCCATGGCTCTCAGCTGCTGTATTAATAAAAATGCTGAAGAGGATTTCCCACAGGAGCAGGGAAATGGCCTGGCCTACAGATCTGCCTGGGGTACTCTCTGAGGAGAGGTGTGTTTGCAAACAAGGGACACTTCAGGCACTTAGCACTGGTAAGCTTTCTGCTCCCATTAGCTCTGACTGGGTCAGAAGCCTCTGCTGGATCTCCAGCACAGGTGTTTTGTGCACAGCAGCAGTTACCATCTGCCCAGTGTTAGAACTTGGAAGTGTCCTCCTAACCACACACAAAAATAAAAGGCATTGAAGAGGTTTGTGTCCTGGAATGTTAATTGATGGCTACAATATAAGCCAGATGCTTAGTAAGTGCTGTGCAGTACTTCCTGCAATTCAAGGAGATACTTGGCTGGCTTAGAGTGCAGTCCTGCAGGTGCTTTGATATTTTTCTTGTCTTTAGTTAATGGTCTTCTGTGTCTGTTCCTAGCATAGAATCATGGAATCAATAAGGTTGGAAAAGACCTCAGGGATCATCAAGTCCAACCTGTCACCCAATGCATTCTGACAACTACACCATGGCTCCAAGTGCCACATCCAAGCCTTTTTTGTGACTCCACCACCTCCCTGGGCAGCACATTCCAGTGGCCAAGCTCTCTTGCTGGGAAGAACTTTCTCCTCACCTCCAGACTAAACCTCCCCTGGCACAGCTTGAGACTGTGTCCTCTTGTTCTGGTGCTGGTTTCCTGGCAGAAGAGACCAACCCCAGCTGGCTACAACCTCCCTCCAGGTAGTTGTAGAGAGCAATAAGGTCTCCCCTGAGCCTCCTCTTCTCCAGGCTAAAAAAAAACATTTTGACTTAAGGGGAGCTGAGGTAAATCCAGCTTTAGGCTGCCCTGCAAAGCTGGCCAGAATGATGACAGAATCACAGACAGTTAGGGGCTGGAAGGGACCTGGAAAGCTCATCCAGTCCAACCCCCTGTCAGAGCAGGAGCACCTAGAGCAGACCACACAGGAACACAGCCAGGCAGGTTTTGAGTATCTCCAGAGAGGGAGACTCCACATGAATGGGATGCTCAGTAAGAAATTCATGCCACAACAAGAGGCAAGGGGCACATCTGTGTCCTGAGCTATTGGCCTTTTCCAGACATTAATTCAAGAAGACTTCTAGCAAAGCCCCCAGCCACAGGGAAAGCAACCTTGCTAGTGGGTTTCAAACCCTGTGTATCTCACAGGGATGCTTCCTTCTACATCAGCTGCTCATTTGAGTGAAAGCAGTACCTGTGGGCTCCTGTCAGGGACTCCTCAGATGGAATGCACTCCATCCTGCTCCTAACCCAGTCTCATAATGAGCCTGCTTCTCTCCTTCCTCCCTTTGTCCTTTGGCATGGCATTCCCAACCTGCCGGCGGGGAAAGGCAGCGCATTTGGTTGTAAAAGTCACAGCTGGACACATCCTGCCATGGGCTGAGCCAAGATATTTGGAGCATTCAAGTCCAGCTCATGTGCTCCTCCTCACTTTCCCAGACGTCCCACTCTGCCTGCACGCTGGGAGTGCTGATGAAGCAGAAACCCTGCCTGGGATGGACGACCACAGAAACGAAGCAGAGGCAGAGAGGAGGGAGGGAAGTCGGTCACTGGAAAGCTGTGTCGTTGTTTAACCCTCTGGTGCTTAACACCCTGAACCTGCTGCTGGACAAGACGAGAGGACTATTCACACAGCTCCAATGACTCACGTGCCCAGGGCAGCAATGGCTTTGTTTGATCCCAGGCCTTGAGGCTTCACAAGGACGTTTCCCCTCAGCTTCTCCTGCCTGCCTTGCTTTGCAGGAGATCAGCTGGACGAATCCCTGCAAAGCCACCAAAACTGTCTACCAGATGGTGGCCACTGATTAATTTGTCTTAACTGAAGCCAAAAAGGAAGAAAATGGGCTGGGTGGAGCAGCAAAGACAAGCACAATCAACATCCGACCAAACAGGGTTTCCGGTCACCTTGGGAACGACACTGATTGGCACCGCCGTTTCCTGTGTACAAGCTAAAACCAGTAGCAACTGGAGGAACAAGAATAAACCCCAGATAAGAGACCTGGGAAGAGAATAAAATTACTACAAAAGGCCTGACTAAACCTCAGAAGGCAGCAAAGGCAATACCTAGGGTAGGCACGGGCTGTGTGCTAACCTGAGCTGCTGCCTGGCACCGCAGGGAAGAGGATTATGAAGCTCTCCAAACAAGGGTGGGAGAAGGCTCCTGAATTGTCCCCTCCCAGAAATGGATGGCACATGCAAGGCCACACCTTGAGTCCTGTGTCCAGTTCTGGGTCCCTCAGTTTAAGAAGGACATTGAAACACTTGAAGGTGTCCAGAGAAGGGCAACAAAGCTGGGGAGGGGTCTGGAGCACAGCCCTGTGAGGAGAGGCTGAGGGAGCTGGGGTTGCTTAGCCTGCAGAAGAGGAGGCTCAGGGGAGACCTTCTTGCTCTCTCCAACTCCCTGCAGGGAGGTTGTAGCCAGGTGGGGGTTGGTCTCTTCTTCCAGGCAAGCAGCACCAGAACAAGAGGACACAGTCTCAAGCTGTGCCAGGGGAGGTTTAGGCTGGAGATGAGGAGAAAGTTCTTCCCAGCAACAGTAATTGGCCATTGGGATGTGCTGCCCAGGGAGGTGGTGGAGTCACCATCCCTGGAGGTGTTTAGGAAGAGACTGGATGTGGCACTTGGAGCTATGGTTTAGCTGTCAGGAAGTGTTAGGTATCAGGTAATAGGTTGGACTTGATGATCTCTGAGGTCTTTTCCAACCTTATTGATTCTATGATTCTATGAATCTATGCTTTGGAGAGCTTTTAGCTCCCTGCAACAGCCAAAAAAACCCCAACAAAACTCAAACCCCACGTGGGACAATTTAAAGAAGACATGGAGCTAGGAGCAGAAATGTCCTTTCTACCCACACTACTCCCAAGTGATTTGCAAGAGGTGCTAGAGACGCAGGAAGCTGGACAGTGGGTGGAAGGTTGGGAGACAGAAGACAGTTACTTGCATCTGTTTGTTTAGATGGTAACTCCCACAGAGTTCTGCTTCAAAGTTTACAACCAAAACATTTTTTTTTCCCTGTGAGGGTGACAGAGCCCTGGAGCAGGCTGCCCAGGGGGGTTGTGGAGTGTCCCTCTCTGGACCTGCCTGGATGTGTTCCTGTGTGATCTGCTCTAGGTGCTCCTGCTCTGGCAGGGGGGTTGGACTGGATGAGCTTTGGAGGTCCCTTCCAGCCCCTAACACTCTGTGATGCTGTGATCTTCTCAACCAGCCAGGAATCAAAGAGTTAAACTGTGGGTTTTGAAGGCTCATTGTTAAGCTACTGCCTGAGCTCCCTTCCCCTCCAGAGAAAGGGGACAATTCACATTCCTGGCCTCTTCCCACACTGCAGATAACAAAGATGCCTGTAATGAGTTGGACAGAACAGACATTTGTGCACCTCAGAGGCACAGCACATGTCAAAAGTGGCCCTGTGCTAAGGGAAACATTAAACAAAGCCAAGCAGGAGGTAAAGCATTATCCTGCTTCCAGTTACCAATCCACCTGCTAAAACAGACCTCCCAGGCACTGAGCAGCAGGCCTTAGAGCTGGATCCCACTTCACACCTGCCTCTCCCACAGAATCACAGAATTGTCAGGGTTGGAAGGGACCTCAAGGCTCAGCCAGTCCCAACCCCCCTGCCATGGGCAGGGACACCTCACACTACAGCAGGTTGCTCACAGCCACATCCAGCCTGGCTGCAAACACCTCCAGGGATGAGGCTTCCACCACCTCATGTTCATGGCTCATGTTCAGCAGCTGTCACCCAGCACCCCCAGGTCCCTCTCTGCCTGGCTGCTCTCCAGCCACTCTGACCCCAGCCTGTAGCACTGCTTGGGGCTGTTGTGTTCTCCCAATCTTCTTAACTGAGATGGGCAAACAGCAGCATGTAGAAGTCGTCCTGTGCTTCAGGTTAAGGCTCTCACCTTTGCTAGCTCTCTTCAGACAGACACACCAGCCAGCCAGTCTCAATCCCGTGGTAAGGAGTGTGGCTGGAGGAGGTTTCTTTGCCCAATCCAAAATGTTCTGGTGGCAGAGACAGACCTGAGCACACAGATTCCTGACTCTCAACTCAAACTCAGTTTACTGCTCCCTGGCGCTTTGCAAACTCCTTCTGGTAGGACCCCACCACAAAATTGTTCTCCAGCGCTTTTGTGTTGGCTTTGAGCAGCCACACTGACATTTCCCTGAAAACAATCCCTGGGCTTTAAATGAAGAATGCAGAAAGCACATTCAGCTCCACACAATAGGGGAAATTTATCCTCCAAATCCATGCAAAGCCAGTATATTTCAGCCAGGAAATTCAAGGCCCCTTCCTGTAAATATATTAAGCTCCCATACTTGTGCCATAACCTACAAAACCTGGCAGGTTTACAGTAGTCCAACTGCAAGGTGCTACCCTCAGAGCATGACTTGAAATGATTGCTCACAGGGGCCAGTTTTGCAGCAAGGATAACAGCAACACCAGGAGCTCTGTTGCAGCAGCTGTGCTCTGTGAGTAGGGAGAAGATCTTTCCCCCCTGGTGCTGCTCACGTTGGCATTGCTGCCTTCCCTTTTGCAGAGTATCTTCTGTTCTTCTCTTGCAGGTTAAGGGAAGTCCAGAGTTGATTGGTATAACCATAAAGAAAAGACCTCCAGAGGCTGGAGAGTCCCAGGGGCAGCTTGTCCCAGGATATTGTAATCTGTTAATCTCTTCTGCTTTTCTGCACCTCTCTGTTTAAGGGAGTGCACAGCACATCTCTGTCCTCTCGGCTCGGGATGTGCACTGTTACCTCACGGCTTGTGGGGGACCACACAAGCTCACCCAGTCTGGGCTCCCTGCACTCAGCAGAGACAGCCCCAACTAGATCAGGCTGCCCAGAGCCCTGTCCAGCCTCACCTTGAATATCTCCAGGGAAGGAGCCTCGACCACCTCCCTGGGCAATCTGATAGCCCAATTCAGGTACAGGCAGGCTGCTATTAGGTCTCCCTGAAGCCTCCACTTCTCCAGGCTGAACATCCCCAGCTCCCTCAGCCTGTCCTCATAGCAGAGCTGCTCAAAGCCCCTGTTCATTTTTGTGGCCCTCCTATGGACCCTCTCCATCAGGTCCACATTCTTCCTACAGTGATGGCTCCAGAGCTGCACAGAGTACTCCAGGTGAGATCTCACCTGACCAGAACACAGTGGCAGCATCACAGAATCATAGAATTGTCAGGGTTGGAAGGGCCCTCAAGGATCATCCAGTTCCAACTCCCTTGCCTTGGGCAGGGACACCTCACACTACAGCAGCTTGCTCACAGCTACATCCAGCCTGGCCTTCAAAACCTCCAGGCAGGAGGCTTCCACCACCTCCCTGGGCAACCTGTGCCAGGCTCTCACCACCCTCATGGGGAACAACTTCTTCCTCACATCCAATCTCAATCTACCCATTTCTAGTTTTGCTCCATTCCCCCAGTCCTATCCCTCCCTGACACCATCAAAAGTCCCTCCCCAGATTTCTTGGAGCCCCTTTTAGATACTGGAAGGCCACAATTAGGTCTCCTCAGAGCCTTCTCTTCCCCACACTGAACAACCCCAACTCCCTCAGTCTGTCCTCAGAGCAGAGCAGCTCCAGCCCTCTGCTCATCCTTGTGGCCCTTCTCTGGACACCTTCCAGCACCTCCAAATCCTTCCTGTAACAGAGGCTCCAGAACTGGACCCAGAGCTCCAGCTGTGGTCTCAGCAGAGTGGAGCAGAGGGAAAGAATCCCCTCCCTGGCCCTGCTGGCCACACTTCTCTTGCTGCAGCCCAGGCTCTGCTTGGCTCTCTGGGCTGCAAGCTCACACTGCCTGCTCCTGTCCAGCTTCTCATCCACCAGCACCCCTAGGTCCTTTTCCTCAGGGCTTCTTTCTATCCCCTCCTCCCCCAGTCTGTATTGACAGTGAGGATTGTTCCAGGCCAGGTGCAGAACCCTGCACTTGCTCTTGTTGAACCTCATGAGGTTCTCCTGGGCACCACCTCTCCAGCCTGTCCAGGTCCCTCACTGAGGAACTGAGCCTAATGTGTGAATGTGTTCCTTTTACCTCAATACCTTCTGCATGTATTTTTGAATGGACTTTCCATTTCAACTTCCAACCCCCTGTGGAGCATTTCAGTTTTACTCCTTGGGAGTCTTTTCTGTCCTTTTGCCCTGGGCAGCTCATGGCTCAAAACCAGGACACCTCCTTTGTCCCAGCAGTGCTGCATACTGTTGCAGAATCCTTTTGTTTCACATTTTACATGTATTTGATTTCACTTACCTGTCATTTTTCCCCTCTCTATTTGTCCAACCTTTTCCCATTATATTCTGTTAGATTCATTCTCTTGCATTTATTTGAGGAGGAAAGAAACCTGAGCATGAAGCAGATGTAATTTTACTTGCTCTGAATGAGGGTCCTGCATGCCCCCAGCCATCCTGAGATGTGAACACGAGCAGCTATCACTTGTAGACAGGATAATTTGCCAATGAATATGTAACAGCCTGCAAAATACACAGGGCTGTGATTCTTTCCTCACTGATTACTCAGATGTAATGGCCACGGTTTTTAGGTCTCTGTGGCTAGGGTGGAATACAAATGATTGAGAAGCACTTCCCAAAGCAGCAGAAGAGCTATTTTCCACAGATTCTTTTCTTCCATATGCTTTTGCATGCTAGATATTAACTAATTTGAACACAACCTGGGTATTGTGGAGGTGGTGGAGTCACCATCACTGGAGGTGTTTAGGAAGAGCCTGGCTGAGGCACTTGGTGCCATGGTTTAGTTGATGAGATGGTGTTGGGTGATAGGTTGGACTGGATGATCTTTGAGGTCTCTTCCAGCCTGGTTGGTTGATTCTGCTTATTGATTTTCTGTCACTATGGAAAAGTGCCATAAAATAGGACAGAAAACCCTTCCTGTCCTGGAGATTAAAGATGAAGATAAAATGTAGATAAAACAACATCCCCATTCCATGCACACAAGCAGGCAGCCAGGCAACCTGCAACAAGAGGACACAGTCTCAAGCTGCGCCAGGGGAGGTTGAGGGTGGATGTGAGGAAGAAATTCTTCCCAGCAAGAGAGCTTGGCCATTGGAATGTGCTGCCCAGGGAGGTGGTGGAGTCACCATCCCTGGAGGTGTTTAAGAAGAGCCTGGCTGAGGCACTTGGTGCCATGGTTTAGAGATGGTGTTGGGTGATAGGTTGGACTGGAAGATCTCAAAGGTCTTTTCCAACCTGGCCAATTCTGTATCTGTAATTAGTTGAACTATAGTTGTCCTAGCTGCAAATAATTCCAGAGCTAAAAGTCTTCCTCAAGCAGCAGTGGCTTGAGGAAGAAGTACATTTAGTTGTAAAACAAGGGAATTACTGTGCTGGTGTGGTAAGAGCTGTACTTCTACCCCCACTGCTTTAAATTCTGCTTTTGTCTGGAACCATTTGTATCAAGATGCATTTTGAGCCAATCAGCAGAATAAAGGGAAAAAAAAGTACAGAGTATTCATCTAAAACTATAGGAACCTGAGTAGAGAAATAAATGCTGATGCAATATTCATGGATAAGCTCATGGAAGAGGAAAGGATCATTTACATTCCAAATTCAAGCACTGGGGCTGTGATGGTTTTGACAGTTCATCATTGAAGACACCCACTGGAGAACAACATTAGCTCTCCCACTCCTTTGGTCAGCCACAGCATTGTGTGGACTGCCAATGGAAAAGGCTTTTGCTGCAAAGGAGCAGCAGTTGTGGTGACAGCAACTTAGAAGCATTCTGTCCTGGCTGACCTGGAAGATGCCAGGAAGCTCTGAAGACAGTCCCTCACTTCCCTGCCACACTACCTGTCACTGATTGCAACAGAAGGGGTCAGTGCCTCTTCAACAGCCCTCTCACCTCCACACCTCTTGGCCCACCTCCACTCTTGGCCAGCACCTTCTCCAACTGCACATTGCAGGTGGGTGCACATCTCTGATCAGCACGAAGGAAAGTAACTCACCTCCTGAGGCCACTGGGCCAGGCACCACCCTGGCTGCCTTCCCTCCTCTAGGAGCCACAGCCAAAGGGTGAGAAGCTGGACATGAGCAGGCAGTGTGAGCTTGCAGCCCAGAAGGCCAATGGCCATGTGGGCTGCATCCAAAGCAGTGTTGCCAGCAGATCCAGAGAGGTGATTCTGCCACTTTGTTCTGCCCTGCTGAGACATCACCTGGAGTGCTGCAAGCAGCTCTGGAGCCCTCAGAAGGACATGGACCTGATGGAGCAGGTCCAGAGGAGGGCCAAGAAAATGCTTGGGGGGTTGGAGCATTTCTGCTTCGAGGACAGGCTGAGGGAGCTAGGGGTGGTCAGCCTGGAGGAGGCTCTGGGGAGATCTAATAGCAGCCTGCCAGTACCTGAAGGGGGCTACAAGAAGGATGGAGACGGACTGTTGGCAAAGGCCTGCAGGGACAGGACAAGGGGCAATGGCATCAAACTAGAGCAGAGCAGATTTAGATTGGATGTGAGGAACAGGTTCTGCACCATGAGGGCGGTGGAACACTGGCACAGGTTGCCCAGGGAGGTGGTTGGTGTCCCATCCCTGGAGATATTCAAGGTGAGGCTGGACAGGGCTCTGGGCGACCTGATCTAGTTGGGGATGTACCTGCTGACTGCAGAGGGGGTTGGACTGGATGAGCTTCGGAGGTCCCTTCCAGCCCAGCCCATTCCATGATTCTATCAATGGTTCTCTGACTGTCCGACCGAAGGCGCAGGCCGAGCCGCGCCAGCGCCGGGCGGGGGCGGCAGTACTGGCCGCAGCCTGTAGGTGTCGCCCTCCCCGCGGCCGGCCGCGCCGACAGCCGCGCACAGAGCGCACGGCGCCGGCAGGCAGCGGCCGCCCGCCGCCGGCTCGCGTCTGCCCTGCGGCTGCTGCGGCACCGGGGCGGAAGCTTCGGCTGGCAGAAAGCGCAGAGCAAGAGCCTGTCCCGACAGGCGGGGGAGAAATGGACTGGGACTGGGCTCTAGTATCGGCAATGTATCAGGAGCGGTGCGGTAGTCCTCGCTAGCAACACAGACTGGGGCATGAGGCGCTAGAAAGCAGCCCTGGAGAGGAGGACTTGGTGGTGCTGATGCATGAGAAGCTGGACAGGAGCAGGCAGTCTGAGTTTGCAGCACAGAAGCCAAATCTCATCCTGGGCTACATTCAAAGATGAATTGCGAGCAGATCCAGAGAGGTGATTCTGCCACTTTGCTCTGCTCTGCTGAGACCTCACCTGGAGTACTGCAGCCAGCTCTGGAGCCCTCAGTACAGGAAGGACATGGAGCTGATGGAGAGGGTCCAGAGGAGGGCTATGAAAATGATCAGGGGGTTGGAGCAGCTCTGCTACAAGGACAGGCTGAGGGAGCTGGGGGTGTTCAGCCAGGAGAAGAGAAGGCTCCAGGGAGACCTAATAGCAGCCTGCCAGTACCTGCCTGGATGTGTTGCTGTGTGACCTGCTCTAGGTGCTCCTGCTCTGGCAGGGGGGTTGGACTGGATGAGCTTTGGAGGGCCCTTCCATTCTGTGATTCTGTGGTTAAACCACAATCTCCTAGAAGTAGATTTAGGCTGATCAAGTGTCCCTGTGTTAAACATGACAAAATAAGCTGCTGAATGGGATGTTGCCACATTTGCTCTTGGTTTTCCATGACAGCCTATTAGTGTTCTTTTCCATCAGAAACTGAAGTGCTCAGTTCCTTCAGCTTCTTTTTCTCCTGACTAGTAAGCTGCAATGCCTGGTCTATTTACTCAGGTTTAGTTTCCTCTTTGCATTTCAGCTTTCCATTTTGACACATCTGGCTCAGAACTTTCCCCCTCCCAGAGGATGAAATTTCGTTTAGGAATATTAAATGCTGAGCTCCTATCTGTGGTGGTGGAAATTAAGATCCTAGATCAATGGGGTTCATTTCTGTTGTTTCAGCAATGGAAAAAATTCTCCCCCAGTCCTTAAGGACAAACTCTCCCTGCAAATTCCTTAATTCCCCCTACAAATCCCTTAACTCCCCCTACAAATTCCTTCACCTCCTTCCCTCTCTGCTATTATGCATGCAATGTTAGGTACTAGGAATTACAAACTAACAAGGTGATCCCCATGCTTCTGGCCTTTATTTTTAGGGTCCTGTGGAATGACAGCAACTATCAAAATGTATTTAGTTGCCTCTTTCCTTATACCACTACATATTTTGTGACAGCTTTGCCTTTCAGCATCTTTTACTTGTGGAAGAATCAATCCCCCCTGCTTTAGCCCTGTCTGTGGCTCATAAAGCCATTGATAAAATCTCTGTCATTGAAATAGACTCATGGAATCACAGAATTCTTAGGGCTGGAAGGGACCTCAAGGCTCATCCAGTCCCAACCCCCCTGCCATGGGCAGGGACACCTCACACTACAGCAGGTTGCTCACAGCCACCTCCAGCCTGGCTGCAAACACCTCCAGGGATGAGGCTTCCACCACCTCCCTGGGCAACCTGTGCCAGGCTCTCACCACCCTCATGGGGAACAACGTCTTCCTAACATCCAATCTCAATCTACCTGCTTCTAGTTTTGCTCTATCCCCCCCAGTCCTATCCCTCCCTGACACCCTCAAAAGTCCCTCCCCAGCTTTCTTGTAGCCTCCTTCAGAGACTGGAAGGCCACAATAAGATCCTGTGGTCAAGGTGAATCAGGGTTGCTGCTCAACTCTGAGAGTCCTCACAGAGAAGGCTCTGCTTGCTCTCCATTTCCTTCTGATTTCCCATCATATCTGCATGGTGTCTGTTCTTTCATTTGCTGTCTGTGACAGGGTTGAAGAGTTCAGCTGTGTGGCTGCATGCTGCATTAGTTTTTCAGAGCACTGATGCTTTATGAAAGCAGCCTGCAGCCATCAGGCAAGAAGTTACACAGGTTTGTAAGGGAGGAGAGGCAGATGTCAGAGTGCATTCTCCTGTGGGAAGAATAACTGCCTTTGTAAAAAGAGCAGTGGCCCAGTTTTTGAGAGATACAATGAGGGGCAAGGCTTGGTGCCCAAGTATTTCTGGGGAGCTGCATGTGAGGGTCAGATTCACTACTAACCTCTGCTTCCTTTTTAATTGTAAAGCATATAGCCACTGGACTGCATCCTGCCCTTCTTGGGAAGCTGGATTCATAGAATCACAGAAGCAGAGAATCAACAAGCTTGGAAAAGACCTCAGGGATCATCAAGTCCAACCTATTACCTGATACCTAACACCTCCTGACAGCTAAACCATGGCTCCAAGGGCCACATCCAATCCCCTCTTGAACACCTCCAGGGATGGGGACTCCACCACCTCCCTGGGCAGCACATCCCAAGGGCCAATCTCTCTTGCTGGGAAGAACTTTCTCCTCACCTCCAGCCTAAACCTCCCCTGGCACAGCTTGAGACTGTGTCCTCTTGTTCTGGTGCTGCTTGCCTGGAAGAAGAGACCTGGCTACAACCTCCCTTCAGGTAGCTGTAGAGACCAGTAAGGTCTCCCTTGAGCCTCCTCTTCTGCAGGCTAAGCAACCCCAGCTCCCTCAGCCTCTCCTCCCAGGGCTGTGCTCCAGACCCCTCCCCAGCTTTGTTGCCCTTCTCTGGACACCTTCAAGTGTCTCAATGTCCTTCATAAACTGAGGGGCCCAGAACTGGACACAGGACTCAAGGTGTGGCCTAACCAGTGCTGAGCACAGGGCACAATGACTTCCCTGCTCCTGCTGGCCACACTGTTCCTGCTGCAGGCCAGGATGCCATTGGCCTTCTTGGCCAGCTGGGCACACTGCTGGCTCATGTTCAGCTGCTGTCAACCAGTACCCCCAGGTCCCTTTCTGCCTGGCTGCTCTCCAGCACTCTGTCCCCAGCCTGCAGTGCTGCCTGGGGTTGCTGTGGCAGGAAAGAAGAAGGTCATTTTTCAGGAAGACAAATTATCAAAGGTGCTACTGAAACCACTGCATGAGATTGGGACATCCACTCAGTGAAATATTTCATCCTTCCCACGTGCTAGGCACCCCCTGACAATGAGAAACTCATTGCTGACAAAACATCACCAGACCTTGTGCCCTCTGCCAGGATCTCCAGGATCAAACCAGGCAAATATCAATGGAAAAATAACAAAAAAAAGCATTTTCTTTGGGGCAATTGCTGGGAAGGAAATTGTTGAAAGTTAGAAAAGAAAGAATTCCAGCACTGCAGTTAACTCAGCCCAAACCTCTGGGCCTTTGCTGACATGGAAAGGAAAGGAGAGAATTTACCCATGAGATAGGTATTAACACACCATACCCCCACTTCACACATGCCCACGTGGCAAAAGCTCCCATGCATTGACAGAAGAGACAGAGATGAAACCATGCAGCAGGAGCATTAACACAGCAAAACAAACCCTGAATGCATCAGGCACCATCCTACCTTTCCTGGAGCCCCACAGGTTTCATCCTGAATGGAGACGGACTGGCACACAGGGGAGGTTTGTGCTCAGGAACACACTGCCCTTGAGGGTCCACCACAACACTGACAACCTTTGGAGCCTGTTCAGGCTGGACCATGCTGTTGGTAGTCTTAGACTGAGATGTCTGCAGGGGAAGGGGTGAGAGGTGGATCTCCTGCTTCTTTTCCTTCTCTTGTCTCAGTGACAACTGGATCTTCTCCTTTAATCTGTACAGAACCTACACAGACAACAAGGAAAGCCCAGTCTCAACTCCCTGGTAAACAAGGGTGGGGAAGATTGATGGATGTGGTTTCCCTTCCCAGAAGGTAAGCCTCAAGTTGTGTTACATGGTGCTTGGCACAACAGGATCGATATTTCCATGACATAAACCACACAGGGTGCACACGTGGGCAGGAGGGATTCTAACAGCTCTCATTGTGAAGCAGTAATTACTTGTAGCTCCAGCAGCTTGATTATCAAAGGGGCAAATAGCACAGGATGGAAAATGGTTACAAAAGGCACAGTGAGGCAGGAGCCACTGATCCAGAAGTCACTGCAGAAAAGGTTGCATGAATTTTAACACAGGAGAGAGCATTTTGCATGGAGCTGATGGCTGAACACGGCAACTTGAATAGGCCACCTTTGTAATGAGAAGCTGCTACTGCTCTGAGAGAGCCCTCAGAAGATCACAGAATGAGAGGATCACAGAGTACAGCCAGTTGGAAGAGACCTCCAAGCTCATCCAGTCCAACCCTCGACCCAGCACTGAAGGGCCAACACTAAACCGTGGCCCTAAGCGCCAGGTCCACACAGCACCTGAAACAACAAGTCCAACCTATCACCCAGCACCATCTCATCACTAAACCATGGCACTAAGTGCCTCATCCAGGCTCTTTGTAAACCCTGCCAGGGATGGTGACTCCAGCACCGCCCTGGGCAGCACATCCCAATGCTTGAGAACCTTTTCAGTGAAGAAATACCTCCTAACATCCAGCCTGAACCTCCCCTGGTACAGCTTGAAACCATTTCCTCTACCCCTCACTACCCTCAGAGGAAGTGAAGCTGTTCCAGGGCAAAGCTGAAGCGATGAGCAGCCTAAGGAACTACTGAAGCACCTGTCCATAGAAGTGTGTTTCACCAGTACTAAGACATGGCCACCTGAACACACTGCAGTGCCAGGATTCTCTGTCCACTCGTTGCTCATGGAAATGGATCTCAGATGATATCTGCAGCAAAAGCTTTTCAGAAGTTGCACCAATCCTCCCCCCCCCAGCCACCCAGCTTGGGGAGGGCTGTTGGGTAGTGTGTGCTCAGTGAAGGCACTCCTGAGGAGCCTGGGCTAGGCCTATTTAACACAACTCCTCTCTCCTGAGGAGCCTGGGCTAGGCCTATTTAACACAACTCCTCTCTCCTGAGGGCAGTGCAAGAAATGATTTCTGAATTGCAGCTGTGCCAGTTTCAAAATGTGCCTTGCAACCACTGAAACTTGTGAGAATCACTGCCATGAGTATTGTGGTGGGGGTGGGTGAGAGGCACTTACACAGCTCTTTGAAGGTGTCTGCAGATACTCTGACAGCTTCTACTCTGCCTCAGCCGTTGCTGGGAAGCAGTTCTGGGCCCCTCAGTTTAGGAAGGAGGTTGACTTGCTGGAACGAGTCCAGAGAAGAGCAACCAAGTTGGTGAGGGGTTTGGAACACAGCCCTGTGAGGAGAGGCTGAGGGAGCTGGGGTTGCTTAGCCTGGAGAAGAGGAGGCTCAGGGGAGACCTTACTGCTCTCTACAACTACCTGAAGGGAGGTTGTAGACAGGAAGGGGTTGGTCTCTTCTCTCTAGCAACCAGCACCAGAACAAGAGGACACAGTCTCAGGCTGCACCAGGGGAGGTTCAGGTTGGATGCTAGGAAGAAGTTCTATACAGAAAGAGTGATTGCACATTGGAATGGGCTGCCTGGGGAGGTGGTGGAGTCACCATCACTGGAGGTGTTCAGGAGGAGACTTGATGGGGTGCTTGGTGCCGTGGGTTAGTTGTTTGGGTGGTGTTGGATTGGTTGATGGGTTGGACACGGTGATCTTGAAGGTCTCTTCCAACCTGGTTTATTCTTTGTATTCTATGTATTCACATTGAATTCTGGTTTGCAAAGCCCCGAAGACAAAGCCTGGACCAAAGCATTCTTCTGCTGCGAGTCAAAACATGTCTCCATATCTCAAAATGATGGCATTTAACAAGTCCAAGTGCCAGGGGCTGCACTTTGGCCACAACAACCCCAGGCAGTGCTACAGGCTGGGGTCAGAGTGGCTGAGAGCAGTCAGGCAGAGAGGGACCTGGGGGTACTGGGTGACAGCAGCTGAGCATGAGCCAGCAGTGTGCCCAGGTGGCCAAGAAGGCCAACAGCATCCTGGCCTGCATCAGGAACAGTGTGGCCAGCAGGAGCAGGGAAGTCATTGTGCCCTGTGCTCAGCACTGGTTAGGCCACACCTTGAGTCCTGTGCCCAGTTCTGGGCCCCTCAGTTTAGGAAAGATGTTGAGATGCTGGAAGGTGTCCAGAGAAGGGCAACAAAGCTGGGGAGGGGTCTGGAGCACAGCCCTGGGAGGAGAGGCTGAGGGAGCTGGGGTTGCTTAGCCTGCAGAAGAGGAGGCTCAGGGGAGACCTTCTTGCTCTCTCCAACTCCCTGAAGGGAGGTTGTAGCCAGGTGGGGGTTGGTCTCTTCTGCCAGGCAAGCAGCACCAGAACAAGAGGACACAGTCTCAAGCTGTGCCAGGGGAGGTTTAGGCTGGAGGTGAGGAGAAAGTTCTTCCCAGCAAGAGAGATTGGCCCTTGGGATGTGCTGCCCAGGGAGGTGGTGGAGTCATCATCCCTAGAGGTGTTCAAGAGGGGATTGGATGTGGTACTTGGAGCCATGGTTTAGTTGTCAGGAGGTGTTGGGTGACAGCTTGGACTCGATGACCTCTGAGGTCTTTTCCAAGCTTGTTCATTCTATGATTCTATGGAAAGCTCTTTGACAGCTGTTGCCTGGCTAGCACCACATAGAGATCTCTCACTCCACAGCTTTCCAGTGGATACATCTGATGAGTTTGTTTTTGCAAGGATTAGCATTAGAGGTTTAGCTGGGAGCTGACCTAATGTCATTAGCAATACAACCATTAAACAAGACTTAGCTGCAGAAACCATCTGTTCATTCAGGGGAGTTTAGAATTCAATTGCATGGATAAGATAAGGTGCTCTTTGACATTTGGCACAGAAAACAGCCCCACTGTGAAACAAGGACACAGGTTCCAGTAGAAATAAAACAAGGGCTTGAAATACTTTCCCCCTAGATTCCTCCAGTGATTGCTTTGTTCCCATTGGTTTCTGGTAACCCAAAGATGTGCAGCTCATTAACTGTCATGGCAATGTTAACCATACCTTCTTGTCACTGATTTATTTCCACAGGCTCACAGGATGTTAGGGGTTGGAAGAGACCTCTGGAGAGCTTCCAGTCCAAGTCCCCTGCCAGGGCAGGAGCATAGAATCCATCAGAGGTCACACAGGAACACATCCAGACAGGGCTGCAAAGGCTCCAGACAAGGAGACTCCACAACCTCTCTGGGCAGCCTCTTCCAGTGCTGTGGGACTCTTACAGTGAAGAAGTTCCTCCTCATGTTGAGGTGTAACCTCCTGTGCTGGAGTTTCCATCCACTGCCCCCTGTCCTATCCCAGGGTGAAACTGAGCCATGGAGTCAGGAAACTCACAAAGTTCTTCTGTGGTCAACACAGATGTCAATAATGCAGACACTTTGACTTCTCCATTTACATCCACTGCCCCTTGTCCTACCGCAGGGTGCAACTGGGCAGAGCCTGTCCCTGTCCCTTCCTTCCTGACCCCCAGTCCTCAGCTATTGATAGACATAGATCAGATCCCCTCTCAGTCCTCTCCTCTCCAGACTAAACAGCCCCAGGGCTCTCAGCCTTTCTTCATAATAATTCTGAATAATTGATTAAAATACTGTGCAGAACCAGGGCAAGAGGAGTCAGCATTGTCCATACCCTTCCAGCTGAGCAGTCATGACCAAAATCCCTGCTTCTCCAAACCAAGAAGTTTGAGTAAAACTATTTCTAAGCTACCCTCCCGTTTGTGAGTGAGATGGCAGAGAGAAATGCAGGGTATTAGGAGGCAGAAATGATTGCAATGCAGCATTTGCTTATTGTGAGGGAAGAAGTGCTCTTCAAATCTTGGGGAGGCTTACATAAGATTCTGCCATAAATGTGAATAGCTGTTAATACCTTCAGTTGAAACCATTCTTTCCATCTGAAGGTTGGACAGGCTGAAAGAGTTGGGCTGCTCAGCCTGCAGAGCAGAATGCCCTGGGGAGACCATACAGCTGCATCTGAAGCAGGCCTACAGGAAGGCTGGAGATGGACTGTTTAGAAGGGCTTGGGGAAATGGTTTGAAACTGGAGCAGGGTAGATTGAGGTTGGACATCAGGAAGAAGTTCTTCCCAGAAAGAGAGATTGGCCACTGGGATGTGCTGCCCAGGGAGGTGGTGGAGTCACCATCCCTGGAGGTGTTTAGGAGGAGACTGGATGGGGTGCTTGGTGCCATGGTTTAGTTGATGAGATGGTGTTGGGTGATAGGTTGGACTTAGAATACATAGAATAAACCAGGTTGGAAGAGACCTTCAAGATCATCGCATCCAACCCATCAACCAATCCAACACCGCCCAAGCAACTAACCCACAGCACCAAGTACCCCGTCAAGTCTTCTCCTAAAACTTGATGATCTCAAAGGTGTTTTCCAACCTGGTCAATTCTGTTCTATTCTATTCTATTCTATTCTATTCTGTTCTGTTCTGTTCTGTTCTTGCAATGAGAATGGTAAAATACTGCAACAGGTTGCTCAGGAATGTGGTTGAGGCCCCATCCCTGGAGAGATTCAAGGTGGCCCTGAGCAGCCTGCTCTGGCTGTAGGTGTTCCTCTGCACTGCAGGGTAGTTGGCCAAGATGACCTCTGAGGATCCCTTCCAAACCAATGTAATCTGTGACCGTGAAATGCACCTCAGTTAAAGAAAAGTCAAAGCCTTTGAGTGCAAAACATCTCAAAAGACTCCAAGATGCTCTGTGTTTATAAATGCTGAGAACTGTCAGAGAATTCAGGGAAGCCTTCCAGTTTTGCACTGCAATTGAAATGCACAGTTCAGAGAAGGAAAACATTTGAGGTACTACACTGGGGGCAAAAATGCAGACATCACCATAGGAAAGCATAGTTCTAATCTACTGAACGTGAGACATGCAAGGGTCACATAGAAGATGAGCTATCATGGGAGCTCAGAATGATTGCATGATTCTATGATAGTTCATCTTCTATGGGACCCTTGCACACCTCACATTCAGTAGATTAGAAGTGCCACAGTATCACAGAATCACCAAGGTTGGAAGAGACCTCAAGGATCATCGAGTCCAACCTGTCACCACAGACCTCATGACTAGAGCATGGCTCCAAGTGCCACATCCAATCCCCTCTTGAACACCTCCAGGGATGGTGACTCCACCACCTCCCTGGGCAGCACATTCCAATGGCCAATTACTCTTGCTGGGAAGAACTTTCTCCTCATCTCCAGCCTAAACCTCCCCTGGCACAGCTTGAGACTGTGTCCTCTTGTTCTGGTGCTGGTTGTCTGGGAGAAGAGACCAACCCCCACCTGGCTACAACCTCCCTTCAGGTAGTTGTAGAGGGCAGTGAGGTCACCCCTGAGCCTCCTCTTCTGCAGGCTAAGCAACCCCAGCTCCCTCAGCCTCTCCTCACAGGGCTGTGCTCCAGACCCCTCCCCAGCTTTGTTGCCCTTCTCTGGACACCTTCCAGCATCTCAACATCTTTCCTAACCTGAGGAGCCCAGAACTGGACACAGGACTCAAGGTGTGGCCTAACCAATGCAGAGTCCAGGGGCACAATGACCTCCCTGCTCCTGCTAGCCACACTATTCCTAATACAGGCCAGGATGCCATTGGCCCTCTTGGTCACCTGGGCACACTGCTGGCTCATGTTTAGGTGGCTGTCAATCAGCACCCCCAGGTCCCTCTCTGTTTGGGAGCTCTCAGCCACTCTGACCCCAGCCTGTGGCTCTGCATGAAGTTGTTGTGGCCAAAGTGCAGCCCCTGGCACTTGGACTTGTCAAATGCCATGCCATTAGACTCTGCCCATCTGTCCAGTCGGTCGAGGTCCCTCTGCAGAGCCTTTCTACCCTCTAACTGAGCAACATCTGCTCCCAACTTGGTGTCATCTGCAAACTTGCTGATGACTGACTCAACCCCCTCATCCAGATCATCAATGAAGATGTTAAAGAGGATGGGGCCCAGCACTGATCCCTGGGGGACGCCACTGGTGCCTGGCCTCCAGCTGGCTGTGGCACCATTCACCATAATCAGCATAGTCAGCACAACTTGCTGTTCACATTGTCTGGGTTCCATGGCTAGGGTCCTGGGCATAGAATCACAGAATTAGACTCTAAGCATAGAATCAGATTCCAATCATAGAATTACAGAATCATAGAATCAGATCCTAATCAAAGAATAACAGAACCATAGAACAAGGTTCTAATCATAGAATTAGAATTGGGGTTTCCCTCTCTGGAGATACTCAAAACCTGCCTGGATGTGTTGCTGTGTGATCTGCTCTGGGTGCTCCTGCTCTGGCAGGGGGTTGGACTGGATGAGCTTTGGAGGACCCTTCCAGCCCCTAACATTCTGTGATGCTATGCCCAGAACCCTGGCCATGGAACTCAGACAATGTGAACAGCAAAGCTGTTACAACTTATGCTGACTTCTTCATGCACTTACAGCTCACTTCAGCTGAGAATTTATGTTCAATACAGGGATCCCAACACACATCACAGCTCTGCCTTGACAATATTGTACCACTGTGGTGGTGTTCTTCCTAGCCCACAACACTGAAATCCAGGCAGCTGATGTGACTTCAGGGGTCCTGGGAGCTCAGTAAAAAGGCTGAGAATTCGTCACTCGTGTCACTGCACAGTTACCTTGCAGACTTATGTCACTGCACAGTTACCCTCCAGATTTATGTCACTGCACAGTTACCCTCCAGATTTATGTCACTGCACAGTTACCCTCCAGATTTATGTCACTGCACAGTTACCCTCCAGATTTATGTCACTGCACAGTTACCCTCCAGATTTATGTCACTGCACAGTTACCCTCCAGGTTTATGTCACTGCACAGTTACCCTCCAGATTTATGTCACTGCACAGTTACCCTCCAGATTTGTCACTGCACAGTTACCCTCCAGATTTATGTCACTGCACAGTTACCCTCCAGGTTTATGTCACTGCACAGTTACCCTCCAGATTTATGTCACTGCACAGTTACCCTCCAGGTTTATGTCACTGCACAGTTACCCTCCAGATTTATGTCACTGCACAGTTACCTTGCAGATTTATGTCACTGCACAGTTACCCTCCAGATTTAAGAGCCCATTAATTATTTCTTCAGCTTCCTTCCAGTTCAATCATAGAATCACAGAACTGTTAGGGTTGGAAGAGACCTCATGGATCATCCAGTCCAACCCCCTGCCAGAGCAGCATCACCCAGGGGAGTCCACACAGGAATGCATCCAGGTGGGGTTGGAAAGGCTCCACAGAGGGAGACTCCACAACCTCTCTGGGCAGCCTGCTCCAGGGCTCTGGCACCCTCACACCAAAGAAGTTTCTCTTCATCTTCAGTAGAAACCTTCTCTCTTCAAGTTTGTCTCCATAAACCCCACCTGTTGCTCAGGATTGCACAGAGACTCCTTATAAAGGAGTGGACCTCAAGGCTCAGCCAGTTCCAACCCCCCTGCCAGGGGCAGGGACACCTCACACCACAGCAGGTTGCTCACAGCCACATCCAGCCTGGCTGCAAACACCTCCAGGGATGAGGCTTCCACCACCTCCCTGGGCAACCTGTGCCAGGCTCTCACCACCCTCATGGGGAACAACTTCTTCCTAACACCCAGTCTGAATCTCCCCTCTTCTAGCTTTGCTCCATTCCCCCTAGTCCTACCCTCACACCCTAGGGTGTCCAACCTGACACTGTACAAAATCCCTCACTATCTTGCAGGCCCCCTTCAGATACTGGAAGGCCACAAGAAGGTCTCCTCAGAGCTGGGCTCTTTGATCTTTGAGGTCTCTTCCAACCTTATTGATTCTGTGATGATTCTATGACTCAAAGCAGATCATGAAATGTGCTTCTTCAAATCTGGCTTTACAGCCTGATGAGGGAGACCAACTCTTACCTTGGGAGTGAGCTCTTAGCAGCTTTAAGAACACCCCTGTCACGTAAAGAACATCTGACTCTACCCTTCAGACTGAGGCAAGCATCAAGGGAAGAACAGCAAAACCAAGCAAGGAAAAGGGGCACTTACCATCAAGCAAGTGACCAGGATGACAAAGATGCTGAGAAATATGACCACGGCGTAAAAGCCTTCCTTGCTCCAGAGCTTGTCTGCTTCACGCTGGCCTTGCAAAACATTTTTCTATTGTGAGCAATCAAACAGAAAGAGGAAGAGAAGAAGGAGGGGAAAAAAAAGTTACCCAGGAATGACCACAGATGAAATAGCTCTCAGCAGGCATCAATCTTCCCCCTGGGCTCTGCCACAGCGCACGCCCCGCGCTGCCTGGCACTCGCACCCACCTCTGCGTGGCCGTGCGCCCCAGGGGCTCCCAGAGGAGGCAGGAGGTGATCTAAGCCCTTCCCCGTGGCTGCTGTGCTCATCCTTCCCCGTGAGTCACGCTGGGCGAAGGTAAGCAGGCCAGAGCCGGGGTGCTTGGGAAACTCCCTGCCTCAGCAGGGGAAAGGGCAGCGCTGCCGCCCGGCCCGCAGCAGCTGCTCCCTCTGCCTCTGTCTCCCTGCTGCTTATCTCCAGCCCCAGCAGCCATGAGCCAGCCTAGGGACTGTTTGCAGGAGCAAAGAGCAGGGGATTGCCAGTGTGCCTTCTGGGGTGCATTCAGAGGAGTGTGTCCAGCAGAGCCAGAGAGGCTCTGGCTCTGGCTCCTCCACCTCTGCTCTGCCCTGCTGAGACCTCACCTGGAATATTGCCTCCAGCTCTGTGCTCCCCAGTTCAGGAGGGACAGGGATCTGCTGGACAGAGTCCAAGGGAGGGCTCCAAGGATGCTGAAGGGACTGCAGCACTGCCTGGGGAGGAGAGGCTGAGAGCCCTGGGGTTATTTAGTGTGGAAAGGAGAAGACTGAGAGGGAATCTGATCAATATCTATCAATATCTGCAGGCTGGGACTCAAGAGGGGAGGGAACAGCCCCTGCTCACTGTGCCCTGGGATAGGACAAGGGGCAATGGATGGAAACTCCAGCACAGGAGGTTCCACCTCAACAAGAGGAGGAACTTCTTCACTGTGAGGCTCCAAATCCTGCCAAGTATTTCTGCAAGCAAAAGCTGTTCCTAGACATACTCTAAGAGTGTGGCCACTCTAATGGGGTGCAGCTCCCCATGCAGGCTGCTGCCCCAGCACAGTGTGGTGATTCTGCTCACAGCACAGGACTCGGGGCCCAGAACTGGCTCAGAGCCCAAAGCTGCAGCTGCTCTGTGCTCAGGACTGCTCCTGTTGAGCTCCAAGGGAATCCCTCAGTGCCAGGAGCAGCTGCAGCTCTGCCCCAGTAGCTATAAACTGCTTGACTCTGGGTGTGTTACCTGACTGCTTCCTGGTGTTTCAGCTCTCTCAGGAGGACAGCTCACTAAAAAGCAGGAGCTGAAGGAGCACTGGCCATACCACCTTGCTGGGAGCAAATGGAGCTTTCTTATAGCTCTTCACTGAAAGCTTTGTTACAGCTCTTCACTGAAAGCTTTCTTACAGCTCTTCACTGAAACCTTTGTTACAGCTCTTCACTGAAAGCTTTCTTACAGCTCTTCACTGAAACCTTTGTTACAGCTCTTCACTGAAAGCACAAAACCACTAAAAAGTAAATGAAGAGCTTATAGGCTTTGGGGTGAAAGACTTATTAACTAATTCACTAGTGTCACACAACTTGTAAAACATTTCATGCTAGCCTTTGTACACATAACTGACTCCAGGGGAATTACCTTCTATGATGTCTGTCTAATGGTATGCATGTTTAGGATATATCACAGGATCACAAGACATTAGTGGTTGGAAGGGACCTCTGGAGATCTTCCAGACCAACCCCCTGCCAGAGCAGGAGCATAGAATCCAGCACAGGTCACACAGGAACACATCCAGACAGGGATGGAAAGGCTCCAGAGAAGGAGACTCCACAACCTCTCTGGGCAGCCTGCTCCAGGGCTCTGGGACCCTCACAGTGAAGTTGTTCTTCCTCATGTTGAGGTGGAATCTCCTGTGCTGGAGTTTCCATCCATTGCCCCTTGTCCTATCCCAGGGCACAAGTGAGCAGAGCCTGTCCCTGTCCCTTCCTTCCTGACCCCCAGCCCTCAGCTATTGATGGACATTGATCAGATCCCTCTCAGCCTTCTCCTCTCCAGACTCAGCAGCCCCAGGGCTCTCAGCCTCTCCTCCCCAGGCAGTGCTGCAGTCCCTTCAGCATCCTTGGAGCCCTCCCTTGGACTCTCTCCAGCAGATCCCTGTCCCTCCTGAGCTGGGGAGCCCAGAGCTGGATGCAATATTCCAGGTGGGTGCTCACCAGGGCAGAGAACAGGGGGAGGAGAACCTCCCTTGATATGTTTCCCTGCTTTGTCTGTCTCAAAATAAAGCTCAAGGAATATTACCAAATGCTGTTAAAAAGGATCAAAACCCAGTGCCCCAGTGTAAACATATCTGACACATGACTCTGAAATGATTTAGAGGCAACAAGGAAATCTCTCTGCAGGATCTAACTTCAGGACAGCAGAATCATTACTTAAGCTGCTCCCTAATGACAGAGGAGGCTGCAACTGAGTCATCTCACCCCTACAATGAGGAATTGCTTTCTGACATGGCAGTGCTGCTCATTCAGAACTCTGCTCCTTGGTCTGGGAGAACTGATAAGAGGGAGGGCAACTTCCATGCTGACTACAGATTGCTGGCACCCAGAAATGAAGCTCTGAGGATGGCCAGATGCTAGGGGGCAAGTGAAAAAGAAGGGACTGCTGTCCATGAGCACAGGCAAGGAGCCTCCCACATGGAGAGCTGCCGTGTGTCTCAACTGATGCTGCTCCACAACTCTCTCACTTCCTGCCCAAGTAGCCACTAAGACTTCTGGATAGATTTTGCTGAGTGGGGACTGTGCCACTGCCAGCAGAGAGCAGGAAGGTAAACTAAACCCCCCCAGCTAATAAAGGCAGGGGAATCCCAGAGCAGGCTGGGAGAGCAGGGCAGTTCCAGTTGCTCATGCCCCAGCTCAGGTTAACTGGAACAGTTTAAATTCAGCATAATTCAAGGTGGGGGAGAATGTATTCATATTATGGGCTGCCCAGGGAGGTGGTGGAGTCCCTGCCCCTGGAGGTGTTCAAAAAAGGCTTGGATGTGGCCCTTGGAGCCATGGCTTAGTTGTCAGGAGGTGTTGGGTATTAGGTAATGGGTTGGACTTGATGAGCATAGGATCATAGAATCATAGAATCAATAAGGCTGGAAAAGACCTCAAAGATCATCAAGTCCAACCTGTCACCCAACACCTCCTGACAACTGAACCATGGCTCCAAGGGCCACATCCAATCCCTGACAACTAAACCATGGCCTGATCTCTGAGGTCTTTTCCAACCTGGCTGATTCTAGGATTCTATGATAACTATCCCCTGCTCTTGGCAACCTTGCTGAATAGTGCCTGCACAGGTGTCTGCTCTGCTCTGGACTGCCTGCATGGGCTGGTGAAGAGCCTGGAGAAGAAATCTGATGAAGAGCAACAGAAGGAGCTGGGGATGGTTAGTGGGAAAGAGAGGAGGCTGAGGGGAGACCTCCTGGCTCTCTACAGCTCCCTGCAAGGAGGTTGTGGAGAGGTTGGTGCTGGGCTCTGCTCCCAGGTCAGTAGTGACAGAAGAAGAGGGAATGGCCTCAAGCTGCCCCTGGGGAGGTTCAGACTGGACATCAGGAAAGCTTTTTTCAGGCAAGAGTGGTCAGGGCTTGGAATGTGCTGGGCAGGGAGGTGGTGGAGTCCCCAAGCCTGGCTGTGTTTGCAGGGGGTTTGGCTGTGGTGCTTGGGGCTGTGGTTTAGGGGTGAGCCTTGCAGAGCAGGGATCTGGGTTGGCCTTGGTGACTAAATGTTCAGGTGCCCACAGCTACATCACAGCCTGTTCTGCACTGGGCAGAAAGGACTGCAGTGGTCCCTACTGCAAAGGCATGTAGGGAGTCTGCTCCTCCAGCTACTGAAGAATAAGAAACTAGGCTATGAATTGTGAGCCAGGCAGTTCAACTGAAATAGATCAGCCAGTGCCTCATACATCAGCAGATGTGGACTGGCAAATGCTTCCTGGGATAAAGGGAAATGTATCTGGTGTCACCACTGAGACTCCTGCTGTTGATGGTGTCCCAGGGGCTCAGATTTCAAGCAGAGGGCACCAGATTTCCACTCAAGTTTTCCTACAGAATCACACAATGGATCAGGTTGGAAGTGACCTAAGAGCTCACCTGCTCCAACCTCCCCACCACGGGCAGGGACACCTCTCAGCTAGACTCAGCTGCTCAAGGCCTCATCCAGCCTGGCCCTGAACACCCCCAGGGTGGAGACAGCCACAGGCTGCCAGAGTCTCAGCAGTCTCCTACTGAAGAACTTCCTCCTCAGCTCCAGTCTGACCCTGCTCTGCCTCAGCTTCAAACCATTCCCCCTTGTCCTGTCTCCAGACACCCTGATGAAAAGTCCCTCTGCAGCCTTCCTGTAGGATCCCTTCAGGCAGCTCTGAGGCCATCACTGGAGACCTCTCATGCTGGAGGCAGAGCCCAGGATGTCTCTTCCCCTGCCTCCCCCTGCCAAGAAGGGCCATGGGGTGGTTACTGTCTCTCCTGCTTTCTCTTTCTCCATTCTCTCTCTCCCCCTCTCTTCCTCTTCTCTCTTTCTCTGTTTTGTTAGCTCCTCTCTCTCTCTCTCTTTAATAAACAGTCTCCTTGTGACATTTGACCTTGTTTGTGTCTTAATCTCACCCAGGGGAATGTTTCAAAGGGAACTGTGTCTCCTGCCCAACCTTTGGATGGAGACAGGGAGCAAGCAAAGCCTGGATGTAGTCCTTTAGCTGCTGTTTGCTGTGGAGCCTTACACATGGAAACAATTTATGGAGATCCCCAAGGAATACCTTGTAGTGTAAGGCTGCATGATTTGGTCAGGGTCAGAGCCTTAGCTCTGTGATCTGCTAGCAACTGAGATGCTAAGGCTCATTGCCCTCTACAACACCCTGAAAGGAGGTTGGAGTGAGGTGGGGGTTGGTCTCTTCTCCCTAGTAGCAAGTGATGGAATGAGAGGAAATGTCCTGAAATTGTGCCAGGGTTGGAGGTAAGACAAAATATCCTAACTGCAAGAGTGGTCAGGGGTTGGAACAGGCTGCCCAGGGAGATGGTGGAGTAAGCACTGCTGGAGATGTTCAGGAATGTGTGGAGGTGGCACTCTGGGACATGGTTTGATGGCCATGGGGATGTGATGTTGATGGTTGGACTCCATCACCTTAGAGGTCTTTTGCAACTGAAACCATTCTGTGATTCCAGGATGCTAAACCAATCTCCTTTCTGCTGCAGTGTTAGAAGGATTCAGAGTCTGGAGAATCACAGAGTCACAGACTTGGCAGGTTTGGAAGGGACCTCAAGGCTCAGCCAGTCCCAACTCCCCTGCCATGGCCAGGGACACCTCACACTACAGCAGGTTGCCCAGAGCCACATCCAGCCTGGCTGCAAACACCTCCAGGGATGAGGCTTCCACCACCTCCCTGGGCAGCCTGTGCCAGGCTCTCACCACCCTCACGGGGAACAACTTCTTCCTAGCACCTAAACTAAATCTGCTCTCCTGTAGCTTGGATCCATCCCCCCCAGTCTTATCACTCCCTGACACCCTCAAATGTCCCTCCCCAGCTTTCCTGTAGCCCCCTTCAGATCCTGGAAGGCCAAAATTAGGTCTCCTCAGAGCCTTCTCCTCTCCAGACTGAACAATCCCAGCTCCCTCAGTCTCTCCTGCACGGTTTAGTTGGTTGGGTGGTGTTGGATGATAGGTTGGACACGATGATCTTGAAGCTCTCTTCCAACCTGGTCTATTCTATTCTATTCTATTCTATTCTATTCTATTCTATTCTATTCTATTCTATTCTATTCTATTCTATTCTCTCCTCTTTCCTTCTAATAATCCTTTCCTGAACCACTCCATCTAGTTGTCTACCTTTATTTATTCATTTTCCAGAGAGGAAATTCAAACAGCTGAGCACTCCAGGTTACTGAAGTGTATTTAACTCCAGATGAGATCTTGACTTCAGCACTGTGAGTTTTTCCCCCCCAGCATCTCTTCATAGCTTGATGACATTTCTCCACTCATCTATTATTCATAGCTGTTCCTGTCCCATGCCTACCTGGAGTGTTATTTGTGACTGAAGTACTTGGAACAGATAATTGCATCTATCACAAGTGCCAGACCCAGGTGCTTCAGTTAACAAAGGAAATTCTGACCTGAAGGAAGTCAGGTTGCTGCTGGGTGATAGAAAGCCCTGATGTGACATTTGGGACAGCACCTGCTTGGCTTTGTTTTGCACTGGAAAAGCTAAAACCTGAGAATCTGCTCATTTTCCTAGTGGCAGGCTGCTGGAGCACAGCATCCAGTTCAGTGGGCAAAGAACTGGCTTGATGGCTGCACCCAAAGGCTGGCTGTCAATGGCCTATGTCCAAGTGGAGGCCAGGGACAAGCAGAGTCCCTCAGGGCTCAGTGCTGGGACCAGGCTTGTTCAACATCTTTGTTGGTGCCATGGCTAGAAGCATTGAGTGCAGCCTTAGCAGGTTTGCTGAGGACACCAAGCTGTGTGGTGCAGCTGACAGCTGGAGGGAAGGATCCATCCAGAGGGACCTGGACAGGCTGCAGAGCTGAGCCCATGACACCCTCATGAGGTTCAACAAGGGCAAGGGCAAGGTCCTGCAGCTGGGGCAGGGCAATGCCAGGCACTGATACAGGCTGGGCAGGGACTGGCTGGAGAGCAGCCCTGAAGAAATGGCCTTGGGGGTGCTGGGGGAGGAGAAGCTCAATAGGAGCCAGCAGGGAGCACTTGCAGCCCAGAGAGCCAAGCAGAGCCTGGGCTGCAGCAAGAGAAGTGTGGCCAGCAGGGCCAGGGAGGGGATTCTGCCCCTTTGCTCCACTCTGCTGAGACCACAGCTGGAGCTCTGGGGCCAGTTCTGGAGCCTCTGTTCCAGGAAGGATCTGGAGGTGCTGGAAGGTGTCCAGAGAAGGGCCACGAGGATGAGCAGAGGGCTGGAGCTGCTCTGCTGTGAGGACAGACTGAGGGAGTTGGGGTTGTGCAGGCTGGAGAGGAGAAGGTTCTCAGGAGACCTCATTGTGGCCTTCCAGTATCTGCAGGGGGCTACAAGAAAGCTGGGGAGGGACTTTTGAGGGTGTCAGGGAGGGATAGGACTGGGGGGGATGGAGCAAAACTAGAAGTGGGGAGATTGAGATTGGCTGTGAGGAAGAAGTTGTTGCCCATGAGGGTGGTGAGAGCCTGGCACAGGTTGCCCAGGGAGGTGGTGGAAGCCTCATCCCTGGAGGTGTTTGCAGCCAGGCTGGAGGTGGCTGTGAGCAACCTGCTGTAGTGTGAGGTGTCCCTGGCCATGGCAGGGGGTTGGAACTGGCTGATCCTGGAGGTCCCTTCCAAGCCTGCCAGTTCTGTGACTCTATGACTCACAGGTAGCAATGCTCACATCTGACATCTGTAGCTCTGTTATTTCTTTACAGGAATTGTTGTACCTTCTGACTGCCCTCCTCACTTTTGGAGGTGTTCAGGAGGAGACTTGATGGGGTGCTTGGTGCCGTGGGTTAGTTGTTTGGGCGGTGTTGGATTGGTTGATGGGTTGGACGCGGTGATCTTGAAGGTCTCTTCCAACCTGGTTTATTCTGTTCTATTCTATTCGACCAAAAGACCTTGGTTCCAGCTCCTTTAAGGCAACTGATGCATGCTCAGATCTAAACCCTGACTTCAGTGGTAGCCCAGCCCTGTGAGGGGGACCTGGGTATGAAGGCTGAAACAGTCTCATGAAGCACTATTCCAGTAATCTAACAGGGCTAGCTGTGAAACTGCCTTATAGCCTTAATGCCTTCTTAGCTTATACATCTCCAGCCTCATGCTTGGGAACCTCAGCCTTACAAGTACCAAGGATCAACAACTGCCTAATCCACCACAAACTACAGGTTAGGAAGCTGAGAACCAACCTCAGGGGAGACTTCTGTTATTCCAAACTGGGATAAACTCTGATGCAAAACGTTGATGTTGAGGGAGCGCAGCACTTCCTCAGATGGCAGAGCCTCAGAAATTCCTGCCTTGGGGTTCAGGGGGGACACAAACAGCTCCACACAGTTCTTCTTCCCCTGGGAAAACAAACAAAAGCAGAATTATAGCAAGGGTTAAAGATTCACCTTCAGTACTGTGTCCAGTTCTGGGCCCCACAATTCAAGAAGGACATTGAGAGACTTGAAGGTGTCCAGAGAAGGGCAACAAAGCTGGGGAGGGGTTTGGAGCACAGCCCTGGGAGGAGAGGCTGAGGGAGCTGGGGTTGCTTAGCCTGCAGAAGAGGAGGCTCAGGGGAGACCTTCTTGCTCTATACAACTCCCTGAAGGGAGGCTGTAGCCAGGTGGGGGTTGGTCTCTTCTCCCAGGCAACCAGCACCAGAACAAGAGGACACAGTCTCAAGCTGTGCCAGGGGAGGTTTAGGCTGGAGGTGAGGAGAAAGTTCTTCCCAGCAAGAGAGATTGGCCATTGGGATGTGCTGCCCAGGGAGGTGGTGGAGTCCCCATCCCTGGAGGTGTTTAGGAAGAGACTGAATTACTTAGTTGATTAGGTGGTGCTGGGTGATAGGTTGGACTGGATGATCTCAAAGGTCTCTTCCAACCTGGTTAATTGTATTGTATTGTATTGTATTGTATTGTATTGTATTGTATTCTATTCTATTCTATTCTATTCTATTCTATTCTATTCTATTCTATTCTATTTCTATTCTTTTGGCCAGGAAGGCCAAGGCCATTCTGGGGTGGATTAGAAGGGCTGTGGTTAGTAAGTCAAGAGAGGTTCTCCTTCCCCTCTACTCTGCCCTGGTGAGGCCACATCTGGAAGATTGTGTCCAGCTCTTAACAAATGGGATGGAGAATCACAGGCTCACAGGATGTCAGGGGTTGGAAGGGACCTCTGGAGATCTTTGTGTCCAGGGCAGGACCATAGAATCCAGCCCAGGTCACACAGGAACACATCCAGACAGGGCTGGAAAGGCTCCAGGGAATGAGACTCCACAACCTGCCTGGGCAGCCTGCTGCAGGGCTGAGGGTTAAGCAATCTGCTTATGAAGAGGACACGACAAAGATTTATCTGACTTATTTTTTCCCTAGACTGTAACTGGAAATGGTTTCCTCTCCTAAGTAACTATAAATCATTGTGTAATAGAAGCCTTTTATTTTCTGTAGTGTAGTCTGAAAAAAACTCACACAACAAAAACCAAGGAAAAAATGTTTTCCTGTCCTGTTCCATTGCACTTTTTCATACTTGACAGAAAATCAATCAACAGAACCAAGCAACCAGGTTGGAAGAGACCATCCAGTCCAACCAATCACCCAACCCTAGCTAATTAACCAGAGCATGGCACTGGGTGCCTCATCCAGGCTTTTCTCAAGCACCTCCAGGGAAGCTGCCCCCAGCCCCTCCCTGGGCAGCACATCCCAAGGGGCAATCACAATAATAAATAAGCAATAAGGAACTAAATGAATGCAATAAATAAATGTAAGAGAATTCAAACAAACAAGCAAACCAACCAGCCAACCCAGGTACATTTCATGAAGCAGATGCCTCTGGTACTTACAATGAGTCTGTTGATGTGAACCTGCTGAGGTAAGAGTCCCAGCGCTGCTGCCACCCCCTTGCGGAACGCCCGCAGCAGAGTGATGTTCAGCTTCTCCACATCCATCTGAAGGCTCTGGAAAACAAACCCAGCTCAAATCAATCACACAGTCACAGAAACATTCAGGCTGGAAGAGAGCCTCAGGGTCACCAAGGCCAACCCAGAACCCTGCTCTGCAAGGCTAAACCACAGCCCCAAGCACCACAGCCAAACCCCCTGCAAACACAGCCAGGCTTGGGGACTCCACCACCTCCCTGCCCAGCACATTCCAAGCCCTCACCACTCTTGCCTGAAAAAAGCTTTCCTGAAGTCCAGTCTGAACCTCCCCAGGGGCAGCTTGAGGCCATTCCCTCTTCTTCTGTCACTACTGACCTGGGAGCAGAGCCCAGCACCAACCTCTCCACAACCTCCTTGCAGGGAGCTGTCGAGAGCCAGGAGGTCTCCCCTCAGCCTCCTCTCTTTCCCACTAACCATCCCCAGCTCCTTCAGTTGCTCTCCATCAGATTTCTTCTCCAGGCCCTTCCCAGCTTCCTTGCCCTCCTCTGCCCTGGCTCCAGCACCTCCACATCTCTCTTGTCCTGAGGTGCCCAAACTGGACCCAGCACTGGAGGTGTGGCCTGCCCAGAGCTGAGTGCCAGGGGACAATCCCCTCCCTGCTGCTGCTGGACACAGCATTGCTGATCCCAGCCAGGAGGCCTTTGGCTTTCTTGGCCCCCTGGGCACACTGCTGGCTCCTCTTCAGCTGCTTGTCCATCACCATGGACTTGATGATCCTTGGGGTCTCTTCCAACCTTGGTTATACTGTGATACTGTGATACCATCCCCAGGTCCCTTTCTGCCAGCAGCTTTCCAGCCACACTGCCCCAAGCCTGTAGCACTGCTTGGGGTTGTTGTGACCCAAGTACAGGACCTGGCACTTGGCCTTGTTGAAGCTCCTCCTGTTAACATTGGCCATGTGTGGTGGGTTAGACCCAGTCTAGTTAAGTCCCTCTGTAGAGCCTCCCTACCCTGGTGCAGATCAACTAGGCTGCAAACTTGTCCAGCCACTTACAAGCTCCAATTACAAAGAAGAAATCACTATGTGTTGTAAGAGCACCCACAGCAAAGCATTTCATTGATCCCTGCAAAGGGAGGCCATGGAAATACATACAGCAAAGCATTAGCACAGCTACACAACCTGCTGATACACAACTTACTGTGTTCAAGTTGCTCCTTTTGCTTTGGGAAAGAAAGAGCTGAAGCATCCTACTCAGCCAGCACAAACCATTTACCCTTTGCTCATCTGCTGTGTTTATCATGGATTGCAGACCTGCTCCCCCAGGAGCTTACAGCTTTGATTCCGCTGCTGCTGCTGGCAGGAGTGACTTGTTGAGCCCAGAGGAGAGCACCCCTGGAGGACTCATTTCCCTGAGCAATTACCCACCTGGATACTGCCAGTGCAGCTACAGTCTCTAGGTGTATCTGATCCAAGCCAACACACAGAGTTTGAAGGGAGTTCTGCTTGGGAGGGTGTGTGTGGAACTTAGGAGAAGAGAATTCCAGGGAAGGAAACCCATCAGAGAAGGCCATCAAAACTCATTCATGACTGAGGTCTTACAGGGCCCTGGACAGGAACCTTACAGACCAAGTGACTAGTCAGTAAAATATGAGAAACCCCCAGAATTTCTACGAGGAAGCAGGTCTTTCACACACCTCTAATGGTTTGAATCAGAACCAAATGGGTCAGACTGCAGCAGCAGGTTACCCTGGGCATTGCTCTGCCAGCACTGAAGGCAGGGGGCAAGCAACACATAAACACTTGGCACTGGGACAAAAAACCAGTGAGCTGAGACTTGAGTTTACTGATCAAAATCAGACAAACACAATTCCTTCAGCCTGCTTGCAGGATAGAATGGAATGGAATGGAATGGAATGGAATGGAATGGAATAGAATAGAATAGACCAGGTTGGAAGAGACCTTGAGATCATCCAGTCCAACTTGTCACCCAACACCATCTCATCAACTAAACCATGGCACCAAGTCCCCCCTCCAGTCTCTTCCTAAACACCTCCAGTGATGGTGACTCCACCACCTCCCTGGGCAGCACCTTCCAATGGCCAATCTCTTTCTATGAAGAACTTCTTCCTCACCTCCAGCCTAAACCTCCCCTGGCACAGCTTGAGACTGTGTCCTCTTGTTCTGGTGCTGCTTGCCTGGGAGAAGAGACCAACCCCCACCTGGCTGCAACCTCCCTTCAGGGAGTTGTAGAGAGCAATGAGGTCTCCCCTGAGCCTCCTCTTCTGCAGGCTAAGCAACCCCAGCTCCCTCAGCCTCTCCTGCCAGGGCTGTGCTCCAGACCCCTCCCCAGCCTCACTGCCCTTCTCTGGACACCTTCAAGTGTCTCAATGTCCTTCTTAAACTGAGGCCAAAACAAACAAGAGGGCAGAAGATGGGCAGGGTGCTTAGATGAATGTTGGAAGTCACTAAGGTCCCTGGAAACTGCACAGAAGGGATACAACAAAATTTGTCACACTGCTGAGGCCAAGCCTCTGTCTGTCAGCAATCAAGATGAACAATAAAAGGCTAAGATTCTCTGGCAGGGGGGGTGGACTGGAAGATCTCCAGAGGTCCCTTCCAACCAATAACATCCTGTCAGATCCTGTGATCCTTCATCTGCTGTTGAAATGTTTGAGGGCTGGCTGTTAGCTCAGATGAGCTACCAGGTTCCAGAGAGCATCACAGCACCACAGGAGGTTAGGGCTTGGAAGGGACCTCTGGAGATCTCCCAGTCCAACCCCCCTGCCAGAGCAGGAGCAGAGAATCCAGCACAGGTCACACAGGAACACATCCAGACAGGGCTGGGAAGGCTCCAGAGAAGGAGACTCCACAACCTCTCTGGGCAGCCTGCTCCAGGGCTCTGGGTCCCTCACAGAGAAGAAGTTCCTCCTCATGTTGAGGTGGAACCTCCTGTGCTGGAGTTTATATGCACTGCCCCTTGTCCTGTCCCAGGGTGCAAGTGAGCAAAGCCTGTCCCCTCCCTCCTGACCCCCAGCCCTCAGCTATTTATAAGCAGGGAGGTCCTGTTTGCAGATGGAGTTACCAACTGAGGATGGTCCCAGGGGCAGCCACAGCCCAGAAGACAAAGATGCCGCATGGGCTGCTCAGCTGAGGCGCCCTGCTGGCAGCCTCACTCCAGCCTGGCAGAGCTGCCCCGGAGGTGGGGGTGTGATATGAGTAAACTGGTTTGTCTCAGCTGTGTGACAGGTTCACACTTCCCAGGTTTTGCAGGGAGAAGAAGTGACTTCTCAAAGGAAATCAGCTGATCTGGAGCCCATTTGACCACTTCTGTAGGAAGTAGCAAGACAAGAGTGAGAAATGCTCCATCTGGAAGGTCTGGCTTCTGTCCAGGACTGCCTTGCTGAGCTTGGGCAGTGAGTCAGTCAGCTACAGAAAGCCTCTGTGGCCTTCATGGATGACTAAAGTGTGTAAGAATGCCTATTAAGGATAAGGTTTGTTAATGCCTGTCCTTAAGAGGCACACTTTGATTCCTGCCAGCCCCAGGTTATGCTTTCTATTAATCTCTAGGCTTGCAGACTCCTGGCAAAGACAAGGGCCAGCTCTTGCTGTGTCATTTGACACAGCACCACCTCAGGAGGAAAAGCACCTTACCCAGAGCCCAGCAGAGCTAATAGAGCGTTTTCTGAGTCAGATGATCACAGAATCCCAGATCCCAAATGCTCATGGAATGCATGCTTGTCATTGGTGAAGGAGAGGAGAAAGAAAGATTGTGCTCAGTTCTGGGCATTAAGGTATTGGAGTATGCCCAGAGAAGGGCAGAGAGCTTGGAGAAGGGCCTGGAGCACCTGGGCTATGAGGAGGGGCTGAGGGAGCTGGGGGTGTTCAGGCTGGAGAAGAGGAGGCTGAGGGAGACCTCATTGCTCTCTGCAGCTCCCTGAAGGGAGGTTGCAGTGAGGAGGGAGCAGCCTCTGCTCCTTGGTGGCAAGGGACAGAGGAAATGGTTCCAAGCTGCACCAGGGGAGGTTCAGGCTGGATGCTAGGAAATATTTCTTCACTGAGAGGATTATCAAACATTGGAATGGTCTGCCCAGGGCAGTGCTGGAGTCACCACCCCTGGGGGTGTTTAAGCAGTGTGGAGCTGGAACTTGAGGATATGGTTTAGTGTTGACCCTTCAGTGCTGGGTCAAGGGTTGCACTGGATGAGCTTTGAAGTCTCTTCCACCCAAATGCATTCTGTGATTATCTATTGTCTATGGGATATAAGTTTGATGCAGCTCTGTTGTTAAATAATATCAGTCCCAGTCTGTACTGTGGAAGCCCTTTGGAAGGGGAATGAAAGGGGCTGGGCATCAGGAAGGAAGGGACAGGGACAGCCTCTGCTCACTTGTGCCCTGTGACAGGATAAAGAACAATGGATAGCAACTCCAGCACAGGAGGTTCCACCTCAACATGAGGAGGAACTTCTTCACTGTGAGGGTGCCACAGCCCTGGAGGAGGCTGCCCAGAGAGGTTGTGGAGTCTCCTTCTCTGGAGCCTTCCCAGCCCTGTCTGGATGTGTTCCTGTGTGACCTGTGCTGGATTCTGTGGTCCTGCTGTGGTTGGGGGGGGGGGTGGTGGGGGGTGTGGACTGGAAGATCTCCAGAGGTCCCTTCCATCCCCTAGCATCCTGTGAGCCTGTGGAGAGCACAGCACAATGCAAAGATGTGGGAACAGAACAGCTGAGCACTGTTTCAACCTTCTGGTTCTTTAAGAGGCACAGAGAATGGGCTTCATAAAATCTTCCTCTCTGCCCTTATTCAATATTAGCAGGGGGGGAAAAAAATGATTCCATTACAAAAGCAATGCATGCTGCTGTTATGTCTGGCACAACCCTTCTGCCCAGCATGATTGTACCAGTCACATCCTATTTCATCATCCCAAAGGCAGCTGTAACCCTGGGAGCAAACAGACCCCTCTGAGCCCCTCCAGCGCCCTGCTTTCTAATCCATTTTGCTGTGCAGTTATTAAATCTCTGGGTACAGCCAGAGTCCAGCTCAAATGCCAGCAACTCAGCACTGCTTCTCCTTGCTCCTCTCCTACAGCACTCCTTGCAGAGAGTTTTTATGTTTCAAACACTCCTTAGTCACTGAAGTTTCATTTCCTGGCAGGGCTTTGTGAAATGGTCCTCAGTAAATCAAAATGCCTTGCAGGAAGAGAGATGACAGACATGAAAAACCCCCAAACACCTCAAAACAGCCTCTTCTTTGGGTCTGCAGAAGTTTACATTTAGCTTGTATCACACACACACCTCCTGGCTCTCTGCAGCTCCCTGCAAGGAGGTTGTGGAGAGGTTGGTGCTGGGCTCTGCTCCCAGGTCAGTAGTGACAGAACAAGAGGGAATGGCCTCAAGCTGGCCCTGGGGAGGTTCAGACTGGACATCAGGAAAGCTTTTTTCAGGCAAGAGTGGTGAGGGCTTGGAATGTGCTGGGCAGGGAGGTGGTGGAGTCCCCAAGCCTGGCTGTGTTTGCAGGGGGTTTGGCTGTGGTGCTTGGGGCTGTGGTTTAGGGGTGAGCCTTGCAGAGCAGGGCTCTGGGTTGGCCTTGGTGATCCTGAGGCTCTTTTCCAGCCTGAATGTTTCTGTGATTTGCAAACAGTTCTGCTGAGTATGGCCACAACTGAAAATGCCTTTAGGAGAGAGAGAGAAATTCTTTGTGAGCTACAAACACACTCTGGCCCTCGAGGAACACCTGCTGCACCGCTTTCCCACCCAGAGCTAGCTGACATCCTGACATTCCCCATTTATGAACAGCCAAAGTGCTTCCTCCTGAAGAAAACTGCCAAGGCTGTGAAGTGACCAGAAAGAGAACAACAGAAATGATGGCTCTGGGAAGAAGGCTATTTTTAGCCCGTCAGATAACCATGGAAATGCTGTACTGAGGGAAAAAAAGTCCATCTGAACTGCTGGCAGTGGTTAAAGGAAGAGAAATTATCAATGGATATCTAGGGCCAGTAGACTTCAGCCTACTTGGTGAGATGTGAGGAAGAAGTTGTTCCCCATGGGGGTGGTGAGAGCCTGGCACAGGCTGCCCAGGGAGGTGGTGGAAGCCTCATCCCTGGAGGTGTTTGCAGCCAGGCTGGAGGTGGCTGTGAGCAACCTGCTGCAGTGTGAGGTGTCCCTGCCCATGGCAGGGGGGTTGGAACTGGCTGAGCCTTGAGCTCCCTTCCAACCCTGACAATTCCATGATTCTATCCTACTTAAATATCATCAGGGACACACATTGGGATGGTAACATTTTCATGATAGAGAAAAGAAAGAAGGGCCTAAGGGACTGCTTCTAGAGAGACTCTGAGGCATGGGAGATCAATGGCTGTCAGTCATGTGATGCACATTGTGCATTTTCAGTTCCAGACACAATCATACTGGATACTGAAACAGGAGGCACAAAGGCAAAGCTGCAAATATGCTGGAACTGATGACCTCTTGCAGAAAATTGCCCCCAGCTCTGTGCTGGGCCAACATCACCATCAGAGGTCTGATGAGCCACACAAAGTCACAGAAACAGACTCACAGAAACATTCAGGCTGGAAGAAGAAATGTCTTGCTGGCGTTCATGGCACACAGCTGCCTCCCTGCAAGGTGTGCTCATCACTGGCACCTTCAGGATTTCACTCAGCAGTCATTGATCCCTCCACTGGTGTCTGAGGGCGTCACAGTCACACAATCACAGGAACATTCAGCTTGGGAAAGAGCCTCAGGATCACCAAGTCCAACCCAGAACCCTGCTCTGCAAGGCTCACCCCTAAACCACAGCCCCAAGCATTTAGAATACATAGAATAGAATACATAGAATAAACCAGGTTGGAAGAGACCTTCAAGATCACCACGTCCAACCCATCAACCAATCCAACACCACCCAAACAACTAACCCATGGCACCAAGCACCCCATCAAGTCTCCTCCTGAACACCTCCAATGATGGTGACTCCACCACCTCCCCAGGCAGCCCATTCCAATGGGCAATCACTCTCTCTGTATAGAACTTCTTCCTAATATCCAGCCTGAACCTCCCCTGGTGCAGCCTGAGACTGTGTCCTCTTGTTCTGGTACTGGCCGCCTGGGAGAAGCACCACAGCCAAACCCCTGCAAACACAGCCAGGCTTGGGGACTCCACCACCTCCCTGCCCAGCACATTCCAAGCCCTCACCACTCTTGCCTGAAAAAAAGCTTTCCTCATGTCCAGTCTGAACCTCCCCAGGGGCAGCTTGAGGCCATTCCCTCTTCTTCTGTCACTACTGACCTGGGAGCAGAGCCCAGCACCAACCTCTCCACCACCTCCTTGCAGGGAGCTGCAGAGAGCCAGGAGGTCTCCCCTCAGCCTCCTCTCTTTCCCACTAACCATCCCCAGCTCCTTCAGTTGCTCTCCATCAGATTTCTTCTCCAGGCCCTTCCCAGCTTCCTTGCCCTCCTCTGCACTCAGTCCTATAGAAGCTTGAAGCTCACACAGGAGATTGGAGGTAACTCTGGGAGCATGGAATAAACATCAAGGGACTTCAGACACCAAATGATTCAGCTATAATTCATAGAATCACAGAGTTGTCAGGGCTGGAAGGGACCCCAAGGCTCAGCCAGTTCCAAGCCCCCTGCCATGGGCAGGGACACCTCACACTACAGCAGGTTGCTCACAGCCACCTCCAGCCTGGCTGCAAACACCTCCAGGCAGGAGGCTTCCACCACCTCCCCGGGCAGCCTGTGCCAGGCTCTCACCACCCTCATGGGGAACAACTTCTTCCTAACAGCCAATCTCAACCTATCCATTTCTAGCTTGGATTCATTCCCTGCAGTCCTATCCCTCCCTGACACCCTGAAAAGTCCCTCCCAGCTTTCTTGTAGCCCCCTGCAGATACTGGAAGGCCACAATGAGGTCTCCTGGGAGCCTTCTCTTCTGCAGACTGCACAACCCCAGCTCCCTCAGTCTGCTGGCTGAGCTCTGTGTACTTCATGTGGCCGGCCTGCAGGCACTGCAGCCTTGCACAAGCAGCTCACCGCAAGGTAGTGACTCAGAGAGTGAGCCAGGGTTCAGCTCTGACAGGCACCTGAACAGCTGCTCCCAGGACAATGTGCAGGCTCAGGTCTCATGAATGCAATCCCCACCGAACCTCTGGACTGCCTGGGAGCTGCACTGGCCACGTCAGACCCGCGGCAGAACTCGGCTGTTCTGCCTTGTACCTTGCTAATCAACGGCGAGCAGGACACGCAGGCTGTCAGCTTCAGTCGCTTTCGGTTCATTAAGGTCTGGCTCCTGCTGGCGGTCAGGAGCACGACGGTGAGCAGGGCCACACACACTCCCGGGCAGGCAGCCCTGCTCTGGTAACTCTCCAGCTGCTTCCAGCTTCGGTAAACACTTATTGACTTTGTTTCTGCTAATGAGCTGAGGCTTAGCAGGTGACACACAACACCTCGGGGGCAACCTGCACAGACTGCAATTAACTCTGGGTTCTGTGTTATTTAATTAGACACATCCATTCTGAGCCTGCACAGGCTGAGCACAGGAGATGCAGGCAATTACCACCGCTCAGCAAAGCCTAGTTTCTAAATTACTTGCCGAGCAGAAATGATTTCAAAGCACAAAAATCATGTGAGCAAATCGTGTGTGTGTGTGTGCTGAGGCTCTGCTTGGCTAAGCCTGACACTTTGCACTTTAAATGATAACTCCTACCCCTGCCTAGGGTCGCTGAACAGAGAGAAGAATCGGATACAAACTCCTCTGCCCTGGGGACATCTCAGCATGTGCTCTCCTGCAGAGCAGTGAAAAGATGCAGAGGGTGCATGGGGCCTACAGGAAAGCTGGGGAGGGACTCTTGAGGGTGTCAGGGAGGGATAGGGCTGGGGGGGATGGAGCAAAAGTAGAAGCAGGTAGATTGAGATTGGATGTGAGGAAGAAGTTGTTCCCCATGAGGGTGGTGAGAGCCTGGCACAGGTTGCCCAGGGAGGTGGTGGAAGCCTCATCCCTGGAGGTGTTTGCAGCCAGGCTGGAGGTGGCTGTGAGCAACCTGCTGTGGTGTGAGGTGTCCCTGGCCATGGCAGGGGGGTTGGGACTGGCTGAGCCTTGAGGTCCCTTCCAGCCCTGACAATTCCATGATTCTGTGACTGCACCTGCACTGCAGACTCCCAGCAACTTCTCTCTGGAGGTAATTCTATAAGGGCAAGTGACACAGATGTGGCTTTTGTCCAAAGGGAAAAAGTCAAACCAGTGAAGGAAAAAGTTAAAAAAAATCTAATTCCTCCCTCCCTCCCTTCCTCCCTTCCTCCCTCCCTCCCTTCCTCCCTCCCTCCCTTCCTCCCTCCCTCCCTCCCTCCCTTCCTCTTTCTCTCTCTCTCTCTTTCTGCAGCTCTCTGGCACACTGCTGAAGTGCTTCATTGAGATCACTTTCCCCTAACCACAGGGCTGACAACAATGCAACAACGAGAGTCTCACTCTCCCATGGCCTGTGTACCAGCTGTGTTTATGACTAAACACAGGGCACAGAGCTGCCAAGAACAAGAGTGGCATTTTGCAATGGTTCTGCAGAGCAGCTGTTAAGAGCATTCAAGGAACATGAGTGCTCCCTCCTCACTTCCAGAAGAGTTATTCATGTGCTCAGATAGATTTGCTGCCTTGCTGCTTATCAGCTCTTTGCATTTTATAGAACACTTACAATGAGAGACTTGGACAGGCTGAGAGCTGGGCTGGGACAAGTTTGAAGGAGTTCAACAAGGGCAAGTGTAGAGTCTTGCACCTGGGAAGGAACAGCTCCAGGCACCAGGCTAGGTTGGGGGCTGACCTGCTGGAGAGCAGTGAAGGGGAAAGGGACATGGGGGTCCTGGTGGATGGAAGGTTGAGCATGAGCCAGCAATGTGCTCTGGTGGCCAGGAAGGCCAAGGCCAGGCTGGGGTGGATTAGAAGGGCTGTGGGCAGTAGGTCCAGAGAGGTTCTCCTGCCCCTCTGCTCTGCCCTGCTGAGGCCACATCTGCAATATTGTGTCCAGTTCTGGGCCCCTCAGGTCAAGAAGGACCTCAGGGAACTGCTTGAAAGAGTCCAGCACAGAGCCACAAAAAGGATGAAGACAGTGGAAGATCTTCCCCATGAGGAGAGCCTGAGGGAGCTGAGGGCTCTGGAGCTTGGAGAGGAGCAGCCTGAGAGGTGACCTCATTGCTGGTGCTAAAGCTGTGCAGGGTGAGTGCCCAGAGGCTGGAGCCAGGCTCTGCTGGGGGATGCCCAATGCCAGCACAAGGGGCAGTGGTGGAAGCTGAGGCAGAGGAAGTGCCATGGAAACAGGAGGGAAATGTTTTCCCTGTGAGGGTGGCAGAGCCCTGGAGCAGGCTGCCCAGGGGGGCTGTGGAGTCTCCCTCTCTGGAGATATTCCAGCCCTGCCTGGATGTGTTCCTGTGTGACCTGCTCTGGGTGCTCCTGCTCTGGCAGGGGCTTGGCCTGGGTGAGCTTTGGAGGTCCCTTCCAGCCCCTAGCACCCTGTGATGCTGTGAAGATCCTGGACAGTGCATGTTCCACAACAGCAGCCCCCAGACTGTTCAGTGTGCAGCTAACACTTCAAGGAGGAAGTCAGCTCCTTCCCAGCACTTCCCAGCATGACATTTGCTGAAATCTGTCTCCTGGCTGGTGCTCAGTGGTGCATCAGTTGGCATAAAAACCTTAAAATAGCTGCCATTAAACCAAGTTCAAGTGTCACTTAAACTGTGCCACTGCTTGCAGCTTGCCACAGAAACTCAGCAGCCCTGCTGGGTCTGACCCAGTGCTCACCTCTGCCAGTACTGTGCCTCATGCACAGCTGGAAGCAGATGTGATGAAAGCAAAAGCAAGGACAGGGCAGGCACATGAAAATCTCTCTCCTGTTACTAATCCTATGCCACACCACTTTGGCTCAGGTGATTTTGTAAGCCTCCTGTGGTTTGCCATAACAATGACAGCCTTCAACATATCTCTTCTTCAAAGAGGAACCTGATGAGGCTCAGCAAGGATGAGAGCAGAGTCCTGCAGCTGGGCAGGAAGAATAACCTGCAGCAGCACAGCTGGGAGGGGAGCTGCTGGAGAGCAGCCCCAAGGAGAAGGAGCTGGGAGTGCTGGGGGGCAACAAGTTCTGCATGGGACAGCAATGTGCCCTGGGGGCCAAGAAGGCCAAGGGGGTCCTGGGGTGAATTAAGCAGAGTGTGTCCAGCACATCCCAGAAGGTTCTCCTCCCCCTCTGCTCTGCCCTGCTGAGACCTCACCTGGAATATTGCCTCCAGCTCTGGGCTCCCCAGTTCAGGAGGGACAGGGATCTGCTGGAGAGAGTCCAAGGGAGGGCTCCAAGGATGCTGAAGGGACTGCAGCACTGCCTGGGGAGGAGAGGCTGAGAGCCCTGGGGCTGTTTAGTCTGGAGAGGAGAAGACTGAGAGGGATCTGATTAGTGTCTAGGTTTCAACCCTAGGTTTAGTTTCCTTCACTAGAAGCATAACAGGGGAGCATATAGAAGCTGCAGAAGGCTATCTCCTTAGGCATTGATATTGAAGTCCTCTCCTTTTCCCCCTTAGAACTTGCTAGAGATCAAAGCATTGTGCAGAAGCTGTCAGACTGGGCTAAGCTTCTGAAGCTTACCAAGTTCCCTGCCTTCTCCCCTGCCCAGTGCTGCTGCAGCAGGGCCAGCAAGGTGCCATGCAAGCACATGGTTTCAGAGAGATCTTCTGCTGGACCATTTCCAACCACAGCCCTTCCCTCTAGAGCTCATGGAGTAAGAGACTGAACCCAGGCCCAGCATGCCAAAGACTTAAGCTGGTGCTTGGTCTAATTCAGCCATTACACTGGGATGAGCTTTGCTTTGTTTCAGCAGGGTTAGTATCACTGCAGGGCAGTAACAGCTTTTGTTTTCCCTGCCTTCTGGCAAGCACACATCCAGGGGTGCAAACCATAGAATCACAGACTTGTCAGGCTTGGAAGGGAGCTCAAGGCTCAGCCAGTTCCAAGCCCCCTGCCATGGGCAGGGACACCTCACACTACAGCAGGTTGCTCACAGCCACCTCCAGCCTGGCTGCAAACACCTCCAGGCAGGAGGCTTCCACCACCTCCCTGGGCAACCTGTGCCAGGCTCTCACCACCCTCATGGGGAACAACTTCTTCCTCACAGCCAATCTCAATCTCCCCATTTCTAGTTCTGCTCCATCCCCCCCAGTCCTGTCCCTCCCTGACACCCTCAGAAGTCCCTCCCCAGCTTTATCATTCGGGCAAAGGATGCAGAGTCCCACAGGATGTGTTCTGACAGGAACTCTCTATGGGATGGGAGATGATAAAAGCCATTCCATTTGCTATTTTTTTGGTAGCTACAGCTTACTCTTCCTCACCCCCTCACCAGCTGTTACTCTTCTGTACATGAAATGCATCCAATTTATTCCACATACACAAAAAGCCTTCCAAAAGAAGTTAAGAATAGAGCAACTCAAACATGACAACACAAGATGCAGGGAAGCTTTCCCTTCAGCCATTCAGCTCAGCAAGTCAGAAGCCTCACTCTTAGAATTTGATCAGAAGCCATTGCAGAGGGGGAGAAATGGCACAGAGCAGTGGCAAACCCCAGCTAGGAGCTAACAGGACAGCTGCTTGGGAAGATGTGCCCTGGGGGCCAAGAAGGCCAATGGGATCCTGGGGGGCATGCAGAGGACTGTGTCCAGCAGAGCCAGGGAGGTTCTCCTCCCCCTCTGCTCTGCCCTGCTGAGACCTCACCTGCAATATTGCATCCAGTTCTGGCCTCCCCAGCTCAGGAGGGACAGGGATCTGCTGGAGAGAGTCCAAGGGAGGGCTGCAAGGCTGCTGAAGGGACTGCAGCACTGCCTGGGGAGGAGAGGCTGAGAGCCCTGGGGCTGCTGAGTCTGGAGAGGAGAAGGCTGAGAGGGATCTGATCAATGTCTATCAATAGCTGAGGGCTGGGGGTCAGGAAGGAAGGGACAGGGACAGCCTCTGCTCACTGTGCCCTGGGATAGGACAAGGAGCAGTGGATGGAAACTCCAGCACAGGAGGTTCCACCTCAACATGAGGAGGAACTTCCTCACTGTGAGGGTCCCAGAGCCCTGGAGCAGGCTGCCCAGAGAGGTTGTGGAGTCTCCTTCTCTGGAGCCTTTCCAGCCCTGTCTGGATGTGTTCCTGTGTGACCTGTGCTGGATTCTCTGGTCCTGCTCAGGCAGGGGGCTTGGACTGGAAGATCTCCAGAGGTCCCTTCCAACCCCTACCCTCCTGTGAGCCTCTGATCCTGTAATCTTTAATTGCCTGGCTCACTTTAATTATTAGCCTGGGAAAGTCAGGGGATGCCAAAGGAAACTCTCCTAGACCAGGGAATGTGTTAAAAACCCAAGGTTCCCACAGCTCTGTGCACGAAAACCACTGCCTGCAATTATCCCACTGCTTCTCACTGTGCTTTTCTGGACATGCAAGGGTCAAGAATAATCCTGGTTAAACATCAATGAGCTTCAAATCATTCATCACCTGCCAGAGTTTTGCAAGCTGTCTGTGCTACTTGTTTGGGAAGCATGAAGTGCCTGGCACTGTCTGAAATGGCATTGCTGATATCACATAGCACTGATAAAAGTCCTTGCCAGTCTCCTGAAGCAAAGCCAGCCCCTGCCCCTGCATGCAGTTTCATCTGCCAGGAGACTCTTGCTGTAAAAGCCATACCTATGACATGTGGCATGCTCATGTGTGCAAACACCCAGGCACACATGCACACAGGAGCACAGAGCTAACCAGGCTGGAAAAGACCTCAGAGATCATCCAGTCCAACCTATCACCCAACACCATCTCATCAACTAAACCATGGCACCAAGGGCCTCAGCCAGGCTCTTCCTAAACACCTCCAGGGATGGTGACTCCACCACCTCCCTGGGCAGCACATTCCAATGGCCAATCTCTCTTTCTGGGAAGAATTTCTTCCTCCCCTCCAGCCTAAACCTCCCCTGGCATAGCTTGAGACTGTGTCCTCCTGTTCTGGTGCTGCTTGCCTGGGAGAAGAGACCAACCTCCACCTGGCTACAACCTCCCTTCAGGGAGTTGAAGAGAGCAGTAAGGTCTCCCCTGAGCCTCCTCTTCTGCAGGCTAAGCAACCCCAGCTCCCTCAGCCTCTCCTCCCAGGGCTGTGCTCCAGACCCCTCCCCAGCTTTGTTGCCCTTCTCTGGACACCTTCCAGCAGCTCAACATCTTTCCTAACCTGAGAGGCCCAGAACTGGACACAGGACTCAAGGTGTGGCCTAAGCAGTGCTGAGCACAGGGCAGAATGACCTCCCTGCTCCTGCTGGCCACACTGTTCCTGGTGCAGGCCATTTTAGATGTATTCTCCTCCCCAGGTGACCTATAACCTCCCAGCAAAGTCTGTACAACAGCCTTCAGTTTCTCCCTATAAAACTGAGAATGACTTAGAAAGAAATGTGAAATGAACACAGAGCTCACAGAATAATTATTGAGGCTGGAACAGACCTCTGGGCTTACCAAGTCCAGCCTGTGACCTAACTCCACCACACCAACCAGACCACGACAGTAGACCATGGCACTGTGATGATCATTTCATCCTTATTCAAGAAAAAAAGGAAGAAGAAGCTTGAGAAGTGCAGGGGAGCAGCCACAGAGCTGCCTGCTTGCTGTTGGAATGCAGTGATGCAGGGCCTGGCCTTGCCCCTGGCTTGCCAGGCAGCAGCTGCCAGGTTGGCTGTGCCGAGCTTGGAAGGTGGAAAAAAGGGAAAACCTTTGCAGGTGACACCAAGTTGGGAGGGAGCTTGGATCTGCTGGATGGTAGCAGGATGCTGCAGAGGGACCTGGTCAGGCTGGGTCACTGAGCTAAGGCCAATGGGATGAGACTCAACAAGGCCAAGGGCAGGGTCCTGCACCTTGGGCACAGGGACCCCAGGCAGTGCTGCAGACTGGGGATGAGTGGCTGGAGAGCAGCCTGGCAGAGAGGGACCTGGCAGTGCTGGGGCACAACAGCTGAACAGGAGCCAGCAGTGTGCCCAGGGGGCAGGGAAGGCCAATGGCATCTTGGCTTGGATCAGGAGCAGTGTGGCCAGCAGGAGCAGGGATGGAATTCTGCCCTGTGCTGGGCACTGGGGAGGCCTCAGCTGGAGCACTGTGTGCAGCTCTGGGCCCTCCCTGCAAGAGAGATCTTGAGGTGCTGCAGCAGGTCCAGAGGAGAGCAACCAGCCTGGGGAAGGGACTGGAGGGAAAGTGATGAGGAGAGGCTGAGGGAGCTGGGGGTGTCCAGCCTGGAGAAGAGGAGGCTCAGGGGGGACCTTATCACTCTCTACAAGTACCTGAAGGGAAGCTGTAGTCAGGTGGGGGTCAGGCTCTTGTGCCAGGCAGCTTGTGACAGTGCATAGCCTGAAGCTGTGCCAGGGGAGGTTTAGGCTTGATCTTAGAGAGAAGTTCTTCCCAGACAGGGAGATTGGCCATTGGAATGTGCTGGCCAGGGAGGTGGTGGAGCTGATGTCCCTGGAGGTGTTTAAGAAGAGCCTGGATGTGGCACTCAGTGCCATGGTCTGGTTGATTGGACAGGTCTGGGTGGTCAGTTGGACTTGATGATCACAGTATCACAGTATGTTAGAGGTTGGAAGGCGCCTCAAGAGATCACCAGGGCCAACCCCTCTGCCCAAGCAGGAGGATCATCTTTGAGGTCTCTTCCAACCTGGCTGTTTCTGTGACTCTGTGCATCTTCAGCCTCTCTTCCTAGAGAAGATGCTCAAGTCCCCTCATCATCCTCCTGGCTCTCAGTTACACTGACACCACACTGAACTGTCCTGAAACGACAACCAGCCATGCAGAGGTGCCTGCACACAGCTGTAGCTGCTAGGCCAGTGGGCTGGCTGTCATTGCCCTGCCACCAGCAGCCTCTGCCAGCCATGGCTGCCATTCATCCTGTTTCAGCAGCTCCACTGCAGAGCAGGGAGCAAGCAGCCATACTGTGTGGGGGGGGCATATGCTGGAGCTGCAAACTACATCTGCCCTCAAATTATTTTTGCTTCCTTCACTCTTGCCTGTCACACACCCAGAAATCTGTAACAACAATTACTCTGACTGAGTGGCTGTCTCTTCTGTTACAGCCACCAGGATGGAGCACCCTGCAAGAGCAGCTCAGTGCACACAAGAAAAATCCTTGGTTAGGATGTTTCATGACACTATAGATGGCAGCTGCAGTGCATGGCAAAGTAGCTGTCTACAGAGTCCTGAACAGGAAGAGATCAGATAGCTAGTGACAGAACAAGAGGGAATGGCCTCAAGCTGCCAATGGCCTCAAGCTGCCACTGGGGAGGTTTAAACTGGACATTAGGAAACCTTTTTACAGGGCAAGAGTGGTCAGGCATTGCAGTGTGCTGCCCAGGGAGGTGGTGGAGTCTGTGCTGGGGTGAGCAGAGCTGAAAGAATCCCTGCTTCCAGAGGGAAAAAGATCACTTCAATGATCCAACAGAATGTGCTGCCCAGGGAGGTGGTGGAGTCCCCAAGCCTGGCTGTGTTTGCAGGGGGTTTGGCTGTGGTGCTTGGGGCTGTGGTTTAGGGGTGAGCCTTGCAGAGCAGGGCTCTGGGTTGGCCTCAGTGATCCTGAGGCTCTTTTCCAAGCTGAATGGTTCTGTGACTCTGTGATATAAGACTGGAAAATGAACATAGGTCCTCATCTGGCTTTTATGTTGCACTAGCAAAAAGCAGAAGGGTGAATGCTTTTAAACTCTTTCTAGCATAAAGCAGTAAATTATCCCTACTAATTAATTATTCACAAGCATCTCAAGTGAAAGCTTTCCATGAATCCCCCTCCATAAAGCTTTCAAAATGTTACAGTTTAAGGAGGGTAATAGATCAATTCTGCCAAACCTGTGGCCAGCAGGGCCAGGGAGGGGATTCTCCCCCTCTATACTGTTCTGCTGAGACCACAGCTGAAGCTCTGTGTCCAGTTTTGGAGGCTCTACTACAGGAAGGATCTGGAGGTGCTGGAAGGTGTCCAGAGAAGGGCCACGAGGATGAGCAGAGGGCTGGAGCTGCTCTGCTCTGAGGACAGACTGAGGGAGTTGGGGTTGTGCAGGCTGGAGAGGAGAAGGCTCTGAGGAGACCTCATTGTGGCCTTCCAGGATCTGCAGGAGGCTACAAGAAAGCTGGGGAGGGACTTTTGAGGCTGTCAGGGAGGGATAGGACTGGGGGGGCTGGAGCAAAACTAGGAGTGGGTAGATTGAGAGTGGATGTTAGGAAGAAGTTGTTCCCCATGAGGGTGGTGAGAGCCTGGCACAGGTTGCCCAGGGAGGTGGTGGAAGCCTCCTGCCTTTTGCAGCCAGGCTGGATGTGGCTGTGAGCAACCTGCTGTAGTGTGAGGTGTCCCTGCCCATGGCAGGGGGGTTGGAACTGGCTGATCCTTGAGCTCCCTTCCAGCCCTGCCCATTGTGTGGTTCTGTGCAACATGACATTAAGTAGGTGCATTCTTGGCAGCAGCTCCCTGGCAATCCCAGTTTCCAAAACACCTGAGTGGATCACAGCACTGCTCTGCAGCTTCAGACAGGGTATTTTTAACTTCTGGGATTGTCTTCTGACACAGAAACCCCTCTTGCTGCCAGGGAGAACTTTAAATACCTCCTGTTCTTCAGCTGTGAGAAGCCCTGCTCTTCTAGGCTTAGCTAATCTTTTAATGACAACAGGAAGCATCCCTGCCGGGAGCATTCCTTCTCCCCTGTCTCTTTCCCTGCGACTGGGAGACCAAGGCACCTCTGTGCCAATTAGCTTTGCAGACCTTTACAGGTAAGGGAACCAAGCCTAACAGAAACACTGGGACAGCTGGGTTGCAGCTAGTTATGCCAACACTAAAAAGGAGGTGAGGTAATGGTCAGTTATCAATAAGCATTGCCTGCTCCTTGAGGTCCCTTCCAACCCTGACAATCCTGTGCCTGTTTGCAAAGGCCTGCAGGGACAGGACCAGGGGCAATGGCTTCAAACTTGAGCAGAGCAGATTGAGATTGGATGTTAGGAACAAGTTCTGCACCCTAAGGGTGGTGGAACACTGAACAAGTTTCCCAGGGAGGTGGCTGAGATCCCATCCCTGGAGATAGGATAGAATAGAACAAACCAGGTTGGAAGAGACCTTCAAGATCATTGTGTCCAACCTATCATCCAACACCACCTAATCAACTAACCCACGGCACCAAGCACCCTGTCAGGTCTCCTCCTGAACACCTCCAGTGCTGGTGACTCCACCACCACCTCGGGCAGCCCATTCCAGTGGTGAGGCTGGGCAGGGCTCTGGGCAGCCTGAACCAGTTGGGGCTGTCCCTGCTGAGTGCAGAGGGGTTGGACTGGATGAGCTTTGGAGGTGCCTTCCAGCCCAGCCCATTCTGTGAATCCACTGAATTCTGTGCCATATTGACCTACATCTCGACAGGAATTCAGTTTCTCACCAGAGACTTTGCTCTGCCCTAAGAGACAAGGGAATCCATTCCCTCACACAGGCTGCATTAGCATGTGCATTTCTATTGCCAACAGAGAATGAACTTCATTAACACAACCAATACAGAACCATAAAAGCTTTAAAGAGAATCTGAGCTTCCTCCCCACCCCTCCCTTCTTTTTTTCCTTATGAAACATTACCATTGATTTGCTTTCCCAGACATGCTCAGGATCAGAGGCTGATGACCATCTGAAGTGTTTTATGGAAGGAAGAAAATTCTCAGAAGGTTTTTATTTCTCTGAGGACTGCATTTATTTGCAGATTTTCCCTCCCTCCCCCCCCATTCTTTTGTCCTGCCTCTATTAATATCACAGCACTTGGAACACAGAAGAATGTCCATCCCAGTATAATCTCATAAGTAAGACATTATGCAGGTAACAATTAATGGAAGTGAAGATTCAGGGTTTATTTGCCTTTTCCCCCCCTTCCCTTTCTGTTTCTGTGCAGCCATGCTAAATTTAGTAACAAGTGAGAACAGCTCAGCTTCTGCTGGCAGGCTGAGAGACCTTTGGTAATGGTCTCACGCACTCCAGGTTGTGCTGCTAGAGCAGACAGGGTCAAATAATCCTGTGATGTGCACAAGCAGCTCAACAGGAGCCAGCAGTGTGCCCAGGGGGCCAAGAAAGCCAAAGGCCTCCTGGCTGGGGTCAGCAATGCTGTGTCCAGCAGCAGCAGGGAGGGGATTGTCCCCTGGCTCTCAGCTCTGGGCAGGCCACACCTCCAGTGCTGGGTCCAGTTTGGGGCACCTCAGGACAAGAGAGATGTGGAGGTGCTGGAGCCAGGGCAGAGGAGGGCAAGGAAGCTGGGAAGGGCCTGGAGAAGAAATCTGATGAAGAGCAACTGAAGGAGCTGGGGATGGTTAGTGGGAAAGAGAGGAGGCTGAGGGGAGACCTCCTGGCTCTCTACAGCTCCCTGCAAGGAGGTTGTGGAGAGGTTGGTGCTGGGCTCTGCTCCCAGGTCATTAGTGACAGAAGAAGAGGGAATGGCCTCAAGCTGCCCCTGGGGAGGTTCAGACTGGACATGAGGAAAGCTTTTTTCAGGCAAGAGTGGTCAGGGCTTGGAATGTGCTGGGCAGGGAGGTGGTGGAGTCCCCAAGCCTGGCTGTGTTTGCAGGGGGTTTGGCTGTGGTGCTTGGGGCTGTGGTTTAGGGGTGAGCCTTGCAGAGCAGGGCTCTGGGTTGGCCTTGGTGATCCTGAGGCTCTTTTCCAAGCTGAACATTCCTGTGACTCTGAAATCCCATCTCAAACAGGAGCCATCTATCTATTCTCAAGTGTAGCCTTGTTTCATGGAGTTATGCTGGTGCTTAATGAGTGTGTTTGCTTGAATGCATCCTGGATTTGCTCTTGATAAGGTAACTGAACTGTTTGGAAAGGATTCTGATTTGATAATTGTAGCTGTGGCTCTCCTGATGTTCCTGTATGATCCTGAGGCTCTTTTCCAAGCTGAATGTTCCTGTGATTGTGTGACTGTGACCCCCTCAGACACCAGTGGAGGGATGAATGACTGCTGAATGAAATCCTGAAGGTGCCAGTGATGAGCACACCTTGCAGGGAGGCAGCTGTGTGCCATGGATACCATCACAGTATCACAGACTCACAGTCTCACAGTATTGCCAAGGTTGGAAGAGACCTCAAGGATCATCGAGTCCAACCTGGCACCACAGACCTCACGACTAGACCATGGCACCAAGTGCCACATCCAGTCCCCTCTTGAACACCTCCAGGGATGGGGACTCCACCACCTCCCTGGGCAGCACATCCCAATGACGAACGACTCGCTCGGTGAAGAACTTTCTCCTCACCTCCAGCCTAAACCTCCCCTGGCACAGCTTGAGACTGTGTCCTCTTGTTCTGGTGCTGGTTGCTAGAGAGAAGAGACCAACCCCTTCCTGACCACAACCACCTTTCAGGTAGTTGTAGAGAGCAAGAAGGTCTCCCCTGAGCCTCCTCTTCTGCAGGCTAAGCAACCCCAGCTCCCTCAGCCTCTCCTCACAGGGCTGTGCTCAAGGCCTCTCCCCAGCCTCGTTGCCCTTCTCTGGACACCTTCAAGTGTCTCGATGTCCTTCCTAAACTGAGGGGCCCAGAACTGGACACAGGACTCAAGGTGTGGCCTAACCAATGCAGAGTCCAGGGGCAGAATGACCTCCCTGCTCCTCCTGGCCACACTGTTCCTAAGGCAGGCCATCAAGGCATTTGCCACTGAATTCAGAGAGGAAAGGAAACAAATCCTATAAAGCTGAGATCTGCAAGTGCCTGTTTGGAAGGCACAGTGTGTGCCACAGCAGGGGGACTACAGCTTGGGCAGACTTACAGGGATGAAATTTTTCTGTGACCTTTTCCTCTGTCTCTTTACATTAGAAATAAATGTTAACATCCTACTAATTTGGATCAGTTTGCCCTTCCCAGCCAATATTCTCCTAATGCCTCTCAGAGCTGCCAGGATGACACAGGGTGGGTAGCTTCCTTGGCTCTGAAGCAGTCTGTTTTCCAATCAATTATTCACTCTGACTCACCATTTTGCTGCCTACCAATGAGGTAAGGATGGGCTGCCTGTAGCTGTTTGCTGAGCTTTATTGCAGGTAAGAAGGGCAACAGCCTGCAATAAGTGAACAAATATTTGCAAGCTGGGGCTGCTGCAGAAGAGTTCATGATCACAGCCAGCAAGGCACATGAACTTTAAACAGATAAAGCCATGGCCATGCAGGATCACACAGGATGTTAGGGGTTGGGAGAGACCTCTGGAGATCTTCCAGTCCAATCTTCCTGGAGCCTTATGAGGAGAGGCTGAGAGCCCTGGGGTTGTTTGGTCTGGAGAGGAGAAGACTGAAAGGGATCTGATCAATGTCATCAATAGCTGAGGGCTGGGTGCCAAGAGGGAGGGGACAGGCTCTGCTCAGTTGTGCCCTGGGATAGGACAATGAGCAATGGATGGAAACTGCAGCACAGGAGGTTCCACCTCAACATGAGGAGGAACTTCTTGACTGTAGGGTTCCCAGAGCCCTGGAGCAGGCTGCCCAGAGAGGTTGTGGAGTCTCCTTCTCTGGAGCCTTTCCATCCCTGTCTGGATGTGTTCCTGTGTGACCTGTGCTGGATTCTGTGCTCCTGCTCTGTCAGTGGGGCTTGGACCTGATGATCTCTGGAGGTCCCTTCCAACCCCTAACATCCTGTGAGCTGGGACCCTACGATCCAGAGGGTTAGAAAAATATCTCTGTGCCTTTTGACAGAGGCTCTCTGTCTCTGCTGTTGCCACTGACTCTGTGGAATTAGTGCAGCTAAGCCAATGCAGCTCAGGAGCCCTACTTCAGAAGCTGTCATCATTTTGTTCTGCTCCACATGAGTTAATGCACAACATAAAGGCCTTGGGGAACTCTTCCATGTCCTCAGTGCTTGTGTGATACTCACTGTAATGCTGATGGGAATTACATGTGTGCATCCAGGGGAGAATACACCATGCTGTGTCATAAACAAAGAGCAACCTAGAAACAACTTACTTGTTATTATATCTCCTTCAGTGCCAATCTGCATTGGAAGCATAGGCACAGGAACAGGGGGGTTTAAAGATCACTGAGCACTGGGGCTGTGGTTGGTAGGTCCAGAGAGGTTCTCCTCTGCTCTGCCCTGCTGAGGCCACATCTGGAATCTTGTGTCCAGTTCTGGGCTCCTCAGGTCAAGAAGGACCTCAGGGAACTGCTTGAAAGAGTCCAGCACAGAGCCACAAAAATGACGAAGGCAGTGGAAGATCTTCCTTATGAGGAGAGCCTGAGGGAGCTGAGGGCTCTGGAGCTTGGAGAGGAGCAGCCTGAGAGGTGACCTCATTGCTGGTGCTAAAGCTGTGCAGGGTGAGTGCCCAGAGGCTGGAGCCAGGCTCTGCTGGGGGATGCCCAATGCCTGCACAAGGGGCAGTGGTGGAAGCTGAGGCAGAGGAAGTGCCATGGAAACAGGAGGCAAATGTTTTCCCTGTGGGAGCGACCAAAGCCTGGAGCAGGCTGCCCAGGGGGGTTGTGGAGTCTCCCTCTCTGGAGCTATTCCAGCCCTGCCTGGATGTGTTCCTGTGTGATCTGCTCTGGGTGCTCCTGCTCTGGCAGGGGGTTGGACTGGGTGAGCTTTGGAGGTCCCTTCCAGCCCCTAACACTCTGTGATGCTGTCATGCTGTAGTGCAGAGAGTGTGAAGCTCAAGGAGCAGGGATTTTCCTTGCTGTTAGTGTGAAGAAATTCACTTTGGAAGCATGTTTTAGACACATTTTTAGAGTGGTTTTAAGTTTTGGAGGCTTTTTTCTTTCTGAAGTCATGACTCTTGTATCTGAAGTTCTCAGAGGGTGTTAAGGGCTGCATACAGAACAGCTGCTTCTGTATGTGACAGATTTAATAACCTCTCTGAACACAGGGAAATCGAGGTAGAAACAATCAGGTCATGCAGAAAAATCTCTGCTGGAGCTGGTGACAAATCCAAGATCACTGTGGACAGTGACATGGTTTAAATCCTGTTCCATAACACAGCATTTGTACTCAGAGCTCTGGGGAGGTCTCTGCTTGCTTGTTTATGCTTAGCCCAAATCAGTATGGCAGCTACTGTACCCTTATCATAGCATCATACAGTTGTCAGGGTTGGAAGGGACCTCCAGGATCAGCCAGTTCCAACCCCCTGCCATGGGCAGGGACACCTCACACCACAGCAGGTTGCTCACAGCCACATCCAGCCTGGCTGCAAACACCTCCAGGCAGGAGGCTTCCACCACCTCCCTGGGCAACCTGTGCCAGGCTCTCACCACCCTCATGGGGAACAACTTCTTCCTCACAGCCAATCTCAATCTACCCATTTCTAGTTTTGTTCCATCCCCCCCAGTCCTATCCCCCCCTGACACTCTCAAAAGTCCCTCCCCAGCTTTCTTGGAGCCCCCTTCAGATACTGGAAGGCCACAATGAGGTCTCCTCAGAGCTTTCTCTTCCCCAGACTGAACCACCCCAACTCTCTCAGTCTGTCCCCATAGGGGAGGAGCTCCAACACTCTGATCATCCTTCTCTGGACACCTTCCAGCACCTCCAGATGCTTCCTGTAATAGGGGCTCCTTCCTTCCTCCCTTCTAGCAATCAGGGATGTAATCCAAAGTAAAGGACATGTGGGTCCAAAATTCTCCCTTTTACAAGGAGACTGCAAACTACATGAGTGCTGTCTAACAGCCCTGAAGTTATTCCAGGAGCTTCAGCATTCTCTGTCCAACCTCTGGAAGGCACAGCAGTGGATAGATAAGAAGCCCATCTCTTAGAGGGAACAGATAAAGAACCAATGTGACTGTGACTCTGCAACTTAGGGACTGCTTTGGGCCCAGAAGGAGGCCAGGGATTCTGCTCCCTCTTACTTCATGCAGTTAATATTCAATCATAGGAGCCTGTGGTATTTTTCACTTAGGTACTGTCAATTAGCAATTCTTCCTTAGAAAGTAATTAGCAAACCTATTTTAAAGGCAGCCATTTTCAATTTACAGGGCAGCAAAGCAACATCTCCCACTGAGCTCCTCACCTCACTCTGTGCTTGAGTTCCTGAGCAAGATTCCACCCCAGCTTTGGAAGTGTGATACCTTTCAGAGAATGAAGAATTCATTTTCCTCTTATTCATCACCATTGACAAACACATGCTGCTATCATTATGTACATAAAATGCATCAGGTTGTGCCACAGGCCTCATTTTGCTGACTTACTTTATAATCTTGCATGTCAGAGGACATCCAAAGCAACATTCACACATGCTGAAGGACCAGGAGACAGGAGGTGTTATGGCCACAGGCTCCTTTCCTGTGCTCCCAGTGTCTGCAGATGCCACCTGCTGAGTCAGGGCATTTTTGAACCACAGTGCAGAGAAACCCAAACAGTTTCTTGAGACTTGAAGTTCAGCACAGCTATGGCCCCTGAGTGATGATGGTGACACTGCTCCCAGTCACAGAATCATAGAGTGCTCTGGGTTGGAAGGGACCTCCCAAGGTCATCCAGTCCAACCCCTCTGCAGTCAGCAGGGACATCCCCAGCTAGATCAGGTTGCTCAGAGCCCTGTCCAGCCTCACCTTGAGTATCTCCAGGGATGGGGTCTCAGCCACCTCCCTGGGCAACCTGTTCCAGTGTTCCACCACCCTCAGAGTAAAGAACTTGTTCCTCACATCCAATCTCAATCTGCTCTGCTCTAGTCTGAAGCCATTGCCCCTGCTCCTGTCCCTGCAGGCCTTTGCAAACAGTCTCTCTCCATCCTTCTTGTAGCCCCCTTCAGGTACTGGCAGGCTGCTCTTAGGTCTCCCTGGAGCCTTCTCTTCTCCAGGCTGAACACCCCCAGCTCCCTCAGCCTGGCCTTGTAGCAGAGCTGCTCCAACCCCCTGTTCAATACTTGTTCTGGCTCTTTGCAATACACAGCATACATGTGTCCTTGTTTGCTACTCTGGCTTCTAAGGAGGCTGTGAGACCAAATCAGCAAGCAGATGCTCATGAGAATGATATTTATAGAGACTGAAAATATGGAGCTGCTTGGGTGAAATGTCTGTGAATGTTTCAGGTTCTTAGCCATCAGCACACCTTGGCAGGTTTGGGGTTGTAATGAGGAGAAATGTGTGCAGGGAAGCCACAATGCTCCAAAGGCAGCAAGCTCCAGGGCACAGCTCTTCACCATGAGGGTGCTGGAACACTGGCACAGGTTGCCCAGGGAGGTGGTTGAGCCTCCTTCCCTGGAGATATTCAAGGTGAGGCTCAATGAGGCCCTGGGCAACCTGATCTAGTTGGGGATGTCCCTGCTGACTGTGGGGAGGTCAGATTGGGTGAGCTTTGGAGGTCCCTTCTGGCCTGGACCATTCCATGATTCTGTGACCTTCTGGGATCATTTCACTCCCAATCTCTTCCCTAAAAGCAAATCAAACAAGTTGCTTGACAAGGCCACATCCAAGTAAACTACTGATCTCCCACACAATGCCCTCTCTGGCATCACCTCTGTCACAGGTATTTCACCTCTGTAGTTGTAGCAAGAGGAGCACAAAGAAAAGGAAGAGGTTAAAATTGAAGAACACCAGAATTCAGCTGGAGTCAGGGAGGGATAGGACTGGGGGGGGATGGAGCAAAACTAGAAATGGGGAGATTGAGATTGGATGTTAGGAAGAAGTTGTTCCCCAGGAGGGTGGTGAGAGCCTGGCACAGGTTGCCCAGGGAGGTGGTGGAAGCCTCCTGCCTGGAGGTGTTTGCAGCCAGGCTGGAGGTGGCTGTGAGCAACCTGCTGTAGTGTGAGGTGTTGGGGGGATTGGAACTGGCTGAGCCTTGAGGTCCCTTCCAGCCCTGGCAATTCTGTGATTGTGTGAATGAGTGCTGCAAGATCAGGCAGATGCATTTGTGGCTTATTCCATGTCAGTATGTGATGTGGCAATTCAAGCACAAGGAACACTTTGTTCCCTTCACCTGCTCTGCTGGAGAAAAGGTATTTTTCCTGGATCTTTGCCTTTGAGAATATGTTACACCTGCCTTGGCCTGAGATCCATCTGTTATGAGAACTAACTGATACACTAAGCTAGGAGAATTGTCTTTTTCATCCTGCAAACAACCTTCGAGCCCTGCTTTGCAAAACCTGGGCACAAATGCTCTAAAACCCCAGGATGCTGTGTAACAGACTTAATATCCTTTGCCACTGATGGAGCCAAGCCAAATGGACACAGATTGGCTCACAGAAAATCAGGCACAAGGTTTGTCCTCAGAAAACCAAACCCCCATGTAATGAGTGCCACTGCTTTTCATGGGAAGAAAGAAAGCACAAGTCAAGAAATGAAGGACAGCTGCATTCTGGGCAGCTCTAGTGGTCAGAAGACTCTAGTGAGAAGCTCTAAGGAGATGTTCAAGGTGAGGCTCAACAGGGCTCTGGGCAGCCTGATCTAGCTGGGGATGTCCCTGCTGATTGCAGAGAGGGTTGGGCTGGATGAGCTTGGGAGATCTTTCCCAACCCAAACCATTCTATGATTCTGTGCAAGGCTGAGAGCCCTGGGGCTGTTTAGTCTGGAGAGGAGAAGACTGAGAGGGATCTGATCAATGCCTGCAAGTATCTGAAGGGTAGCTGTGAAGAGTATGGAGCCAGTCTCTTTTCAGTGATACCCACTGATAGGACAAGGGCAATGGACTCAGCCACAGGGAACTCCATCTCAACAAGAGAAAAAACTTTTTTCCATGAGGGTGACAGAGCCCTGGAGAAGGCTGCCCAGACAGGTTGTGGAGTCTCCTTCTCTGGAGAGACCCAAAAACCCATCTGGATGTATTCCACAGTATCACAGTGTCACAGTATCACTAAGGTTGGAAGAGACCTCAAAGATCATCGAGTCCAACCTGTCACCACAGACCTCATGACTAGACCATGGCACCAAGTGCCACATCCAATCTCCTCTTGAACACCTCCAGGGATGGGGACTCCACCACCTCCCTGGGCAGCACATCCCAATGACTAACAACGCTCTCTGGGAAGAAATTTCTCCTCACCTCCAGCCTAAACCTCCCCTGGCACAGCTTGAGACTGTGTCCTCTTGTTCTGGTGCTGGTTGCTAGAGAGAAGAGACCAACCCTCTCCTGGCTACAACCTCCCTTCAGGGAGTTGTAGAGAGCAAGAAGGTCTCCCCTAAGCCTCCTCTTCTCCAGGCTAAGCAACCCCAGCTCCCTCAGCCTTTCCTCACAGGACTGTGCTCAAGACCTCTCCCCAGCCTTCTTGCCCTTCTCTGGACACCTTCAAGTCTCTCAAGTCCTTCTTAAACTGAGGGGCCCAGATCTGGACACAGGACTCAAGGTGTGGCCTAACCAATGCAGAGTACAGGGGCACAATGACCTCCCTGCTCCTGCTGGTCACACTGTTCCTAATGCAGGCCAGGATGCCATTGGCCCTCTTGGCCACCTGGGCACACTGCTGGCTCATGTTTAGGTGGCTGTCTTTCAGCACCCCCAGGTCCCTGTCTGTTTGGGAGCTCTCAGCCACTCCATTCCTGTGCAGCCTGCCCTGGGTGGCAGGGGGCTTGGCCTCGCTGATCCCTTCCAAGCCCTACCATCCTGTGATCCCACGGTTCTGGGATGCTGCCCACGTCTTCCTGTCACCTTGAAAACCCACTCTCAGCTCTCCACATAAAGCTCTACCAAACTGCAGGCAGATGTTGCACTCACTGTCAGCAAACACACTTCTAAAAAGTAACAGTGAGAAAATGTTAACTCCTCTGGGAAAAGTGCTATGGAAGCAATTTTCCTACAGAGAAGGCAAGTGCTGACCACACGATAACCAGGCTTCTGTGGCACCTGCTTCATCACAGACGAGCACAAGGGTTGCAACACTCAATGCTCACCAGCACTGTAGAATTAAGCACTGCTAGATTGGTCTGCAACCTCACACTGAGCTCATTGAAAGCATCAGATACAATGAGCAGTTTCAAGTAACTACAGAGAAGAGCTCTTTAATTGCAGCACTAGCAGCACACTGCTAGAACAGAGCTAGGTCACAGCTCGGTTTGCTTTTAGAATAGAAGAGATTTAACCAGGTTGGAAAAGACCTCAGAGATCATCCAGTCCAACCTATCACTCAGCACCATCTCATCAGCTAAACCATGGCTCCAAGGGCCTCAGCCAGGCTCTTCTTAAACACCTCCATGGATGGTGACTCCACCACCTCCCTGGGCAGCACATCCCAAGGGCCAATCTCTCTTGCTGGGAAGAATTTCTTCCTCACATCCAGCCTGAACCTCCCCTGGCACAGCTTGAGACTGTGTCCTCTTGTTCTGGTGCTGCTTGCCTGGCAGAAGAGACCAACCCCCACCTGGCTACAGCCTCCCTTCAGGGAGTTGGAGAGAGCAAGAAGGTCTCCCCTGAGCCTCCTCTTCTGCAGGCTAAGCAACCCCAGCTCCCTCAGCCTCTCCTCCCAGGGCTGTGCTCCAGACCCCTCCCCAGCTTTGTTGCCTTTCTCTGGACACCTTCCAGCATCTCAACACCTTTCTTATACTGAGGAGCCCAGAACTGGACACAGGACTCAAGGTGTGGCCTAACCAGTGCTGAGCACAGGGCAGAATGACCTCCCTGCTCCTGCTGGCCACACTGTTCCTGATGCAGGCCAGGAAGCCATTGGCCTTCTTGGCCACCTGGGCACAGTGCTGGCTCATGCTCAGCTGCTGTCACCCAGTACCCCCAGGTCCCTCTCTGCCTGGCTGCTCTCAGCCACTCTGCCCCCAGCCTGTAGCACTGCATGGGGTTGCTGTGGCCAATGTGCAGCACCTGGCACTTGGATGTGTTCAATCTCCTGCCCTTGGGCTCTGCCCATCTGCCCAGCCTGGCAAGGTTATTACACCTTTGCCTATTTTCTACCCTTCCTTCCAGGCTGCAGCACAAAATCTATTGACAGATTACAAGCACTTACATAATTAGACTTCATCACTGCCTTTGCAGTAGGTGGTGCCCATTTCTGCCTTCAAATGAAGGGAGTGGTGCAAGAAATTCTCTTGTCTGGAATTTCTTTTTTCAGCCCCAGCATTTTCTCAACACATGCAAAGCAGTCTGGTAAACAGGGGGCTTTGTGAGATTAGAGGGCTAGAGATAATCCAGGAAACAGCAAAGAAAATGCCAGGATTAAGTTACATAGTTAGCTCAGTGGACTGAAGTGAATTCAGTTCACTCTGTGGGGATAAAAGGTACAAAAACTAACTTCCACTGTATCTTCCTCCTGAAAGCTTCTCTTGCATGAGTATCAGAGTACAGCACAGCAGCACAGGATGTTAGGGGTTGGAAGGGAGCTCTGGAGCTCTTCAAGCCCAACCCCCCTGCCAGAGCTGAAAGTAGCTTAATAAAAGTAAGCATTTGTAGGAGGAATAAAAAAGGTTTTAAAGAATGAAATGACTTCAGCATTGGTTTGGGGGGTTTGAAAAGGGGAGCCCTTCAGGCTGGGCTGTGGCAGCAAACATCTTTTGCTCTTGTTTTGTTTGATGGCTGCCAACAGCTCCTGGCCAGCAGGAGCAGGGAAGTCATTCTGCCCTGTGCTCAGCACTGCTTAGGCCACACCTTGAGTCCTGTGTCCAGTTCTGGGCTCCTCAACTTAAGAAGGGCATTGAGAGACTTGAAGGTGTCCAGAGAAGGGCAACAAAGCTGGGGAGGGGTCTGGAGCACAGCCCTGTGAGGAGAGGCTGAGGGAGCTGGGGTTGCTTAGCCTGGAGAAGAGGAGGCTCAGGGGAGACCTTCTTGCTCTCTCCAACTCCCTGAAGGGAGGTTGTAGCCAGGTGGGGGTTGGTCTCTTCTCCCATGCCACCAGCACCAGAACAAGAGGACACAGTCTCAAGCTGTGCCAGGGGAAGTTTAGGCTGGAGGTGAGGAGAAAGTTCTTCCCAGCAAGAGAGATTGGCCATTGGGATGTGCTGCCCAGGGAGGTGGTGGAGTCCCCATCCCTGGAGGTGTTCAGAAAAGGCTTGGATGTGGCACTTGGAGCCATGGTTTAGTTGTCAGGGGGTGTTAGATATTAGATAATAGGTTGGACTGGATGATCTCTGAGGTCTTTTTCAACCTGGTTGATTCTGTGCTTGAACCAGGAGACAGTCATGCCTTGTGGAAACAGAAGGCTGTGCAACCCAAGAGCCAAAAGCAGACACTGAACTGTCCATACAATAAGGACCTTCAAAACACACACACAGGCAGAGAGAAACAGGAGATAGGGTTTTATGTAATAAGTATCAAGTGCTGATCATTTAAGAAAAGCAAACTCCCAGCACATCCCCCAAGATAAGGATGTCTGCTGCTTTATTTTCCCCAAATCAGTTAAGACATTTGTTCTGACTCCCTTCCTGCCTCCTCTGGCTCGCACCGAGTTCCGCTTCCTTAATCAAGCTTGCAGTGCTTAGACACCAGAAGGCAGTGGTCTTATTAAGCTAAAACTCCTACTGATGAATCAATCTATGTATCTAGTGTGAAAACTTACATAACTTACATCAGGAAAGTCACAGCATCACAGAATTGTTGAGGCTGGAATAGGCCTCTGAGCTCACCAAGCCCAGCCTGTGACCTAACACCACCACACCAACCAGACCATGGCACTGAGTGCCACATCCAGTCTGGCCTTAAACACCTCCAGGGACAGCGACTCCACCACCTCCCTGGGCAGCACATCCCAGTCTCTAATTCTCCTTTCCATCAGGAAGTGCTTCCTAATATCCAATGGCTTCAGGCCATGCCCTCTTGGTCCTGTCACAAGTTGCCTGGGAGCAGAGCCTGACCCCCACCTGACTCCAACTTCCCTTCAGGTAACTGCAGAGTGTGATAAGGTCCAGCCAAAAAGACAGCATCACAAACACACTGAATAACACCAGAACCTGTCTCATCTGCTCTGTCATCAATATCAGAATGCACTGCTGGTGGGCAACAAACATTTACTTGGTTTTGATAACAATTTTTTGGAACACAGAATGAAGCAAGTTGGAAAAGACCTTTGAGAGCATCCAGTGCAACCTATCACCCAGCACCATCTCAGCAACTAAACCATGGCTCCAAGGGCCTCAGCCAGTCCCCTCTTAAACACCTCCAGGGATGGAGACTCCACCACCTCCCTGGGCAGCACATCCAAGTGGCCAATCTCTCTTGCTGGGAAGAATTTCTTCCTCACCTCCAGCCTAAACCTCCACTGGCACAGCTTGAGACTGTGTCCTCTTGTTCTGGTGCTGCTTGCCTGGGAGAAGAGACCAACCCCCACCTGGCTACAACCTCCCTTCAGGGACCTTTAGGTACCACTTCATTGTATTAAATGACAGAAGCACAGTTTTCTTGAGGCTGGAATAGACCTCTGAGATCATCAAGTCCAACCTATGACCTAACACCACCACATCAAGCAGAGCATGGCACTAAGGCAGAAGACAACAGAAATGCCCATGAACAAATTTACATGCATTCAAAAGAGATCTTCCAGGCTAGCACCCTGCTAAACTTTGTGACTAGGAAGTAAAAAGCAGAAGGTTAGTTATGAAATGATCATTACAATCAAACATTCTAATCAAATAACACACTGCCAAACACAGGAACATCAGGAGAGCCACAGCTACAATTATCAAATCAGAATCCTTTCCAAACAGTTCAGTTACCTTTTCAAGAGCAAATCCAGGATGCATTCAAGCAAACACTCATTAAGCACCAGCATAACTCCATGAAACAAGGCTACACTTGAGAATAGATAGATGGCTCCTGTTTGAGATGGGATTTCACACAGTCACTGAAATGTTCAGCTTGGAAAAGAGCCTCAGGGTCACCAAGGCCAACCCAGAGCCCTGCTCTGCAAGGCTCAGCCCTAAACCACAGCCCCAAGCACCACAGCCAAACCCCCTGCAAACTCAGCCAGGCTTGGGGACTCCACCACCTCCCTGCCCAGCACATTCCAAGCCCTCACCACTCTTGCCTGAAAAAAGCTTTCCTGATGTCCAGTCTGAACCTCCCCAGGGGCAGCTTGAGGCCATTCCCTCTTCTTCTGTCACTAATGACCTGGGAGCAGAGCCCAGCACCAACCTCTGCACAACCTCCTTGCAGGGAGCTGTCGAGAGCCAGGAGGTCTCCCCTCAGCCTCCTCTCTTTCCCACTAACCATCCCCAGCTCCTTCAGTTGCTCTCCATCAGATTTCTTCTCCAGGCCCTTCCCAGCTTCCTTGCCCTCCTCTGCCCTGGCTCCAGCACCTCCACATCTCTCTTGCCCTGAGGTGCCCAACACTGGACCCAGCACTGGAGGTGTGGCCTGCCCAGAGCTGAGTGCCAGGGGACAATCCCCTCCCTGCTGCTGCTGGACACAGCATTGCTGACCCCAGCCAGGAGGCCTTTGGCTTTCTTGGCCCCCTGGGCACACTGCTGGCTCCTGTTGAGCTGCTTGTGCACATCACAGGATTATTTGACCCTGTCTGCTTTAGCACATTGCTGATCCCAGCCAGGCTGCCTCACCATGGCAGAGCAGAGGGGGAGCTCAGCAGTTCTGTCAGTTCCAGTAACTTGGGATCTCTCCTGGATAGACAAGAGCACATTACTTGGTACCATGTGTATTGCTCATTCTGTTTGCATATGTGAATGTATCTACATGACCAATACAATGGGTCCATATGCATCACTCCTGCCATGCAACACATGATAAAGACAGAGTGAAGAGAAGGCAAAGAGCACAAAAGTGGTGATGGGAAGGAGAACTTTAGCAGGGAGTAATTTCCTTTCCTACTTACAGCTCTCAAGCACTGCTAATGTAATTGCCATTTATTCATGATCTTATTACACCGTGCTGAAGAGAGACTTGGGAGATGCAGCCTGGGCGTGTAAATTGCCTTGAATAAAAGCAATTAGACAGCTGAATGAATATTGCTCATTCCCACCCGGGAGTGCAGGGCCATCTGCTGGATGACATTGTGATGTGACAGTTTGCTGTGTATTTTCAGCAGGCATTTGCCACCAGAATCCCACAGCATGCAAACCCAAGCTATTCAGCGGCCCAGACTTGGGAGGCACTGCACATCCTTACACTGCTAAGTGACCTTGACCTGCACACCTGCCAAGGAACTGCCCTTCACTGAACTTTTACTTCAGCTGAGATCACCTTTTTGTTGCCTTTGAGCAGGCATTTGGTTTCTTGTGGTCACCACTCAGGTGGCACACATAGAATCACAGAATCAACCAGGCTGAAGACACCTCAGAGACCATCAAGCCCAGGAACCTTTCCAGGGTGAAAACACTTCCTGTAGCACTTCATCAAAAAGGGCAACATTTAATCTTGGGCTTCAAAGTCTCCTTTGGTCTCCAGTTCAGAAGGGACTTTCAGGTATCATTGATACCATCATTTCATTTCAGATCTGGATGTACATGCTGCACAGTAATCCCCACAGTGCCTGCAGCACAGAGGCTTGCGGAGCACTGCAGGTTTGCCAAGGCCAAGGGCAGGGTCCTGCACCCTGGGCACAGGGACCCCATGCAGTGCTGCAGACTGGGGATGAGTGGCTGGAGAGCAGCCTGGCAGAGTGGGACCTGGCAGTGCTGGGCCACAACAGCTGAACAGGAGCCAGCAGTGTGTCCAGGGGGCACAGAAGGCCAGTGGCATCTTGGCTTGGATCAGGAAGAGTGTGGCCAGCAGGAGCAGGGATGGAATTCTGCCCTGTGCTGGGCACTGGAGAGGCCTCAGCTGGAGCACTGTGTGCAGCTCTGGGCCCTCCCTGCAAGAGAGATCTTGAGGTGCTGGAGCAGGTCCAGAGGAGAGCAACCAGCCTGGGGAAGGGACTGGAGGGAAAGTGATGAGGAGAGGCTGAGGGAGCTGGGGGTGTTCAGCCTGGGGAAGAGGAGGCTCAGGGGGGACCTTATCACTCTCTACAAGTCCCTGAAGGGAAGCTGCAGTCAGGTGGGGGTCAGGCTCTGCTCCCAGGCAACTTGTGACAAGAGGAGAGGGCATGGCCTGAAGCTGTGCCAGGGGAGGGTTAGGTTGGATGTTAGGAAGGACTTCCTGATGGAAGGGGGAATGAGAGACTGGGATGGGCTGCCCAGGGAGGTGGTGGAGTTTCCATCCCTGGAGGTGCTTAAGGCAAGCTTGGATGTGGCACTCAGTGCCATGGTCTGGTTGGTGTGGTGGGGTTAGGTCACAGGCTGGGCTCAGAGTTCTATTCCAGCCTCAAGAGTTCTGTGATGCTGTGAAAAGCAAGGCAATCCTATACCAAAAGCAGGAACAGCTTCCAGTTGTCATTTCCTAGCTCAATACCAGCAAATAGCTTAGCACAAAAAATAGGTTAGCACAAAAAATAGGTTAGAAACACTGTGAACCACAGCACTGATTTGCCATAAATACACAACCCAAACCAGACCAAAATGTGTAAGTGAAAGCAGAGTTTGGAACACCTGCCACACTGTGACAATCCATGGTGAGAAGAGGCACAGTGCAGCTCAAGAAAATGTCTGCAGCTCCACAGCCTTGTCAGAGATCTGGTAACAGAAGGGCTCCGAGCAAAAAAGGAGTGTGCAGAGCAGAAGGGAAGACAACCAAGGGAGCCAAAGTGAAGTGTGGATAAAGAAAGGGGAGAGGAAAGAGATCAGTGAAATGGTTTGGTGCTGTAAGGTTAAAGGAAAGAGCAGAAGACAAAGAGAAAAAGACAAAGGTGACTAAAGAACAAAGGCAAGACAAGAGCCTGGCAGCAGCCTGTGGCAGGGGGGTGGCACTGGAGAGGTGCAGAAAGGAGGGCAGAAGAGTAGAGCATCAGGGGAAGAAGAAGGTGTGAGAAGAAGGGAGGAGTGCACAGGCAGAGGCGTGCAGAAGGGCAGTGCAGCACTCTAAGGAGGGGAGAAGAGCTTCACTTCTAAGACCTACATGGGGTATGAAGGTGAATGTGGTCTTTAAAGTACTTTGCCAAGTTCACATTTACAATGAAAGACCTTGGGGTAGGATTAAATGTTTGCATTATCACAGCCTGAAACCCAAACCCAGGTTAAAAACAGACAGGAGAGGGGCTGGATTAGGCAAGGATGGGGCTCTGGGCAGCCTGATCTAGTGGGAAGGGTCCCTGCCCATGGCAGGGGGGTTGGAACTGGCTGATCCTTGAGGTCCCTTCCAACCCTGACAGCTCTCTGATTGCTGTGACTTACACACAGCAGAGTCCAAGAGGAAGAACAGAACTGTGGGGCACTGTTTGAAGCAATGGTGAGACAAAGTCTTAAGCAGGCACTACAGAGTAGGTATTCTGGGGGAAAGAAGTACAGCAACCATTACAGGAATGAAAGAGAAGCATAAAAAAGGGAGGGAATACTGCACAGTAAGTACCAAATGCTTAGCCAGGACAGAAAAGAGTGAACCATGAGAATGCTCAAGGGGTAGGAACACCTCTGCTACAAGGGCAGGCTGAGGGAGCTGGGGGCAAGGGAGGAGAGGAGGCTCCAGGAGACCTAAGAGCAGCCTGCCAGTGCCTGAAGGGGGCTACAAAAAGGATGGAGAGAGACTGTTTGCAAAGGCCTGCAGGGACAGGACCAGGGACAATGGCTTCAAACTAGAGCAGAGAAGGTTGAGATTGGATGTGAGGAGCAAGTTCTTTACTATGAGGGTGGTGGAACACTGGGACAGTTGTTCAGGGAGGCAGTTGAGGCCCCATCCCTGGAGATATTCAAGGTGAGACTTGATGAAGCCCTGGGCAGCCTGATCTAGTTGGGGATGTCCCTGCTGACTGCAGAGGGAGGTCAGAGTGGATGAGCTCCAGAGGTCCCTTCCAACCCAAACCATTCTAATGTTCTATGAAAGGAAAAAGGATAGATGGAGCTGTGGCAATATTCTTCTGAATCAGTGCTCTTGAAGACATCACATGCCTGATTAAAGAGAGAGAAACAGAAGTTTCATACTGCACCAGGGAAAAAATGCATCATGCAGTGAGGACAACTATTCTCCTAAGTTTTGCCTCAAGTCACATCAGTGTTATGAGGCTGCAAGTCCCAGCAGGAAACAGGGTTGAGGAAAGCATGAACAATGCAGAAATAAGGTAGCTCATGTGTAGCCAAAATGACTGCCTGGTTGACAACATGGTTTTAAACAAGTAACATAGAATAGAATAGAATAGAATAGAATAGAATAGAATAGAATAGAATAGAATAGACCAGGTTGGAAGAGACCTTCAAGATCATTGTGTCCAACCTATCATCCAACACCACCTAATCAACTAACCCACGGCACCAAGCACCCCATCAAGTCTCCTCCTGAACACCTCCAGGGATGGTGACTCCACCACCTCCCCAGGTAGCCCATTCCAATGGCCAATCACTCTCTCAGTGTAGAACTTCCTCCTCACCTCCAGCCTAAACCTCCCCTGGCACAGCTTGAGACTGTGTCCTCTTGTTCTGGTGCTGGCTGCCTGGGATGATACATGGAAGATTGTTCAAAGGCTCCCATTGCTTCCTGATCTTTCCAGAGAAGAATGGACTCTGCTAGAATCACAACACTGAAGTTTTATTCATTCCTTTTTGTTTATGTAACCTGTTTGGTAACACCAACTGCTCCCTTCCCACTTCAACACATTGAGCACAGGGATGCCTCTGGTCTTAGCTGCCTGCACAGAAAGGTCTCTTCCAACCTGGGCTATTCTATTCTATTCTATTCTACTCTATTCTATTCTATTCCTATTCCATCCCATTCCATCCCATCCCATCCTAATTCTATTCTATTCTATTCTAAAGGCTTGTCTGCATTTCTGCTTTATAGTGTTTCCTTCAGCTGCTCCTTCCACCCTGCCCCCCATGGCAGGAGGCTGGAACTGGGTGATTCTTGAGGTCCCTTCTGGGCTCCACATTTAAGAAGGCTATTGAGACACTTGAAGGTGTCCTGTTCTGGGCTCTTCAGTTTAAGAAGGACATTGAGACTCTTGAAGGTGTCCAGAGAAGGGCAACAAAGCTGGGGAGGGGTCTGGAGCACAGCCCTGGGAGGAGAGGCTGAGGGAGCTGGGGTTGCTTAGCCTGCAGAAGAGAAGGCTCAGGGGAGACCTTCTTGCTCTCTCCAACTACCTGAAGGGAGGCTGTAGCCAGGTGGGGGTTGGTCTCTTCTCCCAGGCAACCAGCACCAGAACAAGAGGACACAGTCTCAAGCTGTGCCAGGGGAAGTTTAGGCTGGAGGTGAGGAGAAAGTTCTTCCCAGCAAGAGAGATTGGCCCTTGGGATGTGCTGCCCAGGGAGGTGGTGGAGTCCCCATCCCTGGAGGGATTCAAAAAAGGCTTGGATGTGGCTTAGGTGTCAGGAGGTGTTAGGTATTGGGTGATAGGTTGGACTTGATGATCTCTGAGGTCTTTTCCAACCTGGTTGATTCTGTGCTTCTCCAGCAAGGAAGCAGAAGCTTCCTACTATCCAGGTTGCATGAGGAACTCAGCAGAACCTGACCAGGCTAATGTGTGCTGAGACTGATGCTGACACACTGCCTCCTGGTTCTGTACAGGCTGTTAGCAAAAGAACAGCTAAGAACAGCTTCTTCCTCCAGCTCCCATCCTCCCATCCATTTATTCTCAGAACTGTTAGCCTTATACTGCTAACAAATAATATACTGCTGATAATCTCAGTAAGGGCCAACTACCTTAAGAGCTGCAGATCAATTTACTTCAGAGTAAGCAACAGGGCTGTAACTAGAGCTATGGGAGAGCTCAGCTCAAGTCCCTGGCCTGTATATATAGGCTTCAGAATAAAGAATTACTGCTTGGTCCTCCACATGCCATATGATTAATTGAGTGGCTAGGCCTCCAGACAAACATTTCTCTGCCAACACCACAGATTCCTCTCAATCCAGAGAATTAAATACAGATTGATCTGGAAAGAAGAGCAAAGCATTTCAGTGTCTAAAAGAGCCTTGGCCTTCTGCAGCTCCCATATATCAAAGGCAAGACTAAGCTTAAGTGCACTGAAAATGCCCCCTTGCATAAGCCTGTCTCAGGTCTATCCTGACATGTCAACAGACAGTGAATAAGGTGACTTGGATCATTTAACTCACTTCCTCCTTGTGGCTCTTGGCTCCTTCCAGCATGTGGCAAAGGAGGTGCTGGAACCCAAGTGTTCCTTGTAGCTCCATGCCTTGAGCTCTGGGATCCTGGCCACTTTCTGATGCATGGCTTGTTTATTCCTTGCCCCCCAATTAAAGGGTCCAAAGAATTCCATTTGATCCCAGTTAACTCTCTCTTTTTTTGTTTACTTCAAAAATGTACCTCAAACCTCAGCATTCTTTTCAGGATAACTCAGCCTTGAGTTTTTGACTCAGAAGACTTCATTTCAGTGGTTCTTGATCCCATACAGCTCAACTGTTACAAGGAATGTGTGATCCATAACTCATAAGCTGTTAGAAAGCTACTTGGCAGCTGATCTTCCAACCTGGTCTATTCTATTCTATTCTATTCTATTCTATTCTATTCTATTCTATTCTATTCTATTCTATGTGATGTCAAAGTGAAGGTATTTTTGTACTGCTCTGCCCCAGGGAGGCCTCATCTGGAATATTGTGTCCAGCTCTGGGCCCCTCAGGTCAAGAAGAACCTCAGGGAACTGCTTGGAAGAGTCCAGCACAGAGCCACACAAATGATGAAAGGAGTGGAAGATCTTCCTCATGAGGAGAGCCTGAGGGAGCTGAGGGCTCTGGAGCTTGGAGAGGAGCAGCCTGAGAGGTGACCTCCTTGCTGTTGATCAAGATGTGCAGGGGGAGTGCCCAGAGGCTGGAGCCAGGCTCTGCTGGGGGATGCCCAATGCCAGCACAAGGGGCAGTGGTGGAAGCTGAGGCAGAGGAAGTGCCATGGAAACAGGAGGGAAATGTTTTGCCTGTGAGGGTGCCAGAGCCCTGGAGCAGGCTGCCCAGGGGGGTTGTGGAGTCTCCCTCTCTGGAGCTATTCCAGCCCTGCCTGGATGTGTTCCTGTGTGACCTGCTCTGGGTGCTGCTGCTCTGGCAGGGGGTTGGCCTGGGTGAGCTTTGGAGGTCCCTCCCAGCCCCTGACATTCTGTGATGCTGTGATCAGTCTCAAAGTAATTTTGAAAGAAGTCCACCATTAGAGGCAAGGGAAAGAAAGTCAATCCAGAGGTGGAGTCAGTCAGCCTCCAGACAGAGTAAGACCTAAGAAAGCAAAACTGTAACTGGTATGTTAGACAAGCCAAGAGAATCAATCCCTATGCATTGGAGCCAAAGGTTATAGAATCAGAGAACTGCCAGGGTTGGAAGGGACCTCAAGGATCATCCAGTTCCATCCCCCAGGCAATGCCTTTCTATTACAACTGAGGGAAATATGGCAGTGGTGACATGGCCAAGAGAGCAAACTCAGCAGCAGCAGAGCAGTGGATGGAGAGGGTTACAACACCACCACCACAAAGAAAAGCCAACAGGTTTTGCCAAACCTGCCCAACTGTGTCTGGCAAAGGCTAAGGCCAGTGGGACTGGTGACACACAAGCCATCAACGAGGCCACAGCTACTGAGCAGTCCTTTCAAACAGCAGGCAGGTATTTCTGAAGCATTTCATTTCTTCAGTGATTGATCAAGACAGATGAGTATGCAGCCTGTCATAAGCCCTGGACTCTTCACTGGAGGTCTCCTACCTTTAATGAAAAGCATTTGTAGGCTGTGCTCAGAGCAGAGGAGGACTGGGCAGCTGGCAGCCCTCGAGACAAACAGGGCACACAAGGAAATCTTGGCCAGCCTCTAGGAAAGCCCACAGCTGTAAGCCAAGCCATTTTTACAGTCCAGTGGAAGGCAGCAACAGAAAGCCAAACTGAATTTGATATGAGCCAAGAGAAAGCATTGCCAACCACTGAGTACACCTGGCTGGCTCTCCAAACAGAATGGTGGCATGAAAGGATAAGGGAGATCAACTGCATGAGAACAAAGAAGGGATCTGGCTGTGGGTAGGGCAGCTGGGTACATCTAAGTCCCTAAGTCTAGAAATCAATTTGCTGGCCTAGAAGTGCAATCATTGCTCAGCTGCTGCTGGATTGCAGTAAATGTGGAGACACCAAAGCACAGCAGCAGCAGCTGACAGGCAGGAGGATATCCCAACCCAGCACTGGTGAGGATGCTCCCCAGGGTTTGGGTTTGCAAGACATTTCCAGGCACTGGGTCTCCAAGAGACCTTTTTGGTCAGCTCAGAGCTTTGATGCTTGGCCTTGGCTAGCAACATCTGATCAGTGTGAGCTGCCTGTGCCCAGCACAACTACATCATAACCTTCTTATGTTCACAGAATCAAGGAATGTTGGAGGTTGGAAGGGACCTCCAGAGATCATCCAGTCCAAACCCCCTGCCAGAGCAGCAGCACCCAGGGCAGTCCACACAGGAAGGCATCCAGGATGGAAAGGCTCCACAGAAGGAGACTCCACAACCTCTCTGGGCAGCCTGCTCCAGGGCTCCAACACCCTCACACCAAAGAAGTTTCTCCTCATGCTGAGCTGAAACCTTCTCTGGTCAAGTTTGTCTCCATTGCTCCTTGGCTTATTGCTGTGCACCACCCACAAGAGCTTGGCCCCCTCCACTTGCCCCCTAGCCCTCAGCTATTGATAGACATTGATCAGATCCCTCTCAGCCTTCTCTTCTCCAGACTCAACAGCCCCAGGGCTCTCAGTCTCTCTTCACAGGGGAGATGCTCAAGTGCCCTAAGCATCCTCCTGGCTCTCCCTTGGCCTCTCCCCAGCAGGTCTCTGTCTCTCTGGAGCTGGGGAGCCCAGAACTGGACACAGGATTGCAGGAGTGGTCTCAGCAAGGCAGGGCAGAGCAGAGGGGGAGCAGAACCTCCCCAGCCCTGCTGGCCACACTTTTCTTGCTGCACCCCAGGATCCCATTGGCTCTCTTGGCCCCAAGGACACATTGCTGTCCCATGCAGAGCTTGCTGCCCACCAGCACTCCAAGGCCTTTCTCCATGGAGCTGCTTTCCAGCAGGGCAGTCCCTAACCTGCCCTGGTGCCTGCTGTTATTCCTCCCCAGATGCAGGACCCTGCACTTGTCCTTGTTGAACTCCATGAGCTTTGCCTGCCCCCAGCTCTCCATCATGATGTTACATCATGGCAGTTCAATGTCACATGAGCAGGGTTTCTTTCCCTTTATCTGCAACACCCCTTAGCCTCTCACTGTGAATAATGGAGAATTAATTACAAACCCATCCCATTTCTGACAGCCCTTAATGACATCAAGATGATCCTTGAAAATATGCTGCCTAGCCCTGCTTTTCCTTAGCATTTTCTCCACCACCACCAAGATCACAGTGAGGAATATCATTGCCAGACTGCATGCTTAGAACTCACTTGGTAAACCTCCTCCTTTGTTGACAATTTTCCCAGAGCATCTTCTTAAACCAGCTCTGCTATTTTAGCACAGACAAGTGCCTCTCTGGCACAGCAAATGTGCAGCTCAAGCCTCCCATGAATTTCAGCAGGGATTGTTGCTGTGCTCTCATGCTACAAAAATGCTGCAAAAAGCTTATCTTGGCCCTCTTCCTAAGGAGATTAGACTCCAGCTAGGAAACTCTGAAAGCTGATTTAAAGAGAGTTTAAATTAGTATGTTTAGTATGAGCCCCTGTGGCCAAGAAGGCCAAGGGGATCCTGGGGTGCATGCAGAGGAGTGTGGCCAGCAGAGCCAGGGAGCTTCTCCTCCCCCTCTGCTCTGCCCCAGTGAGGCCAGACCTAGAATATTGCATCCAGCTCTGGGCTCCCCAGCTCAGGAGGGACAGGGATCTGCTGGAGAGAGTCCAAGGGAGGGCTGCAAGGATGCTGAAGGGACTGCAGCACTGCCTGGGGAGGAAAGGCTGAGAGCCCTGGGGCTGTTGAGTGTGGAGAGGAGAAGACTGAGAGGGATCTGATCAATGTCTATCAATAGCTGAGGGCTGGGGGTCAGGAAGGAAGGGACAGGGACAGGCTCTGCTCACTTGTGCCCTGGGATAGGACAAGGGGCAATGGATGGAAACTCCAGCACAGGGAGCTGCACCTCAACATGAGGAGGAGAGCCTTGGAGCAGGCTGCCCAGAGAGGTTGTGGAGTCTCCTTCTCTGGAGCCTATCCAGCCCTGTCTGGATGTGTTCCTGTGTGACCTGTGCTGGATTCTGTGCTCCTGCTCTGGCAGGGGGGTTGGACTCAAAGATCTCCAGAGGTCTTTTCCAGCCCCTAACATCCTGTGAGCCTGTTTAATTAAAAGCAAAGTGAAAAGAAAGCAGGCAAGAAGGTATCTGCTGCAGAGTTGCATTGTCTCCAGTAGCAGGAAGGTCTGTGCAGAGAATGAACTGCCCAGCACAGGAGCTCTGTATCTGTGCCTCTGAAAGAGGAAAGCAGCTGGTTTGCAGCTGCTGTAAGAAATGCCACCTCACTCTTGTCACCCTTTGAGCCATTTGCAAATGCAATTGTTTGGGCACAACAGTAACCCTCTGTGCTTGCTGAGGAAGTTACAGCAGAACAGGAGCAACTTTCACCCACCAGAGGAAGACTGTAATTAAAAGAGGGGAGACAGAAAAGACTCAGGTAGTATTTTCAATGCATTGGGCTCTCACCCTTCTCAAGTTAATTAATCCTTTAATGACTGCTGGCTGTTACCTGACTAACAAATTAGTTTTTCTACTATCCAGCTCCCCTGACTTTCAATCAAGACTCAAAGGGCCAAGACCTGATGAGAAGGGCCAGCAGAAATGATTTATGGATGTCCTGCTTTGGGGCACAGCACATTTCTTATTCTACTTAATGCATCCATATGGTTTGCTAATTCATTCATTACTGCCAGTCCCACACCACTGGTATCTCATTAAAGGTTATGGCCATTGCCAGGCAGACTCTGAGGAAGCCTGCAGAAAAAATCAGGCTACAATCCTTTTTTTTGTTCCTTTAGTGTGGCTTTCCAGCTACCTATTTTATTGCCTATTACCTATGGCTATAGGGATCAGCACTTGTTGCCATTTTCATGCCATTTTCATACCTTTTTCTTGCTCAACCTTCAAAAGCTTGCATGAGACTGCCTTCTCTGGGTGCATTTTTAAGTCTGCAGTTCAGATTTCCTTGTTCAGCCAATGACAGTCAGTAAGTCTCCAGTACCACAACAAAAGTATAGAATCACAGAACTGGCAGGCTTGGAAGGGACCTCAAGGATCAGCCAGTTCCAACCCCCCTGCCATGGCCAGGGACACCTCACACCACAGCAGGTTGCTCACAGCCACATCCAGCCTGGCTGCAAACACCTCCAGGGATGAGGCTTCCACCACCTCCCTGGGCAGCCTGTGCCAGGCTCTCACCACCCTCATGGGGAACAACTTCTTCCTAATGTCTAATCTAAGTCTCCCCTCCTCTAGCTTGGATCCACCCCCCCACCCCCCCCCAGTTCTATCACTCCCTGACATCCTACAAAGTCCCTCCCCAGCTTTCTTGTAGGCCTCCTTCAAGTACTGGAGGTGGCTGAGGCCCCATCCCTGGAGATATTCAAGGAGAGAGTTCATGAAGCCCTGGGCAACCTGATCTAGTTGAGGATGTCCCTGCTGACTGCAGAGGGGGGTGGACTGGATGACTTTCAAAGGTCCCTTCCAACCCAGACCAGTCTATGATTGTATGAGAGAGGTTCTGAGGGCAGTTGTAGAGCCATAGAATATTAGGGGTTGGAAGTGACCTCCAGAGACCCTTGGGTCCAACCCCCTGCCAAAGCAGGATCACCTAGCGCAGGCCACTCAGGAACACATCCAGGCTGCCTTTGAAAGCCTCTAAGGAAGGAGTCTCCACAACCTCTGGGGGCAGCCTGTTCCAGTGCTCCATCAGCCTCCCCCTCACTTTAAGGCCAGGAACACAAGAGGGAAGTATTTAAGGTCATTCCTCCACTAAACCCAAACCTTTGTGCTTTAACCAGCTGTCGGCTCAGCAGACTGCACCACTGCAGAGCTGCATGATGCAGTACCTGAAATTAAACTGTTAGCATATGAAATGATTTTTATTAGATGAAATGGAAATAGCAGATCTATGTGCAAGGGTTAGTCTCCAGAGCTGTGGTCTTAATTAGGCAATACATTATGTGTTGCACAAAGAAAAGGCAGCAACGATTGGGCTAAGCAGTGCAGAGAGCTGGAAGCCTTAGCAGAGCACCACGGGACTGGGACAGAAGAGATCTTTGATTCTTCCAGTGTGTTTTCAAGCAGAAAGCAAGATCACAGAGTCACAGAAATGCTCAGGTTGGGAAAGAGCCTCAGGATCACCAAGGCCAACCCAGAGCCCTGCTCTGCAAGGCTCACCCCTAAACCACAGCCCCAAGCACCACAGCCAAACCCCCTGCAAACACAGCCAGGCTTGGGGACTCCACCACCTCCCTGCCCAGCACATTCCAAGCCCTCACCACTCTTGCCTGAAAAAAAGCTTTCCTCATGTCCAGTCTGAACCTCCCCAGGGGCAGCTTGAGGCCATTCCCTCTTCTTCTGTCACTAATGACCTGGGAGCAGAGCCCAGTACCAACCTGTCCACAACCTCCTTGCAGGGAGCTGTAGAGAGCCAGGAGGTCTCCCCTCAGCCTCCTCTCTTTCCCACTAACCATCCCCAGCTCCTTCAGCAGCTCTCCATCAGATTTCTTCTCCAGGCCCTTCCCAGCTTCCTTGCCCTCCTCTGCCCTGGCTCCAGCACCTCCACATCTCTCATCTTGAGGTGCCCAACACTGGACACAGCACTTGAGAGGTGGCCTGCTCAGAGCTGAGTGCCAGGGGACAATCCCCTCAGTACTTCTGCTGTCCAGTACAGCTGGTGCCAGCAAAAACATCAACAGCTAAATCAGCAAAAGATACTGGATTCAATCAATGACACCATGAAAAAGAGGAAGAATTTCCTTTAGCATACTGCAAATGTGAAAATCTTGATTTGATCTTGTCACTGATTCCTGTGCTGCAGCTCCTTACACAGTGACCATTCCCAGAGAGAATGTGTAGCCTCAGCCCCTTCCATACAAAGCAGACCTCCACCTACTACTCTCCAACAGCTAACCACAGCATCTCAGAGTGTTAGGGGCTGGGAGGGACCTCCAAGGCTCAGCCAGTCCAACCCCTGCCAGAGCAGGAGCACCCAGAGCAGGTCACACAGGAACACATCCAGGCAGGGCTGGAATAGCTCCAGAGAGGGAGACTCCACAACCCCCCTGGGCAGCCTGCTCCAGGGCTCTGCCACCCTCACAGGGAAAACATTTCCCTCCTGTTTCCATGGCACTTCCTCTGCCTCAGCTTCCACCACTGCCCCTTGTGCTGGCATTGGCCATCCCCCAGCAGAGCCTGGCTCCAGCCTCTGGGCACTCACCCTGCACAGCTTTAGCACCAGCAATGAGGTCACCTCTCAGGCTGCTCCTCTCCAAGCTCCAGAGCCCTCAGCTCCCTCAGGCTCTCCTCATAAGGAAGATGTTCCTCTGCCTTCATCATTTTTGTGGCTCTGTGCTGGACTCTTTCAAGCAGTTCCCTGAGGACTTTCTTGACCTGAGGGGCCCAGAACTGGACACAATATTCCAGATGTGTCCTCAGCAGGGCAGAGCAGAGGGGCAGGAGAACCTCTCTGGACCTACTGCCCACAGCCCTTCTAATCCACCCCAGGATGCCCTTGGCCTTCCTGGCCACCAGAGCACATTGCTGGCTCATGGTCAACCTTCCATCCACTAGGACCCCCAGGTCCCTTTTGCCTTCACTGCTCTGCAGCAGGTCTGTCCTCAGCCTATCCTGGTGCATATAATAAAGGCTGAAATCTGTTCCAATTGATGGTTAAATAAACACAGACACAGAAAATGCAGCCAGTGCCTTCCCTGTGCTGTTCAGTGCTACTCTATCAGCAATCTTGACACCCAGTCCAGCACTTTTCATGATTCTTCTGCCATATACTCACAAGTAAAGGCACTGTATCCTCTACAAGTATGTCCCACAGATTCATTGTGGTGCAGAGCCAAATACACATTAGCTCCATTACAAACTGACCTCCAAAGGAAGGACTGCAAAGCATTGACTTCAGTGCTTTCAGCAACAACAAAGACAGACAAAGGCTTTGTGCCTCTCTGCTTACCTCGCTGGGTTACTTCCCCTTTCATGAACCATTTGGATACTGAGGAGACTGAAAAAACATCCTTCAGCTGACAGCTGGGACATCCCTTTCAAACTCCAACACCCTCCCAGCCTGTGCATTGCATTTCAGAGCTCAACAGTTATTTGTATGGGGTTTTTGTTGCAACAGAGATACTGCTGGGGGGTGACCTATGCAGACCTAGGCTGACCTATGAAGCATCTTAAAAAGCATGTTCAGAAGGTCATCTTCTGCTCCCTAAGAATGTTTGTCTGATTCTGTCACTGTGCTGTACAAATATCACATTCCTGTAGGGGTGATGAGGCTCAACCAGGATGAGTCCTGCAGCTGGGCAGGAAGAATAACCTGCAGCAGGACAGGCTGGGAGGGGAGCTGCTGGAGAGCAGCCCCAAGGAGAAGGACCTGGGAGTGCTGGGGGACAACAAGTTCTGCATGGGACAGCAATGTGCCCTGGGGGCCAAGAAGGCCAAGGGGGTCCTGGGGGGCATTCAGAGGAGTGTGTCCAGCACATCCCAGAAGGCTCTCCTCCCCTTCTACTCTGCCCCAGTGAGGCCACACCTGGAATATTGCATCCAGCTCTGGGCTCCCCAGCTCAGGAGGGACAGGGATCTGCTGGAGAGAGTCCAAGAGAGGGCTCCAAGGATGCTGAAGGGACTGCAGCACTGCCTGGGGAGGAGAGGCTGAGAGCCCTGGGGCTGTTTAGTCTGGAGAGGAGAAGGCTGAGAGGGATCTGATCAATGTCTATCAATAGCTGAGGGCTGGGGGTCAGGAGGGAGGGGACAGGGACAGCCTCTGCTCACTTGAGCCCTGTGATGGAATGGAATGGAATGGAATGGAATAGACCAGGTTGAAAGAGACCTTTGAGATCCTGGTGTCCAACCTATCATCCATCACCATCTAATCAACAGATGCCCCTTGGGGTCCCTTCCTCTCCTGCCATTTCTGTGATTCTGTAACTCTTTGATCTTCCAAACACATGTGTGCCTGCTCCTGAAATCCAGGGCTCATTTGAAGTGTGCAGGTTATAAAGAGAACATAATGACTGCAGGAAACATTTTCCCTTCACTGAAAGCAATGCACAGAAAGGAACAAGGAGGGGCTGGGAGATTGACAGAAGTCATGAGCAGCTCTTGTGGAACTTTAGCCTCCCACTGCATGTTACAGAAAACAAAAGGCCAGTGATTACAGTGGTTAAAGCACTGGGCTGCTGGATATCCTATGAACATGCTTCTAACACTTTGCAAGTCAGATGACCAACACTTGCCTTTAGGTGGCTTTAGTGCATGGTACAACCAAATGCAACCCTTCCTGTCTTCCACAAAGACTGGCAGCAAACATCATACCATGGGGGTGGTTCAGCATGCAATTACCCCTGCTGAAGTGCACAGAAGGGAGCAGAAAGCAAATGAGGCCAAGTGATGCAGGCTCTCTAGATCTCTTTGTGCAAACACAATCCAGCATGACAGAGCTGCAGGCAACTAGGTCTGCTTGCAAGGCTTGCTGCAGATCTGTTGTGTCACCATAATTACTGAGCAAAGGACTAACATAATGGTGAGCATCAATCTCTGACTGGAAGGTGGGCTTGAGCCTAGAAGGAAATACAGAATCACAGAATGTTACAGGTTGGAAGGGACCTCCAGGGATCATCCAGTCCAACCCCCCTGCCAGAGCAGCAGCACCCAGGGCAGTCATAGAATCATAGAATCAGTAAGGTTGGAAAAGGCCTCAGAGATCATCAAGTCCAACCTGTCACCCAACACCTCCTGACTACTAAACCATGGCTCCAAGTGCCACATCCAATCCCCTCTTAAACACCTCCAGGGATGGGGACTCCACCACCTCCCTGGGCAGCACATCCCAATGGCCAACAGCTCTCTCTGGGAAGAACTTTCTCCTCACCTCCAGCCTAAACCTCCCCTGGCACAGCTTGAGACTGTGTCCTCTTGTTCTGGTGCTGCTTGCCTGGGAGAAGAGCCCAACCCCCACCTGGCTACAACCTCCCTTCAGGGAGTTGGAGAGAGCAAGAAGGTCTCCCCTGAGCCTCCTCTTCTCCAGGCTAAGCAACCCCAGCTCCCTCAGCCTCTCCTCCCAGGGCTGTGCCCCAGACCCCTCCCCAGCTTTGTTGCCCTTCTCTGGACACCCTCAAGAGTCTCAATGTCCTTCTTAAATTGAGGAGCCCAGAACTGGACACAGGACTCAAGGTGTGGCCTCACCAGTGCTGAGAACAGGGCAGAATGACCTCCCTGCTCCTGCTAGACACACCATTCCTGATACAGGCCAGGATGCCCTTGGCCTTCTTAGCCTCTTAGGCACACTGCTGGCTCAGGAATGCATCCAGGTGGGGTTGGAAAGGCTCCACAGAAGGAGACTCTCTGGGCAGCCTGCTCCAGGCCTCTGCCACCCTCACACCAAAGAAGTTTCTCCTCATGCTGAGCTGAAACCTTCTCTGGTCAAGTTTGTCTCCATTGCTCCTTGGCTCATTGCTGTGCACCACCCAAAAGAACTTGGCCCTCTCCACTTGACTGTGAAGGTCTGGTGCTCAGGGTATGATGCAAAGGGACACAACAGTCATTAGAACAATCACATTAAGGGGACTGAGTGATAGTGCCCACTGCTGTAATGTGTGACTAACCTTTAGAGCTAGTTAAGCAATTCAGCCCTGTCATTCTAATGAGGCCTGAAAACATCACTGCCAATCAGCCTGGCACTTGTCCTCTGTGGTTCCAAGCACCAGACAAGCACCTGACCTGAAAATGGAGAGGGACACCGTTGGTACTTTGCTGGCTTTTGGGACCTTACTCCTCAGCAGGCTCCTCTGAGAGGTCACTGCAGCAAAAGGAGTTCCTGCTGATGCCTCCCCTGCCTGCCCCAGTGCCAGGCCCTCTCTTAGTCTGGCAATAACAGATGTTAGGTGACAAGAGTGACATCTGACTTTTGGCTAACATTTCCTGGACAGTCAGCTTGGCTGCCTGCTCCAGCACTGCCTGACCTGACACTTTAGGGGCTACTTGTCCTCCTCACTCCTAACATTTCTATTTTGTTGCCTTGTTCTCACCCCATTTTGCAGCTTTCTCTACTTCCAAAATGATTTTGACCACCTCTAAACTGTGTCAGTTAACTGGGTGGATGCTGTGGCAACAGAAGCCACCACAGTGTTTGAAAGGCAGAAGAAATTCTAACAAAGAGAACAGAAAAACAGGAGAAGAGACTGGCTGGAGAGCAGCCCTCAAGAAAAGGACCTGGGGGAGCTGGGGGAGGAGAAGCTCAACAGGAGCCAGCAGGGAGCACTTGCAGCCCAGAGAGCCAAGCAGAGCCTGGGCTGCAGCAAGAGAAGCAGAGCCAGCAGGGCCAGGGAGGGGATTCTCCCCCTCTGCTCCACTCTGCTGAGACCACAGCTGGAGCTCTGGGGCCAGTTCTGGAGCCTCTGTTCCAGGAAGGATCTGGAGGGGCTGGAAGGTGTCCAGAGAAGGGCCACGAGGATGAGCAGAGGGCTGGAGCTGCTCTGCTGTGAGGACAGACTGAGGGAGTTGGGGCTGTGCAGTCTGGAGAGGAGAAGGCTCTGAGGGGCCCTCATTGTGGCCTTCCAGTGTGGTGTTTCTACTGCCTTAACTTCTCCTGTAACCAGCTCCAGCCACTGGGTCTCATGTGGGATTCTCAGAACAGCCAAGTTCAGCCTAGCAATTTGCTTGCAATACATCTGGACTTCTGCACTGTCAGCTGGTAAAAACAGCTTTGCTTGAGTGGAAGAGCATCTTTTGTACTTGCACTTAGCAATGTCTCCTTTCCAAAGGATGGGCCATCTCCAAAATGTATCCTTGGTTTCCATCCTGCAAATCAATAGGCTGTTGGGGCAGTTTCAGGCTGATACCTAGGAATATTCTCCACAGATTTGAGTAGAGAAGTGGTAGAATGGGAATCAGTTACAGTTGGATGTAAAGGGAAAGTAATGCTAAGGTCTAAATGATCTCATGGGTCTGGTAAGTAACATACAGAGACCTTCTTGTGGCCTTCCAGGATCTGAAGGGGCTACAAGAAAGCTGGGGAGGGACTTTTGAGAGTGTCAGGGAGGGATAGGACTGGGGGGGATGGAGCAAAACTAGAAATGGGGAGATTGAGATTGGCTGTGAGGAAGAAGTTGTTCCCCATGAGGGTGGTGAGAGCCTGGCACAGGCTGCCCAGGGAGGTGGTGGAAGCCTCATCCCTGGAGGTTTTGAAGGCCAGGCTGGATGTGGCTCTGGGCAACCTGCTGTAGTGTGAGGTGTCCCTGCCCATGGCAGGGGGGTTGGAACTGGCTGATCCTTGAGGTCCCTTCCAACCCTGACCATTCTGTGACTCCATGATTCTAAGAGACTGTGTCTTACACCAAGGCAAGGGATTCAGCCTCAGGGAAAAGAGTAGTAAGAGCTTATGGAGAAACATCAGGGCCAGGGAAAGCTGGAACAGGTCATTAGAGACCTTTTCTTCTTGAGATTCTCAAAGGCCATTGACACAGAAAGCTCACCTGCAGCCTGGTGCTCTGACTCACAGGGCTCTCTGTGGCCTACTCTTCTCATTCAGTGACACTCTCTAACTCAGCCTTGCAAAAGAAGGCAAGTTGCATGACCCACATGCCCTGAGCAGAAAGGTGCATCTTTCAATTCAAAACCAAGGCATATTCCACAGGCACATTGTTCCCTTTCTGTGAAGAGAAAACTACATTCAATGCCTCCACAAAAATGCACCTAAAGGAAAAGCATTTTTTGGGGGGGTCTGAAAATGAATGGAGGGATTGGATGCCCCCAACGTTTTACCAAGCTCTCTTCCAGCAGTTCTTTCTATGGCACTCCAACAAAGCCAGTGAGTAGAGGCAAGTTCAGTGCTCAGAAGAAAGCACCTTTTGGAGCCTGGTACCCTGGCTTTGCTTGATCTCTGCTATGGGTTTAGAACCATAAGAGAAAAAAGCCTTCCAGAAGTGCCAGAGAGCACAAGGGGGTGGAGACAGGAAAGGGTAATCTTTGCTGCTTCATTCCCATCATCCTGCATCTCCCCTATACAAATGGAGGTGAAGAGGAAGTTCTTCCCAGAGAGAGTCATTCGCCATTGGGATGTGCTGCCCAGGGAGGTGGTGGAGTCACCGTCCCTGGAGGTGTTCAAGAGGGGATTGGATGTGGCACTTGGTGCCATGGTTTAGTCATGAGGTCTGTGGTGCCAGGTTGGACTTGGTGATCTTTGAGGTCTCTTCCAACCTTGGTGATTGTGTGATTCTGTGACATCAGTCTGCTCCTTCTCTTTTCCTCCCTCTCTGTGCTCCAACGCGGTGCAAATCCTCTCATCGGGAGCAGTGTGGCCAGCAGGAGCAGGGATGGAATTCTGCCCTGTGCTGGCCACTGGGGAGGCCTCACCTGGAGCACTGTGTGCAGCTCTGGGCCCTCCCTGCAAGAGAGATCTTGAGAAGCTGGAGCAAACTTCTATATGTAAGGCCATGTAAATAAGCAAGTAAAAGCTGCATCTTCTCTCTGTGGTATGAGAAAAGTTAGATGAGGATATAGCAGCTCCTGTGGGATGGATCTGACATAAAGTGTAAAAGCAGTTTTACACCCTCCTGGTTTTCAGCTGCTCCAAGGCACTCAGAAGCAGCCCACCTACTTGAACTGTGTCTAGATTTGGAAAGGATTTCCACATCATTTCAATATCAAATGTGATGCATAAGGTGGGATCAGCTCCGGATGAAGATGGCACTAAGTGTACATCCCAGAGCCACAGAAATGATGGAGTGGAAGATCTTCCTTGTGAGGAGAGCCTGAGGGAGCTGAGGGCTCTGGAGCTTGGAGAGGAGCAGCCTGAGAGGTGACCTCATTGCTGTTGCTAAAGATGTGCAGGGTGAGTGCCCAGAGGCTGGAGCCAGGCTCTGCTGGGGGATGGCCAATGCCAGCACAAGGGGCAGTGGTGGAAGCTGAGGCAGAGGAAGCTCCATGGAAAGAGGAGGAAGAATTATTTCCCTGTGGAGTCTCCCTCTCTGGAGAGACTCAAAACCTGCCTGGATGTGTTCCTGTGTGACCTGCTCTAGGTGCTCCTGCTTTGGCAGAGGGGTTGGACTGGATGAGCTTTGGAGGTCCCCTCCAGCCCCTGACATTCTGTGATGCTGTGACTGTGTGCTGTGCCTGTGCACATGTATGAAGACATACAAAGATGTCAGTAGTCAGGGTGCAGCTGGTGCCTAAGCTCCCATTCTCATCAAGAGAAATCTTGTCCTCATAGACACTTAGCATTAGGGAGGTACTCAGCTCACCCTGGAGCAGACATCAAGGCTACATTCTACTGGCAGATTAAATGCATCTGGTGCTGGTTTCTGGCAGTGAGAAAACTGATGGGGGAAATGGCCAGTGTCAGTGCTAATCTCCAAACCAGGATGAGCACATCCAGCCCCTGATCTATATTAACTCTTTGGTAATCCAGAAACTGTTTAGAAATGTCTCTTAACAGAACAGGGCTAGATTTCCCCTGCCTACACTGCAGCTTGAATACCTAGGGCACAGGTGGGTATCTGCTCACAGATGCTTATGTTTGTGTGCTTTATCCTTACACTGAATCCTCTCTCAAACAGCTAGCACCTGAAGCTTTTCCTTGTGCTCTCCACTGTGCTTGAAGGGAGATGCTTCAAACACTGGTGACAAAACAG